>NC_016458.1:9165009-9477512 GCF_000226115.1 Thermothielavioides terrestris NRRL 8126 | reverse complement strand
AACCCTAACCCTAACCCTAACCCTAACCCTAACCCTAACCCTAACCCTAACCCTAACCCTAACCCTAACCCTAACCCTAACCCTAACCCTAACCCTAACCCTAACCCTAACCCTAACCCTAACCCTAACCCTAACCCTAACCCTAACCCTAACCCTAACCCTAACCCTAACCCTAAGTAACCCTAAGTAACCCTAACAAAGGTCTACTAGATCAATCTTCTAAATATTTTAGCCTTATTTGGTAGACCTAGAAGTATAACTTATATTTTCTATCTTATAAGCCATTATTGGAATTATACTTCTTTTAGGACTTCTTCTATCGATCGATATAGTTAAATCGCCTTAACAAAGTAATTGTATTGCTTACTGCTAGTCGATTAGAGGTTGCTTCACTATTAGTAACCTATTATACATTTAACAGTTTGTCCTTAGTGCCAATTGGTTCCTAGCCAACCTATTATACTATACTATCAATAAGTCGAAGGTTCTATTAGAGATTTAAGTTCCCTAGCTAACTAAACTAGTCCTATTGGGAAAGACTATATTAGATGTTATATCGTCTTTGTAAGCTTATAGTAGTAAGACTTAAAGTAATATTATAGCAAGGCAAAACAAGTGCTAGATAACTTATAGCTAAATTGATCCTCAATTGACAAAGACTTTAAGTCTAAGAAGAAAGAGGAAAACTATCAATATATAGGTGGAAAACTATACTAAAATACCTTAGGTAATGCATATAGACAATTTGCAATGGGGCTATAAAGTCTATATACTATAGAGTAAGATGTAGTTCGCTTTATTACTTTTTCCTTATTGGCAAGTTAACCCCTCCTTCTAAATCTGGAAGTCGACTTGAATCTTGCAAATCCACCAACTTGGGAAGTTACGTAGGTGTGTAGTCACGTGACAGGTCCGTGCGCAAGTCATGTGACGGTGGGCAGCGTGCTATGCTGTCACAATAGCCTAGAGGGCTTCTTTAGACCCTTTACTACTTTGGGAGGTATATTTACATTAGCTAACGTAACCAACTAGCTAACTAAGTATATAGTACAATGTAAACGGATATAGATTAGAAAGGGTGGCCGCTAACTATAGGGTATAGTAATGGCTCTAGATACTAGCTATATAGCTAGCTAGGGGGCTTTGTAACGTCGAGCGTATCGTCAGATACTTGTAGGACATAAGCCCTGACGAGCCTTAGATTAGGAGGGTATAATAATACTAAGATATAGCCTGCTTGACCGTAGGAACATAGGGGCTATAGCGCTTGGCGAAAGAGGGGAGGTGTAGTGGCTATCAAAGTCCTTGTTGGACTCGACTACTTGGTAGAGATGGTTGCAGTTGGCCTCTGTAGGGCACAGAGACTTCCTATAGGTAAGCTATTGCAACGCTTATAGAATGCTCGAATAGTTCGATTAAATTGAAAAGATTCGATCGATCAAATAGATTGAATAAAATAGCGGTTAGCGCGATCGTAAGTCGTAGCTACCATTTGATGCGGTAGTACACAATATTAGTATGTAGGAAGATTGATAGTAAGTGTGATGATGGATTTAAAGTGGGGAGGCTCCTACCATTGTCAAGATATTCTTAGCAGTGTGTATAGGGCGCATAGGCCATATAGGGCAAACCCTGTATAGAGCAACCCTAACCTAGAGCCTAACCCAGATGGGGTCATCATTTATTTATATATACAGTAGCATCCGATATCAGTCGCTGTTAGTGTTGTTGTCGAGTAGTAGTAATGATTTCTGCTGCTGCTGCTGCTGCTGCTGCTGTTGCCGCGAGGGGCTGCTTATAAGTTCGTCCCGCGTGCTTATGTGGTCGCCCATGGTAAGACCTGAGCGTCTCCTGTCACCTAATGAGGCGGCCGCGGTAGTCCGTGCTGATGGAGCTCGCCTCTACTAGCGGCTGAAAGCGATTGCAGTCAAACGCATCGGCAAGATGCTAGATAACCCACAGCACAACGGCACTGATGCTAGTGCCACTCCCTATTGTGATCTTCGCTTATGCGAGAACAGGATTTGGGGCCAGAGGAACGGCGCGTGTCATGTCAACGGATAACAGCAGCATGCGAGTAGCAGGCCCCTGTCCCGCAATATTTGTACCCTAGCACCAACTGCATCGATAGGTGCTGGAGCTTCAAGAGGCCCCGCGCCTCACGCGTGTCTTTACTACGTCAATCAAATACGTAGTCACGATATCCCCAAGGGGTTATTAGCACGCCGGGGGTGGGGGGGGCGGCGCTGATTAGGGTGCAGGTTACGGTTAGGGTATAGGTTAAAGTTAGGATGCGGTTATAGTGCGGGTTACCTAGGTTTCATTTTTTATTGTATTTTTCTTTTTATTTTTTATTCTTATCCTTTTTTATTTTCTTTTCCCGGTTTGGTTGATGTTTACTGAAGTTGCTATTGTGAGTCGTTGCGGTTTGTCGTTGTTGGTGATGCTCCCACACACTCTTTAGCGATGTGTACTGACCTGCAACTACACAGGGCGTTGTCCAGAGACCCGGAGTACACTACCTTATGTATGACAGATGACGCTGGCCTTGGACATGGCAGTATGCGGCGCAGCCCTGGGTCGAGGTCCGGGGCTGGGGCCGTAGCAGCAAGCACAGAGCTAGGCCTGTTACACAGCAAGTCGACGTGGACACGCACCCGACAGACGTGGATGCTACGCTAGTCTGCCTTGGGACTTTGATTCTCTGTTCCTGCGTAAAGATCAGAGAATCCTACGATGCGCTAGCCCTTATATTGACGCCATGCATCGGCGCGCCTGTCCTCGTGGCTAATTACTCGTGCCCGTGCTCAAAGGGGCCGTCCCAAAAGGGGCCTGAATAGCCTGAATAAGGCTCGGGCCGCTCTCTGTGTATAAAGCGACATACGTTCTACCGCAGCTTCTAGAAGTTCTGGCAAAGGCAACGGCCCCAGTTGTGCCCTCAGATCTTTTTCCACAATGGGATTGTCTCTTCGCAGACTCGCCTTGTTCACTTTGTTTTCGCTAGGGGCTCAGGGTGCTGCTGCTCCTCGGGCGCCTCAGCCTGAGACACCCCGTGTTGTCAGGTCTCTCCTGGACCCCAATGTCTCACTGTCTTACAAGCAGGTGAGTGTCACATGCACCAATCGTGAGCCGGGCCTGACTCTTGGGTCAGACCTGCATCTGCGAGACCACCCCCGGCGTCAAGGCATACAGCGGCTATGTAAACCTCCCTGCAAATGCCGACGAGGGCCGGCTATACGACATCCACACCTTCTTCTGGTTTTTCGAGGCTCGGATAAACCCCCACTATGCGCCCCTGTCACTGTGGCTCCAAGGCGGCCCCGGTGCGCCGTCGCTGCTGGGCGCCCTGAGCGAAAACGGGCCGTGCTTCGTCGCCCGCGACTCCAAACACACCGTCCTCAACCCATGGTCGTGGAACAACGAGGTCAATATGCTCTACATTGACCAGCCTGTGCAGACCGGCTTCTCGTACGACACGCTCATCAATGGCACCGTCGACGAAACGACGATCCCGTGGCAGGTGACGCCGCTGTCTGCCTCGTCGGTCGTGAACGCGACCACGCTCCCCGGCGTTTTTGCGTCCCAGAACCCCATGTCCACGGCCAACACAACGGCTACGGCAGCCCTTGCAGCGTGGCACTTCATGCAGATCTGGATGCAAGAGTACGGGTCGCTCGCTTCTCTGCCCATCCGTGACGAGCAGATTACTCACTCACTTCCGCAGGTTCCCCATCTACAAGCCCCAGGGCAACACGTTCAGCATCTGGGGCGAGTCCTACGGCGGCCACTACTGCCCCGCCTTCGCCGACTTCTTCGCCTCGCAGAACAGCAAGATCGTGCACGGCAAGATCGACGGCAAGCCGGCCGTGCCGCTGCTCGTCGACACGGTGGGCATCCTCAACGGCTGCGTCGACATCCTCGCGCAGATGCCCGCGTACCCGCAGATGGCGTACAACAACACCTACGGCCTCCAGGTGATCAACGAGACCGAGTACGCCGCGGCCATGAGCAGCTTCCCTGAGTGCAGCTCGCGCGTTGAGAACTGCCGGTCGCTCGCCGACGCCCTGGACCCGGCGGGTGTGGGCAACGTCGACCAGGTCAACCAGGCCTGCCTCGACGCGTACAACTACTGCTTTGCGACCATGTGGGGCGGCGTGCAGAATCATGGGGTGCGTGTCTTGATATTTTTTTTTTTTTCTTTCCTCCCCTTCTCTCGTTAAATTTTCCCTCTCCAGGTTTTTTTTTTTATTTTTTTTATTTGCTTTTTTAATCCTACGGCTTGACGCTCACTGCCGCGGCACAGCGAGACGTGTACGACATCGCTATGACCATGCCCAACTCGTTCCCGCCCAAGTATCTCGCGGGCTATCTCAATTCTCGGGAGGTTCAGCTCGAGCTGGGCGTTCCCCTCAATGTGACTGGTCTCGCAAACGGCGTTAACCAAGGTAAGTATTTGGTTTGCATTGTCGATGTCTTCCTTAGCTAACGGACGCAGCATTCACCGCGACCGGCGACTTTGTGCTCGGGAAGGGCATCGACAAGCTCGGCAGCCTCCTGGACCAGGGCGTGAAGGTTGCGCTGGTGTACGGCGACCGCGACTACCAATGCAACTGTGGGTCTCACTTGATACTTGGTGATGTGTCCAGCGCGGCTGACTTCTCTCGCGCACAGGGTACGGCGGCGAGCAGGTCAGTCTGGGCATCCAGTCGCAGCTCAGCGCCGGCTTCCACGCCGCCGGCTACGCCCGGATCCAGACGAACCGGAGCTACGTAGGCGGGTTTGTGCGCCAGTACGGAAACCTGTCCTTCTCGCGCGTCTTCGAGGCCGGGCATGCCGGTATGCTAAATAAGCACCCCCTTTCTCGTCCGTCGGTTTGTCTAACCTTGTTGCACGCAGTCCCGTGGTTCCAGCCCGAGACTACGTATCAGATCTTCAGGAGGGTCTTGTTCAACACGGACGTCGCGACAGGCACGGTGTCCACGACCGGGTCGCACGGCCGAGTCTACTCCAGCCAAGGTCCCAGCTCAGTGGCGGACGTCACCAACGCGGTGCCGACGCAGCCCGCCGCCGAGTGCTACTTGTGGGACGTCATCGAGACCTGCACGGCGGCCCAGGCTGAGATGCTGCGCAACGGCACGGCCGTCCTGAAGGACTACATCATGATCGGATACCGGCTGCCCAATGGAACGATTCATTACTACTAGCCGTCGTTGATAGCAGATAGATGATCATGCAGAGCGTGGAATCTTTGGCCCCCGTGCTATCTAGCTGGAGCCCGGCTCATCCTTGGGTTGCCGGCAGGGAATGTTTCGGTGCCTTCCGAGAGGAGCACATATGTGATAGCCTTGTCTGAGCCCCGGTCTGCCATGGAATGCGTACTCTGCGTGTCCGTCATAGGCCGAATTTTGCTCATCGAGGCTGCAAAAAGTGTAACAACGCTTTGGGAACAGACACTGGGACTGGGGCTTGCGACCCCGCCGACACAGCAAGTCGCGGGGAGGACAACTGAATCCTGGATGCGGGGCGATCATCTGCGTTGGGAGACTCCTCTTTACCACGGCAACAAATATGTAGGGCGTCGGGCCGCTCGACACGCCGACCGGACATCGCGGCTTGCGGCGCGAGAAAAAGCAAGGTTACCCTTTGCCCGCTGGCTGGTGTTGCCATGTCCACGACGTTCAAGAGGTGAGAGCACGCGCTCGATGACAGGAAGTTCCAGGAAGCCTGAATGGAACCACTGAAAACCTCGCTAACTTGCTCGATCTCGGACTGCACCTCGGACTCTCTCTCCCTCTGTATTTCGCTTACATGCGCTGCCCATCCTTGCTGTCTCCATCACTCCCGAATTGTGCTGTTTCCCATCTAGAAGTGCGTTTAGTTTGATGTAGCAGTCCTGCCAGACCGTCAGTGCCGGTTGAGCATCACTAGACCGAATAGTAACATCTTTCTGGCAACAAAGTGCCCTAGAAATTATCTTCCATTTGGTGGATAGGGATCCAAGCGCCTGCACACCGGTATATAAATAGGTGAGCCGGGATTTGACGGCATGCGAGCCGGCACACATTTTGCACGCGGGAATCCTACTCGGACTCTTGGCAAAGTTCCGAGCCTGTGGGTAAGGCAACACTGAAAACGTTCGACTGCCTCGCAGTTCCCATCAGTGCTACGCTACAGTTAATGCATCCACGGTTGATGCTGGTCGCGTAGCATGCAACATGCATGACGCGCCCCACTCGAGGACGCTCTGGATGGAGGTAGGAGGGAGCGCTTACGTGCTCCATAGTGCCATAGTGCGAGGGCATGAGTTTATGTGTATTTGCGCTGTCGAGCTCGGTACCAAGAATCAAGTGCTCGCCCAAACGGTCAAACAGCCGAGATGCGGATATGGTCAGGGGTCAGGGGGCAGGGGCAGACTTGTGGCAGCGGACCAATAGTTAATGGCGCGCTAATGGCGCCGACCGCGGCGGGGGGCCACTGTGTGTCTCAAACCAGCGGCGATCGGGCGAAGTCTCTGCGCCGGCTCCATTGGGCTAAGAGTCCTGGTCCCCCCCAGAGGCCGAGGTCCGGCAACGCCCCCATAGCCGTTGTGTCGGGGATTCACAACTCCGTCTCCGTCGGCCTCTCGGTAGTCGGCACGCGTGGACACGGGTGGATTCGAACGGGCGTCATCGTCGCATTGCCGCAATTCTCAATGATTTAACAAGATGGCCGCGCTAGGGGCAGTGCTGCCTCGTCAGGGACCCCCTGGCTGTGCCGTATGGCAACACAGCATATGATAACTAACGGTCAACTCCTGGCGGCGCGCTCTTCCCAAACGCCACGAGGAGCAGCAGTTCACAGAGCAGGTTTCCGTTGCGATGACATCGGCAACGGCGGACAAGACAGAGCAGATACCAGGCCCGCCGGGCTACCCACTGGTGGGCAATGCGCTCTCCATCGACCGCGAGACCCCGCTGAGCACGTGGGAGGGCTGGGCCGACCAGTATGGCGAGATATTCCGCGTCACGCTCCCTCAGGGGACCGTAGTCATCGTTGTAAGTGCCACCCACGCGCTCTCCGGGTGCGGACCTGAGACTCCTAGCGCACCCGCTGACCAACCCCTTTTAGAGCTCTCAAAGGCTGGTGCACGAGCTCTGCGACGAGAAGCGGTTTCACAAACCCGTCAGGGGCGCGCTCCAGGAGATCCGCAACGCCGTGCATGACGGCCTCTTCACGGCGAGGGAGGACGAGCCCAGCTGGGGCATCGCACACCGCATCCTGATGCCGGCGTTCGGCCCGGCATCGATCCAGGGCATGTTCGACGAGATGCACGAGGTCGCGTCGCAGCTGGCGCTCAAGTGGGCACGCCACGGCGCCGACGCCGACATCATGGTGACAGACGACTTCACGCGCCTGACGCTCGACACGCTCGCCCTGTGCGCCATGGACTTCCGCTTCAACTCGTACTACCACGATGACCTGCACCCTTTCATCAACGCCATGGCCGGCTTCCTGACCGAGTCGGGTGCCCGCGCGCTGCGGCCCGGCCTGGTGTCGGTCTTCTTCCGCGAGGCAAACCGCAAGTACTGGGACGACATCGAGGTGCTGCGCCGCACAGCCCAGGGCGTGCTCGACTCGCGCCGCAAGCACCCCACCGGCCGCCGCGACCTGCTGGCCGCCATGCTCGAAGGCATCGACCCCAAGACGGGCCAGAAGCTGAGCGACGCGTCCATCATCGACAACCTCATCACCTTCCTCATCGCCGGCCACGAGACCACGTCGGGCCTGCTGAGCTTCGCCTTCTGCCAACTCATCAAGCACCCGGCGGCCTACCGCAAGGCGCAAGAGGAGGTCGACCGCGTGGTCGGCAGCGGGCCGATCCGGGTGGAGCACATGAAGAAGGCACGTCTAACCCCTGACGCTCGGATCCGCGAGCTTCAATCGCTGACCCCCCCTTTTGTCGCAGCTCCCCTACATCGCAGCAGTCCTCCGCGAGACGCTGCGGCTTTGTCCGACCATCCCCGTGATCGCGAGGCGCGCCAACGAGGACACCGTCATCGGCGGCAAGTACGCCGTGCCCAAGGGCCAGAGCTTCCTGCTGCTGCTGGCGCGCTCGCACGTAGACCCGGCCGTGTACGGCGAGAGCGCCCGCGGCTTCGTGCCGGAGCGCATGCTCGACGACAACTTCGAGCGCCTGATGAAGGAGTACCCAGACTGCTGGAAGCCGTTCGGCATCGGCATGCGCGCCTGCATCGGCCGCCCGTTCGCCTGGCAGGAGGCCATGTTGGTGATGACCATGCTGCTGCAGAACTTCGACTTCGCCCTGTCCGACCCCAGCTACGAGCTGCGCTACAAGCAGACGCTGACCACCAAGCCCAAGGACTTCTACATGCGCGCCACCCTGCGCCACGGCCTCACGCCCACCACCCTGGAGCGCCGTCTCGCCGGCGGTTCAAGTCCTGAGTCGTCGGGCGCCGCGCAGCAGCAGCCGGCAGCCAATTCCAAACCGAACGGGGTGGCCCGTCCGTTGTCCGCGGCGGCCCGGGCGGACGCGAAGCCGATGAGCATCTTCTATGGCTCCAACACGGGCACCTGCGAGAGCCTCGCCCACCGCCTCGCCACCGACGCGGCCGCCCACGGCTTCGCGGCGACCGTGATCGAGCCAATGGACGCGGCGACCGAGAAGCTGCCCACGGACCGGCCCGTCGTCGTCATCACGGCCTCGTTTGAGGGCCAGCCGCCGGACAACGCCGCCGCGTTCTGCGGCTGGCTCGGCCGGCTCAAGGCGGCCGAGCTGCAGGGCGTGTCGTACGCCGTCTTCGGCTGCGGCCACCACGACTGGAACCAGACGTTCCACCGGGTCCCCAAGCTCGTCGACGGCACCATGGCCGCGCGCGGCGCGTCGCGCATCTGTGAGGCGGGCCTGTCGGACGTGGCCCAGGGCGACATGTTCTCCGACTTTGAGCAGTGGGAGGACGACGTGTTCTGGCCGGCCATCGGAGCAAAGTACGGCACGGCGGGCGCTGCTGCCGCCAACGGGGACGAGCACGGCGGCGACCCGCTGTCGGCCAGCCTCGAGGTGCGCTTCTCCACGCCCCGGTCGTCGACGCTCCGCCAGGACGTCAAGGAGGCCAGGGTGGTCGAGGAGCGCACCCTGACGGCGCCCGGGGCGCCGCCTAAGAAGCACATCGACATCCAGCTGCCCGCCGGCATGTCGTACAAGGTGGGCGACTACCTCGCCGTGCTGCCCGTGAACCCCAAGGACAGCGTCAGCCGGGTGATGCGGCGCTTCCACCTCTCGTGGGACTCGCACATCACCATCGACTCGGACCAGCTGACGGCCCTGCCGACGGGGACGCCCGTGCCTGTGTCCGACGTGCTGGGGTCGTACGTCGAGCTGTCGCAGCCGGCGACGAAGAGGGTAAGCATGCGCATCACCTTCGCCGCCGAGACATCTATCACATGTAACTGCTACTCACCGATATCTCCAGGGCATCCTCCGCCTCGCCGAGGCCGCCGGCGACGACGCCACGAAACAGCAGCTGCAGGCCCTCGCAGGTGGCGACGCGTACGCGCGGGAGATTAGCCTCAAGCGGGCGTCCATCCTCGACCTACTCGAGCGGTTCCCGTCCGTGGCGCTCCCCTTCGGCACCTTCCTGTCGCTGCTCCCGCCGATGCGCCCGCGGCAGTACTCCATCTCATCGTCGCCGTCCGGCGCCGCCGGCCCCGCCCGCGCGACGCTGACCTACAGCCTCCTTGACGCGCCCGCGCTCGCCAACCCGGCCGTGCGCCACGTTGGCGTCGCCACCGCCTACCTCGCCTCCCTCCTCCCCGGCGACCAGCTGCAGCTGTCCGTGCGCCCGACCCACACCGCCTTCCGCCTGCCCAACGACAGCCACAAGACGCCCATCATCTGCGTGGCCGCCGGCGCCGGGCTAGCCCCCTTCCGCGGGTTCATCCAGGAGCGCGCGGTGGCGGCGGCGCGGGGCAGCGCCAAAAGCCTGGCGCCGGCGCTCCTCTTCTTCGGCTGCCGCGGCCCGCAGCTCGACGACCTCTACCGGGCCGAGTTCGACGCCTGGCAGGCGCAGGGCGCCGTCGACGTGCGGCGGGCGTACAGCCGTGCCGCCGCGGAGGAGACGGCCGAGGCGAAGGGCTGCCGGCACGTGCAGGACCGGCTGTGGTACGACCGCGACGAGGTCAGGGCGCTGTGGGAGCGGGGCGCGCGCGTCTACGTGTGCGGCTCGCGCGCCGTCGGCGAGGCTGTCAGACGGATGCTCGGCCGGATCCTGCTGGGCGCAGACGCCGGCGAGGACGAGATCGCGCGGTGGTATGAGGGCGTGCGCAATGCTCGGTATGCCACGGATGTGTTTGATTAAGGGGCCGATTGGCGAGAGCGTTTTCGTGTGTTGTCAAATTCACTTCCTCTCCTCCTTGTCTCGAAATCATGTGTCTGCATATAGAGCTTCAGGACTATGTAGCGGTGTATATTCATTTGAACTTTATATTTTCGGAAGATATCCAAGATCGCATTGGAACTGATTGAGTCAATGTCATCTAGCTTTGACGCCCCTGATCTGTCTTCGCTCCGACGGTGGTCTAGGTGGTGTCCCGCCAGGCGGGTTTGACATCGCGCTGGCTTCAATACCAGCGGTCATCCTCGCTCTGTGTGGAAGGATTCCGGACACTGACACGCCGACCGAGCCGCTGTCCCTGGGTTCTTCGTAGCACAATAGGAGGCCACTCGGGCTTGTTTCCTCACAGCACGCTCCCGACGGCCGCCAACCCAGTCACGCAGGAGCTGCCGTACCGCCGCCGCCGAGACTTTCGTTCCCGACCTGATCGCTAGGTCGCCCAGATGCGGGAGAGCTCGGGGCAGCGTTTGACTGTGCTGTGTCTGTGTTCGGCTGGGCGGGGCCGTCCACCGGCGCTCCTGGAGCAGACCCTTCCTGGCTCTCGGTTGCATGTTCACCCCCGTCAGAACCCTCTCTTTCGGCCGCCTTCGCGAGCAGTTCCTGCAGCCGTATCAGCTGGGGATCCACCCAGGCGGCGGGCTCCAGGACGCTTCGGTCCACGTTATGGCGCGCGGTCTCGCCGCCAGCGGCCTCTTTCGAGTTTTCGTTCGCACGCTCTCTCATTCTCGACAGCAAGTCCCACAACGCGGAGACCACGAAGGTGAGGGCTGTCAACGCGACGCTGATGACCATCACGATCCAGAGCTTGCTAAGCCCCTTGAACTCGAGGTTGTCGTCGAGGTCCAGGAATGGCGTGCTGAAGAATGTCTGCTGCCGGGTCAGCGGCCTGTACTCGCACGCACCCTGGGCGAGTGTTGCTGGACGGGGCACCTACGGCCACCACTGTACTCGGTAGGTATGACATGGTGAGGAAGGCTAGCCGCTTCATGTCGCGCGCGTCTTCCCGCGACTCCTTGGCGTATTTGCGCAGCTCGTCGGCCTGTGCGTCGTTGCTCTCGGCGATCCGGCGCACCGAAATGAGGTTTTCCCTCACATAGCCCATGCTGTGAATCTGGATCATGGTCAGGTACTGTCCTGGTAGTCAGCCGTTGGCTCTTTGCTGGCCCGGTCGCTGGAGGCGGGTATGGCGTACCACCTTGAGTTGGCTATCCAGCGAGTCGCCGAGAAAGCCGATCCTCGCGCTGCAGGCGTCGGCGAAGCGCTCCGCGTTGGTGGCCATCTCGACGAGGACACGGACGTCGGACAGATCGGCTCCTTCGTGCACGGCCTGCTTGACCTCGCGAAGGACTGTTTGCGCATGCTGTTTCAGGATGCGGAGGTAGTGCGCGTGGCTCCTGGAGAGGCTCACCAGTCGCTCCGCCGTCTGCATCGTGATTGAAGTCGACACGCTCTCCTGCGCTTTTCCCAAATCCACGACCTGAGGGGAGGGGGCGGGGGGGTCTCAGTAATAATCAAATGGCTGGAGTGTTGGCCGTGCTGACTTGCCTGTCTATTTACAGCGTTTATAAAGTTCACGTCGAAGTTTTTCCACCGGTCGACTGCCGTCCACACCAAAAGCATTCGCAGCCAGAGCGCTCTGAGCTGCCGCGGGGCTGGTGCCGGCTCCGGTTCCAGGAACGCAATGATTGCAAGCGCGACTTTGGCAAAAAACTCGATGGGGAGGCATATAATAACGCGGAGTGCCGATCCACCGTCAGCTTCCAGAAACCCGATAGCCACGTTACATATGAAGACCTCGGTCACGAGGTGCGGGTTGTGGGAAGTCCAGGAGTTCCAGCTGACCCCGTCCCGCGATGCGTCCAGTTCGTGGTCCCCGGCTTGCCGGAGGAGATGCCGCATAATCCCGCCAGGGACCCGCCAGGCAGCGCTAAGCTTGGTGAGATTGGACACATCTTCGTGTACGGTTCCGCTCTCGTAGGGCACGAGAACGACCGTGTCGCCGGGCAGGGTTCCGGCTGTTGCTGAGGATTCGTTCTCTTGTCGCTCTAGCCAGCTCTGGAGATCGGCCGAGTGAGCGAGGGGCCTTGTGAACACCGCCGCCCCAGAGCCTCTTCGACTGTACGTGAGGAAGCGGATCTGTTCCAGCACCTCCTCGCCGGATTCTTCCATGTGGTTGAAGATCGGCATCGTGGCGGGGACGGTTTGGTCCCACAGTGTCGGGTTGTGTGGATAGGTAGTGATGTGAAAGCAACCGGGTTGAAGCGCAGGTTGGAGCGGGAACTGGCGCGTGGATAAGGAAGCGCACAGCGGCTTCGTCGCCCAGAACGAGGCTCTGCGTGGCTCTGGGCCTCAGCTCGCCACTGGTGCCTATGTGACTGCGCTGCATATGCCGACAAGGCGTCTGGGCCAGTCAGGGGACCGGAGGCGCAGTCCAGCGCAGTGGAAGACCGTCATATTGGTCGGGCCTTGCCCACCCAGTCCCGGCTGGGTTAGCTTACAGCGCCTCCTTTCAGGATGGCGGAGGTCGGGGGGCTGGGGCCCTCGGGTGCATTCAGATGAATTGCGAAGCTCAAAGCGAATTTTCTTTCCAACCGCAATGGAACCAGAACTTCGGCCAAAAGAGCGCCCTTTGCGACTTCACCGCTGGTCAACATCATAGCCGCCACCACGGTCCACCCTGATTTCTTTTTGCTCACTAAACTGTCCTTAGTTGACCCCAGCCCTGGCCGTCGAGTGCATCCATTTATGCCTTACGTGGTCTGTTCAGCTCCTGTCCTTGAGCAGGTTCAGCGGGAGCCTGCACTGAGTAGCGTCGGCTCGGCATTCCGCTCTCGTCGTCTCCCTGGCGGTGCAGCAGCCCTCTTGGCGGCAGCTTTACGGCCAGGCCTGGCTCGGTGGCGCTGGCTGGCTCGCAGCCCCAGCCGGCGAAGCCTCCATGGGAGGCGGAGCGACACCGATGGGCTCTCCGCGGCGCCTGACGCATCACACCCTCCAATCAGCAGGGCGGTCTTCCAAGGACAGACATCCTGCACTCACCTCCCCCTGAACTTCCCGTGCCTGCGGACCCAGAGAAGCCCCTAGCTCGAGTTAGTCCCATCGCTGCACCCCGCATGCCGAAGGGGCGAAAACGCACCAGTATGCTGCTCAGAAGGTAGAGGAACATGGCGATGAAAGAAAATGCCAGGACCGAGCGCCACGCGCTGCAGCCGTCGAGCCGCCGAGTGATGCCCGGGGCAACCACCCGGCGCCACTCGCCCCAGTAGAAGCCCCAGTAAGTGCGGAACCAGCCCGACCGGCACGTGTGGAGGCCGCTCAGCTGTCGCCGCGGGCCGACAGGTCAGCATCCGATGCGGAATCACCTGGGGAAATTAAAGGCCAGCAGGATCGACTTGCCGTCTCGGTCAGGCAAAAGGCGACCAGCCAGGCGGCAAAGAGCAGGAAGTCGAGGGGAAAGGACCAGAACGTGTGGGCAAACGGCGGGATGAGCACCAGCGACGCGAGGATCGTGATGCCCGCGATGGTGGCCGTGTAGATGAGCCGCCCGCCCGGCCCCAGTGCGTGGGCCTCGCCGACATTGTGGAAAAAGTGGCCCAGGATGCCGAGCACGACGGCGCCGCAGAAAAGCTGGCCGGCTCGGAGAATCGTCGAGATGATTCTGGACGCGACTCCCATGCTATTCAGTTTGTCTACGGGGTTTAGTGGTTGCGGAGTGAGCGGATGCGGGACATCATCGAGAGGAGAACATTGGGCATGATGTAAGAGTTACGGGCCGGGGTAGAAACGTCGTCACGGGAGGCCATTAAGAGGAGGGAGGTGTCGAAACATATCATCCATGATCCTAGTCAACCATCCTCCAAGATCACGTAGTAAACCTGACTCAGGCAAGATTCAAGCAAACGGGATGTGCAGCGCGGCCCTCGAGTGCGGTGCACACTAGGTGGTCAATTACAAGTTATATCTGCATCCAACGCCTTCCAACCCCCCTAGATCTCATACCGGTCGCTCTCGTGGTGCACCGGTCGGTACAGGAAATAGTCAAAGTGGGCCTCGGCGGCCGTGCCGTTCAGGTCGGAGGCGGCGACGCCGACGAAGGCGCCGGTGAAGCTGCCGTGCACCTGGTGGCCGCCGCACTCGTCCGAGACGATGCTGGCGTCGAGCACGGGGCCGATCTTCTTGAGCTCCTGCTCGCCCTCGAGCGCGTAGTAGAACTGCAGGTCGCGGCCGCGGATCGACAGCGCCAGCCGCACCTTGCCCTGGTTCGGGATCGGCGCCGGCGCAGGTAGGGGGAAGCGCAGGCCGCCGAGCGGGAAGGAGGCCTCAGAGGCCATGATCAGCAGCTCGCGCTGGCCGTCCGAGTGCGCCGTCACGGTCAGGTAGAAGAAGTTGAAGCGGCAGTAGTAGGCCGTCAGGCCCGCGAACTGGCGCTCGTCCGACGGCGAGAAGTCGATGACGGTCTCGGCGTCGATGGAGAAGTGCGTCTGGCGCCGGGCCACCAGCGCCTGCTCAAACCACGAGCCGACGGCCTCGCGCCCGATCAGCGTCAGCCGGCCGTCGCCGCCCGTGCGGAAAATGCGCTCGGGCTCGGGCGTGCGCAGCCACTGGAAGTCGGCGGGCAGGCCGGCCTCGAACGTGTAGCGCCGCTCGGCCCAGTACTTGGTGTCGTCGCGCGCGGCGGGCAGGTCGACGAACAGGCTCGGCACGGGCCCGTTCTTGACGTACAGCCAGTCGTCGTCGCCCCAGCAGGCCTCCTGGATGGCCGTCTCGCGGCCCAGAATGCAGCGGCGCAGCTGTGTGATCGGGCGGCCCGTCAGGTGCACCAGGTACGTGCGGCCGTCGGGCGTGTCGACGATGTCGCCGTGGCCGGCGCGCTGCAGCGCTGCGTGCGGGTGGTCCTTGGACGAGAGGATGTGCTTCTGCGGGTGCGTCTCGTAGGGGCCCCAGATGTCGCGCGACCGGGCCAGCGTGCACGCGTGCTCGTAGCCCGTGCCGCCCTCGGCCGTCAGCAGGTAGTACCACCCGTTGCGCTTGTACAGGTGCGGGCCCTCGACGAGCCCCAGCTCGGTGCCCGGGAAGATGTTCTTGCGCGGGCCGACGAGGCGGCCGGCGCGCGGGTCGAACTCCTGCAGCGCGATGCCCGCGAACAGCTGCGGGCGGCGGCGGTGGTCCCACAGCATGTTGACGAACCACTTGCGCCCGTCGTCGTCGTGGAACAGCGACGGGTCGAAGCCGGACGAGTTGGCGTACACCGGGTCCGACCAGGGGCCCTCGATGGCCGGCGCGCTGACGATGTAGTTGTGCGCGTCCTTGAACGAGCCGTCCTTGCGCTTGACGTCCGTGTACACGAGCCAGAAGCGCTCGCCGTCGTGTGTCAGGCACGGCGCCCAGATGCCGCAGCTGTCCGGGTCGCCGCGCATGTCCAGCTGGCTCTTGCGACTCAGCGGGCGGGCCGCCAGCTCCCAGTTGGCCAGGTCGCGCGAGTGGTGGATCTGCACGCCCGGGAACCACTCGAACGTCGATGTCGCGATGTAGTAGTCCTCGCCGACCCGCAGCACCGACGGGTCCGGGTTGAAGCCCGGCAGGATCGGGTTGCGTACCAGCGGCATCGTGGCTGCCTGTCAGTCACAGGGTCACAGGGTACTGGTCGGGTGTCTGAGGAGAGGAAAGCAACGTCTAAGTCAAGGAACCCTCACTCCCAAGATTGAATCTCAGGCTTCTTTCTATTATGTATACGAGCGACCTAAAGGGCGAGATATGCGGACGTGAGGGGCAAGCGAGCAATGAGCAGCTCCACCGCGCATTTAGCCGGCATGCGCGGCAGCTTGCCAGTCCCCAGCGCCGGGCGGGGTCCGGACCTAGGCCCGGCCTAGCCCCGACCAGTCCCGATCCTGCGGAGGCGACTGGTTTGGTGCGAGTGCGGGTTCGGAGGGGGGCCACACGCCCAAACGGCCCCTGGCGGGCTCCCAGATGCCACGACTGGGGTGGTTGCCCGCTTACTAGACTAGTAGGCGCACACGAACTGGTCGTTCTCGCATTCCGTCCGGCCGGCAAATGCCCGGCTGCCCACGGTGTCCGCGTGTTGCGCCCGCATGTCCACGTACCGGTCTTCCGTTGAGTGGGCGTGGATGCGGCCGTCCTTGCCGTTGGCGATGCGGGCATGCGCCACGTTCAGCAGCGCCAAGACGGCCACCTGCAGCAGCACGACCACGAGCAGCGCCGCGAACACGGCCACGGTGCCGCGCAGTCCGCGGCGGTACTCCGGGCCGCGGGCCGTCGGCCGGGCCGAAGAGCAACGGGCCGACGATGGCACCGGCCGCCGAGGCCGCGTTGAACAGCGCTATGATGGCAGACTTCTTGGTCTCGCCGGCCATGTTAGCCAGGATCCACTCCACGACCAGCTCGATGCACGCAGTGAGTAGTGCCAGGCAATAGAAGTCGACCAGCAGGCCCGGCGCGAAGGCGCGGCCACGCGGCAGCGCGTATAGCAGCACCAGCCCGGCCACCCCCAAGCCCAGCACCATGGCCGCCATCAGGGTGTGGGTGGAAGCACCTCGATGATGCCCTGGAACTGGTGGGCGTACAGGGCCTGGCGTCCTCAACCGCGACGGGGCTGTCAACAGCGGCTTCTTTCGTTCGTAGATCGGCCATCAACACGGACGCATGGCAACGAGCATTGGGCCGGGAGACGACAAGCAACGGCAGCGAACGGAGTATGTACGAGCCCGTCTTGGGATGCCGCACGTCGACGCCAGTCCAGACCGCTTGTGCAGCGCCGCACTCACGATCGGCGCGATAGGACGGGAGGACACGGATTGTGCTTGGAAATGTCTTAGGCCTCAGCTTGTCGATTCAAACGCGGAAGGTGAGGCGAGGACGACGCCGCACAACGGCAATTGCACCGCACCCCTGCGACGAGCTCCCTGCTGCCGCTGCGCCGCTATCGTACGTGATGGATGTCAGTCTGGCGAAGAGACACCGCTCAGCGCCACGCCATATCCCCTTCCTAGTGCAGGCGACTGTCGCGCCAACCCTTTGATGTCCCACGGTCTATGCAAGCACCCGACGCCGTCTATATGCGTGTTTTGGACCGCAAAAGTCGGAAGGATAAATACAATGCATCGCCATTCGCAGCTGAGAATATGCACATCAGGTCTGGGAAAGCCCGGATAATCAAAACATTCCAAAGATTTGGGTAGATCCAGGCTGGCGACCTTAGCCTTTATAGGAGCAGCACCGCGGCCAGCGCCGCCCCGACGGCGGCCATGGCGCCCCGCGGGACAGCCGCACGGAAGCCGAGGGAGCCGGCGGTGGGGCTCACGCCGGTCGCGGGGCGGCCGAGATACCAGGCACCAATGTCGGTCAGGTTGCCGCCGGCACTGAGCATGGCGCCGTTGGGCCCGACGTTGGACACATCGCTGCGGAAGGCGCCGAAGTAGGCGTAGCGCTCGACAAAGTCCAGGCGGTCGAAGTACTCGGCCGACGTGTTGTAGAAGGCCTGCGTTGTGGCCAAGTCTTGGTTGTCGATGTTGTACTCGGTGATCCACATGGACGCGTTGGGAAAGCTGCATCAAACAGTCAGCCGTCGCCGTTCCAGGCAGCCGCCGGGGTCGACAAGAGTCCGGACTCACGCGGCCGAGTACTCGCCCATGTGGCTCGCCAGCCCCTCGAAGTTGCCGTACCAGTGAATGGCGACGAAGTCGTAGGAGCAGTTCTGCGTCTTGCCGCCGGTGCTCACGAGCTTGGAGCACTCGCTCAGGAAGCTCTGCAGCCACGGGATGCCCGTGGTTCCGCCGGTGCACGATGGCAGCCCCGCGCGCACGCCGAGCTTCTGCAGCGGGATGATGTTGTTGACCCAGACCCGGGCCGCGGCGGCGGGTTCGATGTTGCTGCCGCCGTCAGCGAAAGAGCCGTCGGGCTCGTTGAACGACAGGACGTGGGTGACGTTGACGCCGCCGTCCTGGATGAGGCCCTTGACAGTCGTCAGGAAGGTGGTGTCGTCCAGGCTCGACGGGGCGCCCCACAGCATGGGCACGAACTCGAACTGGGACTGCGGCAGGTGCGAGAAGACCGATTCCGGGCTCGACTTGTAGTTGTAGTACCAGGTCAGATCCGACGGCTGGGTGACCCAGATGGAGTCGTCCGCCCGCGTAGTTGCGTTGGGCGTGAAGGCCAGGCCGCGCTTCGGGGAGGCGAGCGGGCCGGCAGCCGCGGGCGAGATCGCCGTCGCCAACCAGGCCGCAGCGGCGGCGGCGCACAGCAGCATGTTGGAACCTGGCACGAAGGCTGCGGGGCCCAGAGTGTCGCACGTCGCACGTCGGCTCGCCCCGGGACGGGTCTGCTGCAGTGGCGTCGGGGGCAAGATGTTGGGTAGGTTGTCGGCCACGGAACCGGCGCAGTCGGGGGGAACGGGTTGGTTCGCGCGCCTCGTCTTTGGCGTTGCCGCCGACTTGGGAAATAAACGAGCGACTCGTCGGCCGGCAGGGAACAGAAATGGTGCTGCCCCGTCAAGAGGGCAAAAAGTCAAGAGACAGCGAAGAAAACATGGCCATTTTGGCACCGGCGTCCAGCTGGGGGACCGGCTGGACTTTTCTTGTCGCCATGAGCTGAAAAGTTGAAGACCGCCGCCGTCCAGAACCAGGCACGCCAATGCTTGGCAGGTCGGATAGCGCGGGCGCTTGACCGTTCCGGGACTCGGCGTCGATAGAACGAGAGCCAGAAGCTGCGCCAGCTGATGGGCTGAAGATCCAGCTAATGAATAGGCTAGGAGTCAGGGTCCAGGGCTGGGCAAGCCCCGAACACGGTAGACGTTAAAGAGGTCCTGCCAAGACTAATTTCCGTAGTCCCTACAGATACCCGTGGGTCCCGCGCTTAGAAGTCACTCCTTTTGCCACCGCTTAACAATTTCTATATAGTAGTCCTTACGCCCGTATCGCGTCAGTAGCTGCCTAGCTACTGGTTTATATCCTACCTACGTTTCCCTAACTAATCTACGTCTATACCTACCCTCCATTATATTTCGACCTACATTACAACGTTATATCGCTATAGAACTATATATTTAGCCTATATCCAATAGATCTTATTGGTAAATAGTCAACTAGTTTGCTATCAATGTATATTAGCAGTTGCTAAATATTGATCTAGCTATAGACTAGCATCCTACTATAGACCACTTTACTTTATATAGCTAGCAACTAGAAGATACGCTAAGTAAGTTGTTTTACTACCTACCGATTAGCAGTTGCTTAGTATTGATCTAGCTATAGACTAGCTCTAAAATTTATATAGTTAACAATAAAACAATACGCTATATAGCTAGTAGTAAAACGATATATTGTATAGCTAGTAGTACAACGCGCTATATAGCTAGTAGTAAAACGATATACTAAGTAAATTCTATTGTTTTACTATCTACTAGTTAGTAATTGTTTAATATTGATCTAGCTATAGACTAGCTTAATTTATATAGTTAATAATAAAACGATATACTATATAGCTAGTAGTAAAACGATGTGCTATATAGCTAGTAGCAAAACAATGTACTATATAGCTAGTAGTATACTATACTATATAGCTAGCAATAAAACGATATATTATATAGCTAGTAATAAAACGTAGTATACTATACCATATAGCTAGCAATAAAACGATATACTATATAGCTAGTAATAAAACGATATAGTATCTATAGCCTATTAGCGTCCTTGGTCTCCCTTAATATATAAGTGCTATTTAGTCAAATAGCGAATTTAATTACTAGCGTTGAATTGCTAATGCTATACCTACAATAAGCTCCCTAGTCCTAGAATATATATCTACTGAACTTGACCTTGATCTAACTACTTAGTAGGTACTACCCTAGCTTCTCCCTATCCCTAAGCTTTTAATTATATAATTATTATAATCGAGTAGTATTCCTAGTCCTGCTCCAACCTCTACCTAGCTACTAGATAGCTCTACACTGTCTAATGAACTGTCTAATAAAGGAGATAGTTCCTCTATAAAGGAACTAGCTTTTAGATATAAGTATAGGTATATATCTCTAATTTGCCTATCTAGACTAAAGCCTAGGGCGCTAAATAGTAGCTTTACAATTCTTAATAACATTTAGGAGATCTAAGAACACTAGTTTAAAGAAAGTAAGTTTACCCTCCTATATATAGCTTAGCAAGCTAAATAGCGCTAGGTATTGTATTTCTATAGTAGGAGAGACGCCCTAAGGCAATAGCAAATAAAGACTATTTTCCGCTACTACCTCTAGAAAACGCTATAAAAGACTAAAGGGCAAGGTAAACGCAATAGGGCACTATAAAATATAGAGCTATACTACTATACTCTCTATAAGGTTTAGTACAACAATAGTACCATTGATATTATAATTCGCTATAGGTATAATTACTTAATAGAAGACATTAAGATAGTTAAACGCCTATATACTATTGTAGAACATATTGCCTACCTCCTTACTATTAGATATAGCAATAGCGCTATAGAATACTAGTTATACGGCTACGCTAAAACTCCTAAAGCTAGGGTATATCTTTACTATATAGATAGCCAGTATATTACGACTTAGGAGATTCGTAACCTTTATAGATCTCTTAAGCTCTATAAACGTGATAATTGTAAGGTATAGTCCTATAAGGTTTTTAGGGAGATAGAATTTATAGAAGCTATTACCTAGCTACTAGCCTATAGTGATCGATATAAGTATAAGGCACTGACTATACTTAGCGAGAACTCCTCTACGTTAGTCTTTATATATAAAGACCTATTAGATACACTAAAAAAGTATAGCCAACTAGCGATTATAGATACTACTTATAAGACTGCCTATAGTAGTTGATACTTATTTACAATTATAGTTCGGGACTTTAATAGCTACTAGCTCCTTTCTATTTACTTCTTTATAGAGAGGCAGACTACTAATAGTATCGCAATATACCTAGATATATTGCTAGAGTAGTATAAGGGAGTAGCTAATAGGGGCTAGCTCTTAAAATATATAATTACCAACGACTCTATAGCTAAATAACTTACTGTCTAAGAGGTATTTAGCTACGATAAGTATAGCCTCCTATATATATAACATCTCTTCTATATAAAGCATTGCTAGGAGACTTTAAAGTGCTAGATTAGTACTAATAAAGAGTACCTTAGCTATATAGCGGCTACTCTTCTAAGCTGTTGTTTAGAAAAAGGCTATATAGAGTCTATTGAGGCTACTATTGCTTACGCTAGTACCGATAGGCTTAAATAGTATTTAAAGAACAACTAGCTAAATAATACTCGACTATAGACGTATTAGGTATAAGATACAACCCCCTTGCTCTACTAGATTACTACAACAAATATAGTCGAAGGATAGTACTTAAAGGTTAAGAACGCTAAGCCTATACTAAAGCAGTAGATAGCTAGTACCTTCCCTTTTACTAGTTTAATCATTTACTTTAATTACTATATACAAGACTACTGAAATAAAGTAATCTAAACTAAGTTTAGGAGTCTCAATTATATACTTCTAGCTATATATATAGAGCGGTTTAATAGCTAGGGCTTTAACAAGCTACCTAAGTAGGCCTAAGCACTGATTGTATATAAGCTGTTAATAGTATATAAGTAGTTCGATACTAACGAGCTTCTCGACTTCAATAGCATTTTTATACTAGACTAGTTCCCTAGTCTATAGTATAACGATAGGCAGTGGTAGAGTAGTATAGTAGCTATCTAGCTACTATAGCTAACTACCTAGAGTACTGCTAATATTGCTACTAAGGTCTCTACGCTTAGGTAGGCTACTCTAGACGAACATTGTAACTTAGACTACTATAACGTAGTTAACTAGACGGATTCAGTGGCTTAGCTCTTATAGGATACCCTAATTCTAGAGCTAGTTAGTATCCTTCGCTATAGGTATATATAGTTTAGGAGCTAGTTGCTCCTCTACTTATATATTTAGCATTATTACTTATTAACGAACTTATTGTAGCTAGAGCACTTCTAGTAGCTAGTTAGTATCTTAGAAACGAAGGGGTTTAGGATATACTATAGCATCGTTCTATAGTTAGTAGATCTTACTAATTTAGACAAGGTCTCTATTAATCGGTAGCTATTTCTATAGGTCTAGGAGCTGATATAGTTGCTATAAACTATGATATATAGGATCTAGGATAACGTATAGGTAATATATAGCTTATAAAAGGATCTTAACTATATTCTAAGGAAGCTATTAGGCAAAGTTTAGAAGGATCTACAATAGGTTTAGGCATTAGATATTCCTTCGTTTATATCTTAGCAATAAGCAGTAATATATAGTTCTCTAGTTAAGTGCTAGCTAGCTATTGGACTATACTACCTTACGTCTTTATTCCTACCTCTAACTTTAAAGAACTTTATAATAACTAATAGCTAGAAGTCAAAGGATTAGTAGCTAGCTAGTTACTAGACTATAAGCGAGTTGCTTAGTTCCTAGCTAATTAGTATATTTAGAAAGGAGTTTCTATAATACTAAAATATAGTAAGTGTTACTAATAGTCTAAGTCTTAGCCCCTCTATAGCTAAACTTTATAGATGTCACAGCAAGGCAAAACAAGTGCTAGATGACTCGCAGCTAAATTGATCCTCGATTGACGAAGACTTCAAGTCTGAGGAGAGAGAGGAAAACTATCAACATATAGGTAGAAAACTGTGCTCAAATACCTTAGGTGGTACATATAGACAATTTATAGTAGGGTTGCAATTTGTAGTAGGGCTACAAAGTCTATATATTGCGAGGTAAGACGTAGTTCGCCTTATCAACGCGTTTTTCCTTATCGGTAAGTCAACCCCTCCTTCCTAATCCGGAAGTCGACTCGAATCCTATAAATCTACCAACTTAGGAGGTCATATAAGTGTATAGTTATATAATAGGTCTATATACGAGTTATATAACGGTGGTCAATGTACTATACCGTTATATCACCCCCCCTTCGAAAAAGCGTTGTACCTATACAACAGATATATTGCGGTCCTCTACTAGCTATTAGTAATCAGAAGAGTTGGCTCATAAGCCTATTTTTTACGAAGTTTATATAATTGAGTTCTATAGGACTCGGAAATCTACCCTACAGCCTATTAGGCTATATAAGATACTACATCTAGGCCAATAGGTATATAAGGGAGCTAGGATAAAATGTTATCCTACGACTTTATAGTAGGTTTATACATATATACGACGTCTCCTAAATCGAGTTGGATCGTATTGTCCTTTAGGTACTAGTAGGTTATTATCTAGATGTTCATTATCAAAGTAATCCTCCTCATAAGCTTTTAGCTATTATAGCAATCGCTAAGGTAGTCTAGCTACGTAGAGGAATTCCTTATAGAACTCCTAGAGGTGGTATAGTATATTTTTAAAATTAGTAGCGTTATACTATTTAGGGTCCTCGCTCTAACCAATCTATTGAGCGTAATACTAGAGTTTCCCTTTAAATATCTAGGAGATAAGAATCTTTTCAACTTACTATTCTAATTCGCTGTCTACCTCAATTAGCGGCTTAGGCTAGGGCTCTTAACCTAGTAACAGGTTATTCGGTACCTTTTGGAGTCGATCTAGGATAAATACCGGGTATATCTTCTAAGTCTTAGGTAGCTTTAGCTTATAGGAATAACCCTTCTTAACAATGATTAGAAAAGGCTTAGCGACTAGATAGTCGAGCTTGTCGCTTAGTCGGTTTGTCTACTAGTAGCCCTTTGTAACGTAGACCTTCTAACTAACTTCAAATTCTTCTAGCTACCAATACTTATTTGCTTACCGCTTTTAGGCTTCCTAAGCTTTCTATATACTTTCTCTAGTGAATTAGATAGTGGAATTGATTTTAGAGAGTATCTTCTACGCTTTAGTACGATTAAGCTTGTCTTTAGCGCTACTAAATTCTTAAATATACTTCTACTAATTGTAGGTCATCTAGAGGAGTATACTAATCTCAACCTTGAATAGGGTAAGGCTAGTAGACAAGTAGAGTAAAATAGCTTAAGTAAAATCCATTGTAGATAGTAATTCTAACCAATTGTCTTAGAAATAGTTAACGAAGGGGAGTAGACACTAGTCGAGATATTGATTTATAATTTCGATCTACCTATCTATCTAGGGGTACTCTAAAGAAGAGAGGCGTAGGTTAATTCTAAGGATCTTATAGAACTCGTCCTAGAATACTAAGATAAACTAAGGACCTTAGTCTAAAGTAATTGATTCTAAGGCTTTATAGGTATACTAAATATATTGGTAGTAGAGTTATATTATCTCTTTAGTAATAGTAGTCTTATAGTAGGGGAGTAAATAGCTACGCTTCTCTAAGCGGTCTACTACAACGAAGACTTAGTTATAGCCTAACTTATATTAGGGCATTGCGTAGAAGTCTATAGTGATATACTACCAAAGTCTTACAAGGACTTCTAGGGGCTTGAGGAGGCCTAGTAGCTTATCGCAAGGTATATAGGAACATTAGCAGGTCTAGCAATTCCTAATAAACCTATCGATATCTCCTATTTACCCTAGCTAGAAGTATTGTCTCTAGACCAACTCTTGTATCTTGTTCCTACCTAGATAGGCTATAGAGATCTAGTTATAAATCTTAGCTAATAGGTAGGTTTATAGGTAACTATCTAGTAGAACTATTAGCCTCCCTCCCTTTAGTAGAAGGCTACTATCGCTTAGGGTCTAATCGGTATTATTCCGGTAGACAAGCTCCTAAAAACTCTCTAAGGCTTCGCTCTCTCAATTTGCTTTAAGGATAGTATCTACTAGTTTATATCCTTTAAGTCGTTGTAGACGAGACGGCTTAGATTCGTTGGCTTCGATTTAATAGATTATATACTATAAGTCGCATTTAGCAAGCTCCTTAGGTAGCAACTCTAGCTCCTCTAGGATCTATAGGTCTAGCTTGCTCTTAGAGAGGACTATCTAGGTATAGTAAGCTTCTTAGACTTCCTTCTAGGTAACGAGCTCCTTAGCCTTGTAGGACAAGGTATTGGTAACGGCGTTCTACTTGCTAGGTTGGTAGACGATTTAAAAATCTAGGGTAGAGAGGAGCTTAGCCTATCTAGCTTATCGTATATTGAGTAGCCTCTTTTATATAAAGTATTGCAACGTATAGTAGTTAGATAAGATATTGAACCGCTACTAGAGGCTAAGTAGTATTAGGTACTATTCTTCAACGGTATATACAATAGTAAGAAGCTCCTTATTGTAGATAGGGTAATTGCTTTCTAGTTTAGACATCGTTCTTAAGAAGAATATAACGGGGTACTAACTATCGTTGTATTTCTACTAGAAGACTCTAGCTACAACTCTACTAGATATATCGACTTTAATTCGGCTCTCTCTAGTAGGATCGTAGTGTTTAAGGAGTAGGGTATTGGTCATTCGCCTCTTAAGTTCTTAGAAGGCTTCTTTATACTCTTCGGTCTATTTGAACGGTTTTCCCTTGATGGTTAAGCGCTATAGGGGACGTACAATCCTTTTATATTTATAGACAAATTAGTAGTAAAAGTTGTAGAATCTAAGGAAGGCTTATACTTCCTATATAGTAGTAGATTGGTCCTAAGAAACTATCGTCTCGATCTTCTTCGAGTTTATTTAGACGCCTTTAATACTGACGATAAACCTAAAGAACTTAGTTTCAGTAGTATAGAATTCGTATTTTTTAATGTCCGCCTAGAGACCTACTTTGTATAGCTTCTAGAGGATAAGTCATATATACTTATGATACTCTTCCTTGTTCTAAGAGTAGATGATTAGATTATCGATATAGGCAATTATAAATATATTGAGGTACTTAAAGAACTAGGAATTGACAAATCGCTAGAAGGTAGTAGGTCCATTGTATAGGCTAAACGGTAGGACTTTATAGTGGAATTGACTATATTAGGTTTAGAAGGTTGTTAGGTCTTCGCTTCTAGGGGTAAGTCGGATTCGGTAGAAGGCTTACTAGATATCGATCTTAGTAAAGATTTTAACGTTTCCTAGTTATTATAAGGTTTCGTCAATATAAGGTAGTAGGTAGTGGTCTTTGACAATAACCTTATTTAAAGTTTAATAGTCGATATAAAATCTCTAGGTCCTATCTCCTTTAATAGCAAAGAGTATAGGGGAGCTATACAAGGTAGTACTTAGTTTAATAAAACCCTTCTATAGGTTCTTAACTAAGTACTTTTTTATAGTCTCTAGCTAGTCAAAGGTATAGGAGTATAAAGGGCTTACTCGCTAGGGTGATAGTCTAGTAAGTTTAATCTTATAGTCGTATTTATATCTTAGTAGTATTTCGTTAGATTCCTTTTTTAAGAATATATCGATAAATTCGACAAAGTAAAGGTACTTCGTAATCACTTCTTTAACTTAGGCTTAGACCTCTTTGTCCTTATTGTTAGGGAGTTTACTAGTCTTTTTAGCCTTAATAGCTTAGTCGATCTAGGCGATTATAATAAATCCTAGTATAGAATTCCTTTGTCGGTTTCCCTTAAAGAACATTTTGTTAAAGGCTATAGTGGAGATGACTATAGCTTTGATCGAGTCTTCTAGAATCTATAGTCGCTCGCCCTCTTCTACCTAGGAGGCGGCCTATTCCTCCTCTTCTTTAGGTGTTATAGGTCGAGTATAGGTTCTTAGGGAGATGAATTCCTCTCCCTTTAGTGCTCGGTCTATCTTCCGAAGGCTATCGTCCTATACGCCTTTGAACGATACCTTCCAAAGGGGTTTCTTAGGGGGCTTAGTAAGATTACTCCTAGTGGTATATATTTTAGAGACTTCGAGTTATACCGATTAGTATAATCCTAGGCTTGTCTTAGGTTATATTGATCGATATATTCCTAGATCTTCAATAGGTTATACCAATTAGTAGGATTTATTAGGTAAAGGTTTAAAGAGTATTTCTCTATACTTTAGTATTTATAGCTACTATTGAGCCTTCTAACGCTAATCTTAATACTCTATTATTTAGTCTCTTTATTTAATATCCTTTTAGTATTTAGGGTTTAGTGCTTTAGGAACAAAGGAGTTATAAAGAATCTTAAAGATATAATTCTATTCCGGATTATATAGTTTGTCTTTAGGCTAGATTAGTCGATATTAGCGAACATCTAGTAGAATGTTATAATAAACAAGCTACTATTGGCCTAGTAATAGCTAATGCTTCTTCCCTATATCGAAGGCTAAGAATAAAGTATCCTTCTATATTCTCCTATCAATTCGGAGGTCGAGTCTTAGAATCGAGTCGATAGGGTCTATAGATCGGCCTTAGAAGTCTTTTATAGAGATCGGAGTCTTAAGTAGTATCCCCTCAACGCTAAGTTTCTTAGCGATTCGCTTTATATAGATTCAATCAAGGAAGGTATATCCGTTTACTCTAGAGTCAACGAGTATAATGATAGTAATGCTAATTCTATTAACAGCTAATATATAGAGGAAGAAGAGACTTCGACTACCTATAAGCTACTAAAGGTCTACCTAGGTAACTGCTAACCTAATATCTAGCCCTAAGCTAGAGTCTACTTTCCTTAGGGCTCTTAGTTTTCTAATTCGATAGTCTTAGTCTTATTTTCTTTAACCAAGTTCATTATTTTCTCTAGGTCTACCTTTATCTTCTTAATTATAGCTACAATATATTTTAAGTATTATACCTTTATATAACTAGTCTCTTAGTAATAGAAGTACTTACCCTCCTCTTTTAAGGTATTATACTCCTTTTAAAAGAGCCTAGAAGATTCTAATTTAGCCTTGTCTCTACTAGAACTATCTAGCTAAAGGGTCTTTTCTTTCTTTTTTATAGGAGCTATTCCTCTATTCAGTTGTCTAGATCCTAGTAAACTAGATTTTCCGTCTTTCTAATCCTTCTTAGCTATCTCCTAGAGTAAGGAGAACTAGTGTCTAAAGTGAGTAAAGTCGTTAAAGCTAACATTCGGATCGACTAGGTCTCTCGCTATCTAGAAACGTAGGCTCTAAGAGAGTCGAATATAGAATTCTTCTTTCTACTTGTCTTTAGGTTTCTTAGACTTAGTAGTAAAGTAGATAAACTTAGTAAAGAACTCGTAGTAGGGTATAGATCCTATCTTTAGGACTATAAAATCGTTCTTTATACAATAGAGTTTAGTAGGATCGGTATAAAATCTATCTAGGAAGTCGAATAACTCGTTAAGATTAGTAATCGGCTCTACTATATCCTTTTCGAGGTAAAGTATAAGAGCCTCTATTACTTTGCTACTAATGAAGGACATTGTATATCCGAATTTCAAGTCTTCTATTAGAAACAATTTGTAGTTCCCTTTAATCTTCTAAAGTATAGCTACCTTCTAGACCAAATACTTTGGGTCTTTGCTATTAGTAAACTTTTTAGGGTTAGTAATCTTTGTAGTTTTCGTATAGGTTGTAGGTTTAAAAGTCTTTTTAGTCGTTGAGATTAGATGATTGAGGTTATATAACTCTATATATATCTCGGTTTATATCGGTTTAGTTTAGGTCGAGGGTATAGCTTAGCCCTATAGATCGACTATATTAGCAATCTTCTTAAGGAGTTCTATCCTCTTATTTTCTAATGCTATCTTATTATATAAGAATACCTCGACTTAGGTATATAAAGTAGAAAGTTCTTCAAAGTCAAGGATATTACTTTATTCTTATTTAAACTACTAAACCCTTGTAAGTAGCACTATTATCGAATTGGCTAGTATATTGTAGATAACTCGTAGGGCTATAGCCTGTCCAATTACTATATTGCGCTATGTAATAATCGATCGAATTATCTTAATAAGATCGTTGCCTTGCAACTAATCGACCTATTTAATACTCAATAGCTAGATCTCCTTAGGAACGATCGATTCGTCATCCTAAGGAAAATAGGCAATAGCAATATACTTGTTTTTAAGCCTTAAATAGCGCTCAATCAAATCTATCTCCTATTCCTTAGCTAAATATTTAATTTAGCTAATTCGATCGAAAAACTTAGGAATAGGATTTATAAGTTCGTATTCTTCGATTAAGTCGATAGTCATTTAGATTCAAGAGTTAAACGAAGTTAAATCACCGATCTTCGATTGAATTTAGATACCTTGGTTACCTCCTACATTGAACTTATAGAGATCTACTAGATTAATCTTCTAGGTATTCTAGCCCTATTCGATAGGCCTAGGAGTATAACCTACGTTCTCTGTCTTATAAGCCATTGTCGGTATTGTGCCTCTTTTGGGACTTCTTCTATCGATCGATATAGTTGAATCGCCTCGACGGGGTGATCGTACTACTTATCGCTAGTCGATCGGAGGTTGCTTCGCTATTAGCAACCTATCGTATACTTGACGGTTTGTCCTTAGTACTAATTGGTTCCTAGCTAACCTATTGCACTACACTGTTAGCAAGTCGAAGGTTCTATCAGAGATTCGGGTTCTCTAGCCAACTAAACTAGTCCTATTAGGAAAAACTATATTAGATATTGTATCGCCTTCGTAAGCCTATAGTAGTGAGACTTGAAGTAATATTATAGTAAGGTAAAACAAGTGTTAGATGACTCGTAGCTGAATTGATCCTCGATTAACGAAGACTTCAAGTCTAAGGAGAGAGAGGAAAACTATCAATATATAGGTAGAAAACTGTACTTAAATACCTTAGGTGGTATATATAGACAATTTGTAGTAGGGCTACAATTTACAGTAGGGCTATAAAGTCTATATATTGCGGAGTAAGACGCGGTTCGCCTTATCAGTGCATTTTTCCTTATTGGTAAGTCAACCCCTCCTTCCTAATCCGGAAGTCGACTCGAATCCTATAAATCTACCAACTCGGGAGGTTATATAAGTGTATAGTCACGTGACAGGTCTATACGCGAGTCATATGACAGTGGTCAGCGTGCTGTGCTATTACAATAGAGTTGATCGAAGTTTCTAAAAGGGGGCTTAACACTATATAAAATCGTAGATAAATAGAAATTTTATTCTAACCCCTAAGCTCAGCTTTATAAAGAAACTAAAGAAGGAATATAAATATAAAGGAGGTACTAGCTAGCTACTTTTCTATTACTAATCTAGATACTTTGTAGTTAAATAATTCTAAAAAATGAACAATGTTTACTCTATATAGTTGATATTGAAACCTTCGATTCTTTAAGAACTATATAAATATATAGGTTATACCTCTTTCTACTACCTTAGAGCCTTCTACCTACTTCTACTTCCTTTCCTTCTTCTAACTTTGTAGCTATAGCTATTATTGCCTATCTACCTATATATACTACTATTATATAAGTTAATTTAAAGCTATTTCTATCATCGCTATCGCTAAAAAGCTAATTAGCTATATTATAGCTTTAATCTACACTTTTTATATACTCTATAAGTTAGTTAGGTTGAAAAATTAGTCGAAATTATAGTAGTAGCAGTAGTATTATAATTAGTAGTAGCTAATTAAGTTATATAGCAACTTTAAATACAACGATATAAAGCTATATAAGGAGAATAACCCCTTTACCACCATTAATAACAACATTTCTACTACTAGCGAGTAGCTAGCTCCTGCTACCCCCCTAGCCCCTACTATCAACCTTTCTACTGCCCTTAACCAATAGTAGTAGCGCCTCCGGCCCTACCCTATACGCCCTATACGCCCTACATCTACTACTACTACTACTACTACTACTATCAACGAAGGTGCTACTAGTGAGCAGCTAGCTCCCACCGCCTCCCCTACCCTAGCCGCCGCCCCTCCTACCGCCCCTAGCTAATAGTAGCAACGCTCCTATACCTGCTCTATACGTTCTACGCCTACTACTACTACTAACACTAGCACTAGTAGTAAGAACACTATTAGTAAGTAGCTAGCCCCCCCGCCTCCCTAGCCTCTACTACTCTTAGCTAGTAGCAGTAGCGCTTTTATATATACCCTACGCCTACTACTACTACTAACATTAGCACTAGCAACAAGAACGCTACTAGTAAGTAGCTAGCCCCCCCCCTCCCCCTACCCCCTCTGCCCCTACTACCCCTACTACCCCTGCTACCCTCGCTAATAAGGGTAAGTCGAAGCCGGTTATACCTAACAACCTTTAGAAGCGTCTAGCTAGGTCTTTAGATATAAAGTCTTTGGTAAAGAGTGCTATTTAGATACTAATTAGTAGCTAGCTAACGTTAAGTAGGCTAAAAAGAAAAAGGAGGAGCCTAACTATAATAAAGTATAGGTGGTACTATATATAGTCTACGTTATATATATCTATAATAGGGATATATAGGCTTACTATTTCTAAGAGAGTAAATATAGTATTGTATTTTTTAATATATTAGGTTTATATTTACTAACTAGTATATAGATCTAAGCAATATATACTAAGAATATACTAAGTAGAGCTATACTAAGTCCTACATTTTTATAAATAATATTAACTAATAAACGACTACTAGTCTAGTACTAATAAACTACTAGTAGCTACCTTTTATAATTTAGCTAGAGATTATTAAATAATATAAGCAAGTCCTTAAAGTCGATAAGGATAAGCCCCTATCTACTAACCTTAAAGCGTAAAATAGGTGTTTAGTTATAACTATTTATAAGTTATATAGCTCTATAGCTACCTTATATTTATACCTAACTAACTAGTACTAAAAGGTATAATATATAAGGAGACTACTACTACCTTGCCCCTAGCTAACGCTAGTATATCTACGTCTAACGCTCTTGCTACCTCTATAGCTTACCTTTTACTTACTAAGGCTAAGCCCTAGTAGAGCATTGAGGAGGGAGTTGCTTTAGTAGCGAAGCGCTAGGCTATAGCTACTAAGTAGCTAGCTACTGCTACTAAGGAGTTAGCTTAGCTAGCTTAAAATGCTCTAGTAGAGGCTAAGTAATATACTAAAGCCCTAACCTAGATATATAGACACTTTATAAATATCGAAAAGAATATTATAAATATACTATACCTCTACTTTATAGCTAGCTAGTAGCTAATTAGTATAATATAAGGAAATTTAAAGCGAGAAGGGTAGTAAAGATATAGATAAAGATAAAGGTAAAGTAGATATAGATATTTAAGTTTAATTCTTTTATTTTAATACGTTTTTACCGCTATCTAGTAGCTAGCTAGGCTCTATCTAAGTCAAATATAGTTAGTCTTATACTTCTCTAGCCTAGCTATAGCTTTTATATATAACCTATTCTTATATAGCAAGATAGTAGTAGCTTTGAGGTAGGTTATATTACTTACTACGTAGACTTAACTAATATAGCGTAGATATGGCGATAGCCCGTAGCTAGCCCGCAACGTAAGCGTGCTATTACCTACCTTTAAGCGCGCTATACCCTGGAATATATACGAAGACCCCCTGCCGGTACTGCTGTAGTACTTTGAGTTGTAGTAGGGGGGTGACGTTGATAGGGGCTGGAAATTAGTCTTGGCGGGACCTCTTTAACGACGACCCCGAACACGATGCCGTAGATTCGGATTGCAGCCACTCCACTCGCCTCGTCTCGTCCCGTCTCGCTCGCTACAAGAGGATGCAGCACCTAAGCCCCGCATCAGCCTCTTTCCACACTGCACTTGTACATCGTGTACACGACCGCTCGCCGCTCTGCCAATCTCAACAATCCACGGAGCAGCCATCGACGCGGAAGTGGAGCTGATGCCGAAGGCCCGATGAGCCGGGGGCAAGGCTCGTGGCGAGCATGCTATACGGAGTAACTGCCTTTCTCATTTACTCCGACTTTGCTTCCCTGCCACCGCGCCAGCGGGATGCGCAGGTTTTATGTGAGAAAAAAAATGGCGGCGCTCGCAACTGCCGACAGCGGAGCCGGGCTCCCGTTTTGGCGGTCCGCGGCATTGCTACGGCTTTCCCCGCAGAGCCGACACGGCCCAGCCGGCTCGGGTCAGTTTACCCCAGGCCCAGGCCAGTGACAAGAGGCCGAGAGATGCCTCGGCAAACCGGCCCCCACCGTCCCACCGCGGAATGGCATCGTCGCCGCTGCCTGCTCTGCCCATCCACCGCCGACAACGTTGTCGCCACGTATATCTGAGCTGTTGCTGGCTTCAATTTGAGCCGGAGAACCCGACAAAGCGTCTGTCTGCTGGCCCCGGATTCTGCCTGCGACTGACCGACTAACCGAGCGACCGACTGCATCTGACTGATCTCGCTGCGACAATGGCGGTCGAGCGGCTCGGCTCCATCCTCAAGCACCTGTCCCCGGGCAGCGCGCTGTCCCAGATGTTCGCCCCCTGTTCCCTTGCATCCTCCCGGTTGCCCGCTTGGATCACTCTCTGACGCCCGGCCACAGCACCAGCAAGAATGCCGACGACATCGTCATCACGCTCGCCGTGCGGACGCCGCTGACCAAGGCGCGCAAGGGCGGCTTCAAGGACACCAGCCTCGAGTACCTCATCTACGCGCTGCTGAAGGAAGTGCGCGAGCGGAGCAACCTCGACCCCGCCCTCGTGGAGGACATCTGCCTCGGAAACGTGCGCCGCCGCCGTTACCCGTGCCCGCATCTGCTCATCTCCCCGTCCCGCTGACAGCCGTGAGGTCCGCAGGTTTCAGACGGCAAGGCCGCGTACAAGCTGCGCGCGGCCCTGCTGGCGGCCGGCTTCCCCAATACGACCAGCGCCTCGAGTCTGAACCGCTTCTGCTCGTCCGGGCTCAAGGCGGTCGCCGACATCGCGCACGCCATCAGCAGCGGCTCGATCGAGATCGGCGTGGCCATCGGCGCCGAGCAGATGACCATCGGCGGCGACGCGCTCCAGAAGCCGTTCGACGAGGAGGTCACCAAACACTCGCAGGAGGCGGTCGACGCCATGCAGCCCATGGGCTGGACGAGCGAGAACGTCAGCCGCGACTTCGGCGTCTCGCGCGAGGCCATGGACCGCTACGCCGCCGAGAGCTTCCAGCGCGCCGAGCGCGCCCAGAAGGCCGGCCTATTCGACGACGAGATCGTGCCCATCAAGACGCGCGTCCGGGACGCCGCCGGCGAGTGGAAGGAGGTCACGCTGACGCGCGACGACGGCATCCGGCCCGGCACCACCTTCGAGGGCCTTTCCAAGATCCGCCCCGCCTTCCCGCAGTGGGGGCCGACCACGACGGGCGGCAACGCCAGCCAGGTGACCGATGGAGGTGAGTCGCCAGAGGGGTTTTTTAGGTGTGTTCGTCTGGACAGCCCACTGACACGGCAAGCGCAGCCGCCGCCGTGCTGCTGATGAAGCGGTCGACGGCCGTCCGGCTGGGCCAGCCGATCCTGGCCAAGTACGTCGGCTCGACGACGGCCGGGCTGTCGCCGCGCATCATGGGCATCGGGCCGACCGTGGCGATTCCCAAGCTGCTCGCGCAGCACGGCCTCACGCTCGCCGACGTCGACGTGGTCGAGATCAACGAGGCCTTCGCCAGCATGGCCGTCTACTGCCGCGACACGCTCGGCCTCGACTGGGCCAAGATGAACCCGCGCGGCGGCGCCATCGCCCTGGGCCACCCGCTCGGCGCCACCGGCGTCCGCCAGATCGTCACCGGCCTGAGCGAGTGCCGCCGCACCGGCAAGAAGATCCTGCTCACCAGCATGTGCGTCGGCACCGGCATGGGCATGGCCGGCCTGTTTGTGAACGAGCAATGACGGCGGCATGGAGCGTGGACTCGTGTATAATTTATACTTAGCGGCAGCCAGTGTTTTGGATAGCACGTGTCTGTGTTTAGCCAGTGGCCAGATGACGCGGGCGAGTACAGAGTAGACGAAAGGGACGTTCGCGTATCACCGGGCCGTCACCCATGCAAGGGACACTGCAAATTGGGCACCCAATTTCCAGCCGAATACTGATACACATGTTGCTACCCAGCATTCCAAGCTACGCCCAACAGTGCCAGAAGCGCTTCTCATAGCACACACATGGTTCTCGGGGAATCCGAAAAAGCCCGCCTGTTCCAACCCGAACGCCGGGGGGAAATGCACCGTTTCTGGGCCGCTGGGGCCCACTCTGCCTGCCGTATCCAAAGTCCAACTCACCCCTGCCTGTTCGCCGCGAGCAGCTTGTCGAACGAGGCGGGCATCTGCACGGCGAACTGATGTTAGCCAAGTGATCCCCTGCGTCCCGCGGGTGACGTGCAGAATCAGAGCTTACCTCGGGCCCGACGACGCCCTGGTTGGTCAGGTACTTGAGCACGCCCTTGATGACCTCGAGCTGCTCGTCGGCCGTCAACTCCATGATGGCCAGCTCCATGACGTGGCTGACCGAGGACCGCTTGAAGGCGATGAAGGTGTGGTAGTAGATAAAGGCGAACAGGCCCATGATGAACTGGCAGTCCATGCGGTCCGTCATGCCGCCGTGGCCGGGGATCGAGTCGCCAAAGTCCTTGATCTTGAAGGTGCGCTTCAGGCCCGAGGCGAAGAAGCCGCCGAAGGGGGCGATGAGCGAGGCGAAGCTGGCCCAGAAGAAGGTGTGGATCTGCATGGGCGCCATGGTCACGCTGAGGGAGTAGCCGGCCGGCAGGAAGAAGAGCGGCGGCGTCGAGTAGACGCGCGGGATGAAGACCGGGTTCGGGTCGCACTCGAGGCCGGTGAACACGTTGGCGCCCAGGTCGGTGGCCGGGCAGATGAAGTACTTGGACCGCAGCAGCAGGCTGGTCAGGCCGACGCCGAAGAGCACCGTCATGACCCAGGCGCCGACGAAGCCCTCGACCGTCTTCTTAGGCGACAGCTTGATCAGCTGCGTGCGGCCGAAGGTGATGCCGCAGACGTAGGCGAAGATGTCGTTGGTGATGACGAGCGCGGCCGGCAGGAAGAACCAGATCAGACCCTCGAGCACGTTGTTCATGATGAAGTGCGCCTGCACGACGATGAGGAACAGGGCCATGTGCGTCCAGGCGAACTGCGAGAACTGGAACTTGAGGTGGCCGGCCTTGAGCGAGCCGACGAAGAACACGAAGCCTTGCGCGGGAGAGGACGATCAGCCAGAGTTAGCCCAGACCAGACCGTGCGAGAGAGAGCGCAAGGACCCACCAAACACGTAGAGGATGAAGCTGATAAAGCGGTGGTGCGTCGCCAGCGGCAGCAGCACCTTGTCGACCAGCACGATGTGCTTGAGGTAGTAGACGACGCTCTCGCCGTATAGGAAGTACATGGTGGTGGCCAGCCAGTACCAGTTCAGGCTCTTGGTCGACCGCAGGTCGCGGGCGCGGCTCGGCACGTTGGCGATGGCGATGACCTCCTTGAACGACACGATCTGGACGGCCGTGATGATGACCAGCACGTAGACGTGGCCCATCAGCAGCGCGGCAAAGAAGCCGCCGATCATGACGAAGGTCCAGAAGGTGCGCGTGATGAAGTTGGCCTTTTTCTTCTCGTACTCGGACAGCTGCTGCTGCTCGTCGGACGGCGGTTTCTGCGGGCGGGGAGGAGGGCATTAGCAGCCGTCAGCGAGTCAGGCCGTCGGCGGGATCACAGGCAGTCTTGCACGCACCTCCTGGATGTTGTCGAGCGTCCCGAGGGCCCGCGCCTTGCTCGGCGACGACCCTTCTTCGCTTATGTCGCTGAAGCTGGGCCGGCGGCCGTCGGCATGGCCGTTGACATGTTTGCTGCTGTGGGGGAACTTGACCCCCCGGCGAGATCTGCCCGTCATTGGGAAGGGCTGTTGGTTGTGCTGGGCGCTGGGCGCTGGGCGCTGCCGGTTGCTCCGGCGGAGGAGGGTTCACTGCGCGAGGAGGCGCGGAGCGGGCTTGGAGCTCGGCTCGTTCGGGGGAACCGGGTCGCCGAATTGTCGCTGGGTCGTTCGATGAGGTCGTTCGACAATATAAAGGACCACGATCCGGTGATTCCTGCTGCGTGTCGCGCACGGCGGGATCCCCAGGGGGGTTGTCTTGAGCGGCCGGAATGAAGAATGCTTGGTATGGAGTTGCTGGCCGAGGCTTAGCGTCCTGAAATTTCGACCCTGTCGGGGTGCCAACGTTACGTCAATTGTGCAGGGGCAGAACCTCGGGGCTGTGGCGGCCGCCAGTTAACACACTGCACCGCTGCATGCCCGTTGACTCAATCCGCATTCTTCTTCGAAATATAGGGATATTCCCCATGTTACTTTGCTTTTCTGCTTCTCATTTCTTCCTTTTTCACCTCCGTACTGCTCTAGCGATCCCCGGTAAGAATCAGAGCGTAACTAAGGTACCTATGTGACATCCGTACGGTACAGGTATCCATCCGTATTCTGATTGCACCGGGAGTCCTACAGTGGAGACTGGTGCCGTAAATCGCATTCTCAGCACAAATTGGAGAGATCGCACGCCGAGAACCGAGTCCTTGATGCGACAGGGTCAGGGCCACAGGGTCAGGGCCACAGCTGCTGTCAGAGCGCGCCCCCATTGGCTATCCGCGAGTTACAAACGCAGCGACCGCGACCGCTTCCCTGTGCTTCAATTGCCCCCACACGCTGCGCGTCACACGAGCAGACGTGAACGGCGCAACGCTCAACACCGCCCTGCGAGTTCCAATGCCATGGCCAGCGATGGGCCACGCGAGCGCCTGCGACCATGGATGAGTTCTCGGACGACGGCTTCGACGAGCTGAACGACACGGTGCTGCAGGAGCTCGAGGACCGCGCGCTGCAGCTGACCCAGGCCCCGAAGCAAGCTCCGACGCAGGCCCCGACACGAGCCCCGACGAACGACGGCTTCAATTTCGACGATGACTTCGACGATGACGACCTTGACGACACTGTCGTCGTCGACGAGCACGCACAGCCGCCGCCCCGCCCGCCGCCGCCGCCGCAGTCCCTGCCCGCCCAGCAGCCCCGCCCGCCGCACGGCCGTGCTCCCGGACCGACCCAGCGATGGAATCAGCCCCCGCATCTGCCGCCTGCGCGGATACAACAATACCCGCCGTCCCGCCCGGCTCCGCAGCCACAGCCATCGCAGCGTTATCCCGCTGGGCCGTCACAGAGGCTTCCTGTGCTGCCGCCCCCCAGGCCGCCCGCCCGCCCGCAGCAGCAGCCGCAGCCGCAGCAGCCGCCCCGGCAGTCGCAGTTCGCCCGTCCGCCCCAGCCGATCCCGGCCGGCGCGACCAACCAGAACGAGATCATCGCGGCCCTGCAAGCGCGCCTGGTCGAGCTCCAGTCGGACCTTACGGACGCCAAGGGCGAGGCCGCCATCCTGCGGTCCAGGTACGAAAAGAGCCGCGCCGCGCACGAGGCTGACGTCGCTCGCCTGAAGAAGGAAGCCGCCGAGCAGCTCGCCAAGCAGGAGCGCCTCGCCGAGCAGGCGCGCGCCGCCGAGCGCACCGTGGCCACCGAGCTGCAATTCGCCCGCCAGGACCTTAGAGAGGGACTCGGCCGCGCGAAGGCCAGGCGGAAGGATGCCCCGGGCACCCCGAAGAAGGACCGCACCTGGGGCATGGCCGACGGGTTCGACGGCGTCGAGCTGCTGTCGAGTCCCACCAAGGCGCAGACGCTGCGGCGCAAGGACCCGGCCGGCGAGCGCACCCCGACCAAGGGCAAGAGGAAGCGCCCGACCGTCGACAGCCCCTCTTTCGCTCTCGAGACCGACACCGGAGACGCCCTGTTCGGCGAAGCCCACGCCAGCACGCCGCCACTGCCCCCAACGGCCCACCAGCCCTGGCCCGTCGACGTAAGTCCGCGCCATCCGGAAGATGCGCACGTGGCTGACTGTGCCCGCAGTTCCTCCGGCTCTTCCTCGACCACGCGGCGAGCCGAGGCCAGCCGCCGACATTTGATGCGTTCTCGCACTACGCCTTCCCCTCGGATCCCAAGCGGTCACTGGCTTCCATCGTCTTCCACCAGCTGCCCCAGATGGGCAAGCCCGGTGAGCCGCTGCGCCTGCTGGTTGACTTCGCCGACCTGCTTATCGAGCTGTGGCACCGCTGCCTGACGGAACGGTACTACGAGCCGATCTACTACCTCGCCGCCCTGCTCTCGTACGCGCTCGAGCTGAACACCGTGGATGTCGCCCCGCATGTTATCTCGTCGCTCATCCCCGTATGCGCGACAACGTGCCGCCTCGTAGCGCTACCTCGTCTCCACGGCGACGGCGACCTGTCCGAGCACTCGGACGCCGTCACCCAGCGGCTGCGCCTCAACATCGACGTCGTCCAGTGCCTTTCGCTGCTCTACCTTGCCGCGCTGGGCTGCCTGCCACGGCCCCTGGGAGAGTCCGGCCCCGCCGACGCCCAGACCGAATTCTGGAGGACCATGGAGCTCGAGTTCGCCCTGACGATGCTCTCCCCGAAGCACCCGGAGGCCGACTGGATGGCCATGATGTTGCTGCTACGGACTTCGGCCGCGCCCGACAGCATCGGGCCGATTCCCTCGACAACGGACCTGCCGAGCGGCCGTACCAAGGTGCGCAGCCCCGCCGAGGCTGCGGCTACCGTGATCGACTGTGTCTCGTCCTTCCTCCGCGACTCGCCGCGGTGGGCAGCGCCGGGCTCGGCCAAGGAGACCGCCGTGCGGTCGGCCGCGCTCGGGACGCTCGCCGTCTTCGCAACGAGCCCGTTCGGTGCCTTGCATCTTGCCCAGAGCGACGTCGCCATCCCGCGGCTCGTGGCGGTGCTGTGCTGGGCTATTGACCGGCTGTACGACGCGGAGCTGCCAATGACGACGGCCGAGTTCGTGGGCACCAGCGACTCGCTCACGGAACCGGGCGACCAGATGGATGTGGACCGCAGCGTCGCGAGCGAAACTCATGCGGAGGGCGATGGCCCGATGGCTGTGGAACCGCGGGAGGCCAACGCCAGGAAACCCAAGTTGCCGGACTTGCCAGAGGAGGAGCCGCCCCCCGAAGAGTTGACGCCGGACCCGATGACGGTGCTATGCCAGATCATTGCGCAGGCCACCTGGCTGCTGCATTTCCTCGCCACCGACCCGCGGACGGCCGACGCGGCGAATATCCCGGCGAAGCTGGCAGCCTCTCACGGCGGCTCGCAGCGCTACTACCTCGCGCTCGCGCGGCTCAACTTCGCCGAGGAGGACCTGGTGCTCGAGGCCGGCATCGACGCCGAGACGGTCGAGCGGGCGCACGAGCTGCTGGAGCTCGCGGTCACGCCGGACGAGGGCGACGAGATCAGCGAGTTATTTGATTGATTTGGTGGTGCGGTGAGAGGACTTGATACCCGGGAGTTGCTAGGGGGAATCGCTACATACGCTTTGCCGAATTTACGAGAATCTACGATGGGAGAACCGTACCTTTCTCTCAATCATATTCAGCTGCCGGATGTGACGGGTTGACATCTACCTGCGAGGTCCTGGGTCACCGATCCTGAGTTTCGGCTTGATGCCGCACTAACTCTTATCACGCAATGATTACTAGGAGCAAAACGCCCTGTAGATACCCAACCGCCTCCAAGGCCCATGCGTGTGACCCAACACGACTCCCGCCCGGTCGCCGCAAGGCCCCCTTTCAAACTTAATACCGACCCGCGGTGGTCCCGGGCGCGTTTGCACCCGGGAGTTCTGCCGCCGTCTCGCTCCATGCGCGTGCCGGGCTGCCGTCGGCTTCTGCAACGCGGAGCACCTGCCGCGAGTCCGCCTCCCGCGCGGCGGCCGGTTCGCCAGGCGCCTCGTGCGGTCCCGGCTCGGCTGCGCAGGAGAGACGGCGGGACTCGGCATGGAGCTCCGGCTTCAGCACCGCGTCATCCAGCGCGTCTGCGTGCTGCCTCCCGTGCCCACGCGGACCGACGCCGCGCAACCACGACGGCCCCCCGCGCAGGCGGCCCTTCTTGCGCAGCCGGTAGAGCCAGGCGACCCCGGCGAGCAGGATGACTCCAACGGGAATGAGCACGCTGAGGAGGATAATTTTGGTTTTCCTGGATGGGTACCGCCCGTCAGGTCTGCGCTCGCTCTCCCAATCCTGTCTATGGTTGATAAGCACATACCTCGCGGCCTCCGCGGGCGGCCACCTGACCGAGACGCCGTCCTCAGCTAGTGCATCCAGCACCTCCTGGTCCCTGTCCCGCCAAGCGACGATGATAGGGCTGGCGGTCACGCTGGTGTCCGCATCTCCAAACGCGAAGGTGGCCACGGCGGTGTGCGGCGGCAGCGTGCTGTCGACGGCCGTGGCGTGCGGCACAAAGTCGGTCGAGACCACGCAGATCTGGTAGTCATAGAACGTTAAAGAATAGGTGGAGTAGGAGCTTCGAATCACCCGTAGCGACAGCCCAGCGTCAGCAGCCGGCGAAGGTAAAACTGAAAGCGACGGCGGCGAAGGAGAATGTTGTGAAACATGGGGGTGCACAAACCCAGGGCAGCAAATATATCTGGTGACGCTGTCGTCGTAGTTTTGGCCGCTGATGGACCAGGTGACTGGAGTGCTGGCATTAGCACGGTGACAAGAGATCACGCAGGGACCAGTCGCTCCTCGGCGTACATGGGCCGGCATAGTTGTAGCCGACCGGGCAGATTCCCGGCGAGTACAGCTTGACGAAGCTAGTGGCGGGCGAGACCAGCGCGGACGTGGGCGGCGGGAAGCAGTCGAGGTCGGTGCCGAGCGTGAAGCCGGTGGGCGAGCCGGAGATCTCTGTCGTGTACGTGGTGGTGCTCACGCACGACGCCGGGGGCGTAAAGAGCCGCGTGGCAGGGCCCTGATTCGGCGTCGTCACCATTGTCGTGTTCCTGCAGGTGCCTGTTGGCAGAGCAGAGGCTGGCCGCTGACGGCTTCGGTGCCGGACAAGGTCGCAATAGACGAAAGGGAGAAGGAGAGAAGTAAGCTTCGCACTGTCGACCGCTCGAGGCCCAGTTATCAGCTGAAGGCATGCAGGCCCGGGCTAGTAGGCTCGGCAAGCCACTCATTTGGCGGTGAAGTCCGAGCGCCAACTGAAGGTGCTCGCGCAAAGCGATGGTTCTTGGCTGCAGACAGCTGAAGCAGCCGGGCGCAATTGTTCTCATTCGCCACCGAAACTGAACTGGTTCTCCCTTCGCTGCGAGGTCTGCACGGAAGGTAGTCCGCGGTCCTCTCCCACTGCGACATCGCGTCACCTGGATTCAACAGGGGCCCAGGAGTGACGCTTTGCCTCGGGCCATGTCCGGCGCCTATTGGTTCACTAGTCTTGCCAAAGGTTGGTCACCGTCGACGGGTGACAGGCCACCGCGTTGTCGAAAGCTCGGAATTCGCGCCACGGAGAGCTAGCAGTCCGGGCACACCTGCCGTTGCGTCGGCGCGCGCCTGGTGCGCCTGGGCACAACCACTTCTGTAAGGGCCATCTGCCGCAGAGCCCAAGGCGCGGGCCCGGGCGGCTCCCGAAGAGGGAACTACGAGAAGCTGGATGCTGGAACTTACAACGACCCCGGATCGCCATGTTGGTCTCCTGGTGAATTTGGCGACGCAACGACTCAGTTACTACCTAATAAACCATCATTAGGATTCCCTCCCGCCAAAGGATCCATGGATGCAGCAGGATTGACAACATCTCATCGAAGGTAGGCTGTTTTCAAGACGGAGCATAGGGGCGAGATGCCATTCGGCAGTAATGTCATCCGCACACGGTTGCTCTGTCGATATGTCAGCCCCACTGGCCCCAGACATGCCTTGAGTCGTGGGAAGTGAAAGGAAAGAGGAAATGCATTGATTTTCATTGGAGAGCGAGCTTCGCATCTTCCACAGGGCGGGGCCGGCTCCGCGATTTTCCGCAGCGATTTTTGCTCCAACTCCCCACACTCGGACCCTTGCCGAACCACGGGAGGCCCGCCTTCCGAAACCGCAAGGCTTGCCCCCGTCCTTCAGGCTTCCTCCGTTTCGCAGACCGCTCCCAGCCAGACCGCTCCCAGTGTTTGCCCCACCGATGGCCGCAGACTGGAACGAAGAAAAGGCGCCTTGCACCGAGCGCCTGCACCCGACGCTGTGGCGCACTGTCGACGGCGATTGACGGCTGCAATCCGCACTCTTCTGTCGCGTCCCGCGCGCCGATTCTGTCCCTCCCCCGCCCCTCCCATTCATCGATGCTGCGCTCTCGGCGCCCCGCGAGGTGACACCGGACCATGTCTTCTCGGCCGCACCCCCGTCCGGGCCACGACCACGCGCCCGCGCACCCCAGCGGGCTGCGGAACACGTTCACGGTGTCGTCCGCCAGCTCGACCGACGAGCCGTCCGAGCCGTCCGAGCCGGGCTCGCCTGTGAGCCACGCCGTCTCCGTCCCGCCGCACCGCCATGCCGCCGGCCCCAGCAGGCCGCGCCCGACCGAGGCGACCGCGCTGCTCGACGCGCTCGACCTCCGCGAGCAGGCGCACGAGGGCCCCTGCTCCCACGGCACCTTTTCGCCGCGCCCGACGAGCCCCACGGGCAGCAGCCTCGCCGCCGACTTGGCCAGCCCGTCCGAGTCCGAGGGCGAGGGCGCCGCCGACGGCCCGTCTGACAGACCCGGCAGCTGGAGGAAGCGGTGGGCTGCCAAGATCCGGAGCAAGAAGATGAGCGCGACGAGCGCCCTGGCCCGGCGTCACGGCGTGAAGCACTCTGCCTTGATGTGAGCGTCGAGTCAGGCCCCCAGCGGCCGTGAAATCTCCCTTCCCCCGTCCTTCCCCCCAGCTGCTGCTAACTGCCCCGCGCACCCTAGGTACCTCTCGTACTACCTCCCCGTCATAGCGTGGGCGCCCGAGTACAGCTGGTCCTACTTCAAGGGCGACTTCGTCGGCGCGCTGACCGTGGCCGGCATGTACGTGCCCATGGCCCTGTCGCTCGCCGACAATCTCGCCCACGTGCCGCCGCTCAACGGCCTGTACTCCTTCGTCTTCAACCCGCTCGTATACGCCCTGCTCGGCAGCTGCCCGGCCATGGTCGTCGGCCCCGAGGCGGCAGGGTCGCTGCTGGTCGGCACCGTCGTCAAGACGAGCGTCGACCGCGGCCGCACCACCGACGACGACGCCACGATGCACGCCCGCCTGTGCGGCATCGTGGCCGGCATGTCGGGCGCCATGGTCCTGATCGCCGGCGTCGCCCGCCTCGGCTTCCTCGACAACGTGCTCTCGCGACCGTTCCTGCGCGGCTTCATCAGCGCCATCGGCGTCGTCGTCGCCGTCGACCAGCTCGTGCCCGAGCTAGGCCTCAGCGGCCTCGCCGACCGCGCCCACCTCGGCCACGCCAGCAGCGTCGACAAGCTCGCCTTCATCTTCCGCCACCTCGACCAGGTGCACACGCTGACCCTGGCCGTCGCCGCCACCAGCTTCGCCGTCATCATGGTCTGCCGCGAGGTCAAGCGCCGCCTGCAGCCGCGCTACCCGGCGGTCGCCTACGTCCCGGACCGCTTCATCGTCGTCGTGCTGTCCGCGTTCCTGGCATACTGGTACCAGTGGGACCGGGCCGGCGTCGCCGTGCTCGGCAAGGTCGAGGCCGCCAGCGGCCACCCGTTCACCTTCCGCTGGCCGCTGCAGCCCGCCAACCTGCCGCACATGCGCGACGCCATGAGCACCTCCTTCCTGATCGCCCTGCTCGGTTTCTTCGAGTCCTCGGTCGCTGCGAAGAGCCTCGGCCCCGACGGATTCGCCGGCATCCAGCTGAGCCCCAACCGCGAGCTGGTCGCCCTCGGCACCGCCAACATCGTCGGCGCCTGCTTCATGAGCCTGCCCGCCTTCGGCGGCTACGGCCGCAGCAAGGTCAACAAGGCCACCGGCGGCCGCACCCCCGTCGCCTCGATCCTGCTCAGCGGCCTCACTCTGCTCTGCATCCTCGTCCTGCTGCCCTACTTCTACTATCTGCCGGTGAGTTCCGTCTAGCGTCCTTCCCCATACAGGTCCGTGTGCGCGCCTCTTGGCTCCCGCCCAGCGCCCCGGCTGATCCGCCCCCAGAAGCCGGTCTTGTCGTCGCTGATCAGCGTCGTCGCCTGGTCGCTGATCGAGGAGTGCCCCCACGACGTGTCCTTCTTCGTGCGGATCCGCGCATGGCAGGAGCTCGGCCTGATGACGGTCATCGTGCTCGCCACCATCTTCTTCTCGCTCTCGTTCGGCATGGCCATCGGCGTCGGCCTCTCGGTGCTGCAGGTCATCCGCCACGCGACGCGGCCGCGCATCCAGATCCTCGGCCGCATCCCCGGCACCAACCGGTTCGAGAACGCCGAGGCGAACCTCGACCGGCTCGAGTTCATCGAGGGCTGCCTGATCGTCAAGATCCCCGAGCCGCTGACGTTCGCCAACACAGGCGAGCTCAAGGCGCGCCTGCGCCGCCTCGAGCTGTACGGCACGGGGCTCGCCCACCCGGCCCTGCCGCGCCTCCGCCGCGAGGACTGCAACCGCAACATCATCTTCGACATCCACGGCGTCACCTCGCTCGACGGCAGCGGCACCCAGGTGCTCGAGGAGATCGTGCGCGACTACCGCCAGCGCGGCGTGCGCATCTTCTTCAGCCGCGGGCCGGGGCGCGACTCCCCCTTCGGCCGTCTGCTGCGCCGCAGCGGCATCGTCGACCTCGCCGGCGGCGAGCACCACTTTGTCGACGACGTGCACGAGGCGCTCAAGCTGACCGAGGCCGAGGAGGCCCGGCTGGGCGCCGCAGACGGCCAGAGCGGGCTGCCGTAGGCGGGCGGCCGCAACCGGCCTTGCTGCGTTGGATATTCGGGCAAAGTAGCGGCGTTGTTTTGGTTGGAATAGACTATCCGTTGCTGGCAGACAGCAGGCCCAATTCGCTCTCGTGAAGGATGCCGTGCGTTCTGTTTCAGTTGCCGTTTTTTAAGAGACAGCGGTGTTGTTGCCGCCGCCCCTTGGCTGTTGGTCGTTCCGTTCGTAGTTCATCACAGACAAAGCCTTATCGAATACCGCACCAGGTAAGAGTTTGCGCATCACGATCACCGATTTCGGGGCCTGCCATCTACCAAACCGATCGACAATTTCTAGGGAAAAACGCCGCCCAAACGCATTGATGGATTCGATTCCTCCCAGCCTCGGGTGCCCGTTGCCAAGACTATCGAAGTCAATCAGAAAATGGTGGAGCTAAACACAAGTTCCATGCCACAATGTTGTTCGGGGCCAATAATTCTGCCTATCAAGTTGCGGGCTGGAGACCGTGTGGACGACATCGATGCGAAGGGCGACGACGGCAAGACACCATACAGACCACCACGGTTTGGCCGAGTAGGTACCTCTCCGATTCAAGGAGCTGGCAAACGTTGACAAACGGACGCGTTGGGCGTTGGTAGCGCCAGAACGGGAAAGCTGAGCAGGCAGCAACCACCAAACAGACCGTCAGACCCGCGCCAGACCCCGCACGCACAACTACACAACCTCACCATCACCCGATCCTCATGTCGCTGTCAACTGTGAGCCGCCGCGAGCGGATCCTTGGCGCCCTGCTGGGCGTGCACGCCGGCGACGCGCTCGGCGCCACGGTCGAGTTCGCCGCCTGGGAGGACGTCCAGGCCAACTACCCCGACGGCGTGCGCGACATTGTCGGCGGCGGGCCGTTCGGCTGGCCGCCGGGGCACGCCACCGACGACACGGACCTGACGCGCGCCGTGCTGCTCGCCTACCGCGACGCCGCGCAGCTGAACCCGCCCCCGCTGCCCCCGTCAGCGCCGCCCTACGTCGTCGCGCGGGCCGCGCATCACATGGTCGACTGGTACGAAGGCCGCTGGCCCGGCCGCACGCCCGGCCAGCAACCCCGCGACGTCGGCCTCGCCACGGTCATTGGAATCACCAAGTTCAAGAAGACCGGCGATCCGCGCACCTCGGGCGCCGGCGAGGCCCTCCTCGGCAACGGCTCGCTCATGCGCTGCATCCCCACCGCCCTGTTCCAGCCCGACGCAGAGAGGGCCTTCGCCGAGACGATCGACATCTCGGCCATCACGCACGACGACTTCCACTGCACCATCGCCTGCGCCGCGTACAACGCCGTCGTGCGCGCCCTGGTCGACGGGACGTCGCCCGAGGGGGCCTTTCAGGCCGGCAAGGACGCGGTGGAGCGGGCGGCGGCGGTCGCCGCGGCGGAGCCCACGGCCAATCGGCAGGTCAAGATGGCGCGCGCCGCGCAGAAGGTCGGCGCAGCCATGGACGCGGGCAAGTCGCTGATTCGGGTGCGGGACCTGGCCGAGAACGGACCCAAAGGAGCCGCGAACGCGTCCAAGGCGCTGCTCAACAAGGCGTCCGGGTACGTCCTCGAGTCGCTGACCCTCGCCGTCGCCGCTCTGTTCGATCCGCGCCCGCTGGAGGAGGTCCTAATCGACGTGGTGCGCTTCGGCCAGGACGCCGACACGAACGGCGCCATCGCCGGCGGTCTCCTCGGCGCGAGGGACGGCGTCGACGCGATCCCCGCGCGCTGGAGAGAGAAGCTGCAGTTTGAGAAGGAGTTTACCGAGGTCGCCGATGGCCTCTTGGCGCGGCAGGACAGTGGAAACTAACCAGCTGGCCCTCTCGGCATACTGTTCTCCGGTTGCCTGAGCCGTTCGTCGAAGTTTGCTTCGGGATTTTTCCACACACCATCGCGTCTTCTTGGTGGAAACGGTTACAATTTCGTAAATATCTATGGCCAATGGAAGAACTAAACTCCATATGCATATGCCCCTCGATATCACGTTCAGCATTCTTGAACCCTTTTGCCCGAGGAGCGTGTTATTCAAAGGAGACACTTATCTCCAAGTCCCGATCTTGTTTAATGTGATGTTGCAATAGCTCCACCCACACGGAGCCAGTCAGCAGTGCGTGGATCAAATCAGTTGTGCTCACGTAAAGATGTTCGAGATCCCTCTGTGAGTCCTCCACTCCCACGAGCGGGCGACAATGTAGCGAAAATGCCACTTCACCGACATCTTACAAACCTGTGGGACAGACGACTCGGTTGAAACACCGGCATCGAAGTGAATGGGCGGCCGGACAAAGACTGTGCGTGGTCACGTCTAACACTCCCTGTCTCTCCTTCGCCCTTTGGTAAGGGGCCTGGAAGGCCGGCATGGTACCTAGCCAATATGTTGCAATCCGAGACCGACCTGTTGAGCGCTGGTTGGAAGGCCGGAGAACACAGAGTCCCGGTTCAGCTCAACCAGGACAAGAGTGTGCGCCCACATTCGGCAGCATGATTTTATCCGCCGAGTCGTCATATTAACTGGACAAGCCTCTCTCATAGTTGAATCCGCTCGCGGTTGCCTGCAGAGCCTGGAAGAAATGCAATGGGCCCCAGTGAGGTTAGTCAAGTCCATCATCACCGTTGATGTCTGCCGTCTCTCCAAGGGGTCCGCCTGGCCCAGCCCTAGATTGCCGCCCGTTTAGCATGAATGACCACCGGTCCCCCCTAAGACACATTTAGGCAAAAGTCTACCCCACGAATCTCTGCCGGTCGAGCACGCCGATCAGCGGCACCGGTACTTCATCCGCACTATACAAGCCCATGTATTCCCGGATCCATACACGAGCAGCACTTTGCCAAGCATTAATATGAATGAGACTAAGTCCCGATTCGCCGCCGGGCCCAGTCCACTCCCGGCTGTGACCCTCCGCAGTAGGGCATTCGCGGGGAAGCGCGTTGCCTGCATTGCCTCGGATGCAGGTCTCTGCCATGTCAAGCACTCTGCGGCCGGGCATCTTGATCTCTCATCTGGATAGGTTCCTTTGTGGACAACGAATGCCCGGGCCCTTTTGGTCGGCCACTCGCCCTCCCACCCTGAGGCTGACCCCATGCTATTACAGAACCCCTCTGCTGCCACTGCCATATGCCCGTGGTATCATATTTAATTACAGCTTGGACCCCGTACCCGGTCTTGGTAGCACTGGGGCCTGGAGGCTGGAACGCAGAGGGCCTCGAGCGGTGTCCGAAGGGACTCTCACGGAACCCCATGGGCCCGCCGTGACATTCGGCAGGCCTCGCCCGAGTGCCGCCTCCGTCTTTCCGTTTTTCGACCTCCCGTCCGTCCGGACCGGGGCGAGGGTGGCAGGCGGTGCGATGTATAAATCGCCTGGCAGGTCCGGAGCCAGCGTCCTGGTGCTCACCACCGCAACCACGCACGTCCTCTCGGATCCCTCAGTGCCAAGCCAAGCATCCAACATGAAGCTCACCGCTGTTGCCGTCCCCGTCCTCGCCGCCGGCCTCTCGGGCGCCAACCCCGTCGACGTCGAGGCGCGCCAGTCCTGCCCAGGGGTGCACGTCTTCGGCGCGCGCGAGACGACGGCGCCGCCCGGCTACGGCACGTCGCAGGGCCTCGTCAATATGGTCCTGCAGGCGTACCCGGGCGCGACCAGCGAGGCCATCAACTACCCGGCCTGCGGCGGCCAGTCGTCCTGCGGCGGCGTCAGCTACGACAGCTCGGCCAACCAGGGCACCCAGGCCGTCGTCCAGGCAGTCACCAGCTTCAACCAGCGCTGCCCCAACACGAAGCTCGTCCTGATCGGCTACTCTCAGGTGGGTGGAGCCGGAGACGAAAAGATCCCCACGAGAGCTAACGCAGGACTTGTCAGGGCGGCCAAATCATGGACAACGCCTACTGCGGCGGCGCCGGTGCCACGCTCAGCGGCGCCGCCCTCAACGCCGTCAAGGCGGTCATCTTCATGGGCGACCCGCACAACGTGGCCGGCCTGCCCTACAACGTCGGCACCTGCACGGCTCAGGGCGTGAGTCTGCCCCCCGGTATCACCTAGACGCCGTGGCTGACTGACGCCATCCAGTTCGCTGCCCGCCCCAGGGGTTTCCAGTGCTCGCCGGGCAACCCGTCCCTCATCCAGTCGTACTGCGACTCGACCGATCCCTACTGCTGCAACGGCAACGACGCCAACTCGCACCAGCAGTATGTCAACAAGTACGGACAGCAGGCGCTGGCCTTCATCAAGAAGCAGCTCGGTTCCGCGTAGGCAGACGCAGTCTAGGCTGTGTCGGGTCAAACTGTATATCGTGGGATGTCGAAGTCCTGTACATACCTTACCGATGAGGAGAAGAAACGTGTGTTGTTCAACTTGTCAAGCTGCCGAATGGCATCACGTCTTTCTCCCCGTTTCCCGCCCTGTCTCCCTCATGGACACTGCAACCATTGTGGGCATCCTTGACATCGAAGACACTGCAGACATTGCAGATATCGCGGACAAATGGGAAATCGTAGGCATTGTATACTTGTTGGCGTCGTGGACATCTTGGACATCTCGGACAATTTGGACATTGCAGGTATTACGGACATTGTCGACATCGTGGGCATCACGGGCACTGCGCAGGCATGCCGCCGTGGTCATCATGGGGACAGCCAGGTTCAATTGCTCATAGCTAGGTATGTTGCGGTCCCAGTGTGCCATCCAGCTCTTGGCGTCGCCCGTGCCGTTGACTCTCGCGAGGCCTGGTCATGCACATTGGGCCGGGTTCTGAAGCGTCGCTGACTGTTGAGGGTGATCAGTCGACAAGGCGTTGGCCTTCAACAACGTCAACGCGTGGCAGGGAGCTCGGTTAAAGGGTCGTGTCGCCCATCTCTCCTGTGCCGGCCAAGCATTCCATTACCAGCGCATGAGTGAACGCCAAGGCGATTTTGGAATACTCGGCGTTCGGGTGGTAGAGACCGTCGGACAGAGGCTTGACGTCAATTGGGAGTGCGTCACTCCGAACGAAAAAGAGCATGTACTGCCCTCCGTCCTGTACGCGAAAGTCGTGGGACCACGGCGCCTCGTTCCGGGGCTGGTACACAGACCCGTCGACGCGGTAGAGGCGTAGACTGTCCTGCCCGTCTGGCGCATCGCGGAGCCGGACGACGGCAACGCAGCGGTACGTGACCTCGGCGGGGTCGTCTTCTGCGACGCGCAACAACCGCAGCCGGAACTCGAAGAGGTCTCCGTAGAAGCTCAGGTTGCGGTCCTGGGTGGAGAACCGCAGCCGCAACACCGGAGGCGCATTCACAAACCTGACCAGCTGGTAGCCGGTTTCAATATGTTGGATCAGATGGCTGAAGCGGCTCACGTGGTCGGAAAGACTTCCAGGCCCAGACCCGTCCCAGGTGAGGAACTCCTGGTCGGTGGGCAGCTTGATGTGGCCGGGAACATCGCGCCAAGGCGCGAGATCGGTGACCCGCCAGAACGACTCGTTGAAGAAGCGGAAACAGTCGCTGCTCCAGGCGGCGGCCTGCATGGAGTCGCTCGTCATCAGACTCTCGAACGTGAGCTGATGCGGGCTGAGCGAGTTCTGTATGCGGGTGCAGAGTCCCGCGGCGACGTCAGCGTGGAGGGCAAGCGCCGCAGCAAGCAGCGGACACGTCGTCGACAGGACGTTGTGGCTGTCGGAACAGTCGCCTCGGACGTCATCGAGAAACTCCTCTCTTAGTGTGTACACGAGATTGGCGAGCACGTGTCGCAACACGATGACAGCGCAGGCGACGCCCGATTCTCTTGCTTTGGACTCCGGGTCGGAGCCAACTTCGGGCCACTGAGCATGCGCCAGCGCGAGCGCAGTCTCGCAATCGCGGATGGCGGCGAAAGCAGCGGCCATGGTGTTCTTCTTATTCCGATCTTGGTGGGCCATGTCTCGATGCGATTCCTGGTCGCTCATGGTTTGCTCTGCTGCTCATCGGGTGATTACCTTAGTGGAAGCAGAACATTTGTGTAACATGGGAGGAGAGTTAAGTAGGCAAAAACTCATGGAGCGATTGATGACTGTCGTGGTAAAAATTTTGCAATGAAAGAGAGAACGTTCGGTTTACCTGAAAAATGCAGTCAGAATTTGTAAACAATCAGTGAACAGTGCCAAAAGTCGCCGTGTAAATATGACACACCGGTTAGAAGGAGCTTACAGGCTCCGGGCGAGCGTTCAAATAATGCCTTCTCACTCACCAAGACATATGTGGCATTGAGCAGGGGTATACGACGGCGACATGTCACAAGCCCACAGGGAAAGTAGTACGATTGAGTCCGGGAAGAGTTCATTGTATATAAATCATTAGGTTTTGAAGGGAAGCAGAGAAGCCCTCGCGAATGACTTCTTAGCGACATATGTGCATTGGGCCCCGTCCGATCCTGGCACTGCCCGCTGGCCATGGGAGTATACCGACGATGGGGACGGTGGTAAACGCCTCTGGATCCCTAATATCGCGGTTATGAAAGACCGAAACCAGCCTGTCCTCGGAGGGCACCTCTCTCTCTTCGTCGGGAACGTCACGGGGAGTCCCAGAAACACTGTCGTCCACAAGGGGGGCCGCATCCATGTCGACGACGTCTGGGAAGTCCGGCATGTCCTCGTCCCCTGGGGGTTGCGAAGCAAGCTCGGACACTACCGGATCCGGGGATTGGGACGGACGCTCAGTTTCTGACAGATCGCTGACGGCCGGAGTACCAGCGATCGCAGGCACTTGAACGTCCGGCATCTCCGCGTCGCTGGGGGGCTCCGAAACCGAGATTGGGGACGCGGCGATGCCTCCACGGTCGTCGTCAACCGAGGCCAAACGAGCGCAAGTGTCAGCGCTGAAGAGCTCGCCGGAAACCTGCTTTTGCAACCGCTTGGAGCGGCGGAGTCCGTCCTTCGTGTTGCTGTCGCTGTCGACGGCGGCGGCGGTGTTGGCGTCATCGCGGGGCTCGGCGGAACCCAGCAAGCGAGCCTTATACCGGACGCGCTCGCGCTCGCGCAGGATGGCGTAGCTGCGGAGCGCACGCAGGTCCGCGCGCTGCGGGTAGTCCTTCACGGCCCGCCTGCCGTTGATGCCACGGTTGTAAACGTTGCCAGGCATGAAGACGGGGAACCCCAAGTGGGCCATGGAGTCGAGCGCCTTCTGCAACATGGCGAGGTGGCGCCGGTCTACCAGGAAGGGTTGCGGGGCCTTCCTGCGGGCCTCTGGCCGGCCGTCACGGCGGGGCGCCAGGCGCTCGAGGGCTTCGAAGAGTCGATCTAGCGACGAGCGTGTGCCGCGGACTTTGAAGCCGAAGGCGTTGGGCTGCCGGGCGGAGCGGAGCTCCCGCCTGAGCTCGACGACAGGCTTGTCGGGCTGCTGCCGCTGCAGGGCCTGCAGACGGGACAGGAAATGGTCGTCCGGGACCTCGACGGTGAAGGGGCCGGGGTCGCCGGTGTCGACGATGACGGCGTATTGGATGGCGGCCGCCAGCACAGCGACTTCGCCCTCGAAGAGCGGATGCACGATCAGCGCCGTCAGGGCGTCGCAGAACGTCGCGCTCCAGACGAGACCCGGGCGACCATTAGTCTTCGAGGTCCGGTTCTGGTCCGTGTCGTACTCGAGGTCGAACTGGCAGCTGATGATGTCCTCGGGCAGACAGCGCAGCAGGCGCAGGCACGCCTTGTACAGCGTGAGGATGTCCTTGTTGCGGTCGAGGTCAAGCAACCGCTCGCGCATGGGATCCTCGTCCCAGAGCCTCTCGACGTGGGCACGGTCCTTAGCCGTCCACATGTCGCCGAGTGGCAGCCTCGGGAGCAGCTCTTTGACTTGGTCCAGGCCGGCGATGGGCCGGCGATTTTTGGCCATCCAGCGCTGTGCCTGGCTGACCATCTTGGGCGCCTCGCGGACGAACATGTCGAGGCTGCGGCTCATTCTGCGCGGCACGTCGGGACGGCGCTCGTCCTCACTGGTGGAGGTGCGACGACGCCTTCTCTTGCGCGACTTGACCGCGGCGCGACGACCGCGACCTTTGGACGACTCGTCGTCGCCATTGTCGGAGTCCTCACTCTCGGCGCCGTCACTGGCGTGGCTGCTATCGCGGTTTTCGCTGCGATTGCCGTCTTCCTCGTGACGGCCATCTTCACGGCCATCGCTCTCTTCGCTGTGGCCGTCCTCGCTGTGATGGCTACCTTCGTAACCATCGCTCTCTTCGCTGTGATGACTAGCTTCGTAGCCATCGCTCTCTTCGGTGTGATGGCTGGCTTGATAGCCATCGCTCTCCTCGCCTCCCTCGTCGGGGGGGCTCGCCTGCTCGCTCAAGCTCGTCCGACTGGGCAGCTCCCGCCTTGTTCGCGTTTTCGGCATCCTGGTTTATTTCTTAGTCTTGCCAAGGTTGAAAACCTCGAAAATTTCTTTGTTCGATGATGTTCGCTACGCGACACCGATCGATATGGCCGGACTAAGATGGCCAGATGGTCAGAGCTGCTCAGGTATGACAGAAATTGAGGCAAAGAACCTTACATGTTTTGCTTTTGCGATTTTGACGGAGGAGGAAGCTTCCCAGCTGAGTAGGTTGGCAGAAATCGGTGCTGGTAACTCGGCAAACATAGGTAGGTACAAGAGATGGAAACACCCGTGAACGAACAATTTTAGCACCTGGCAACCCCAGCACACAGCACCGTGTCAGCTGGCCGCCCAAGCAAGCACCAAGCTGTGTAATCTCGGTTGTTGACTCGTTTCTTCGTTCTGTATTAAAAGGCTCAATGTGCTAACAATTGCTGTTTTCAGGAGCCCCTTCCGCGAGTTGAGGGATGAGCTGCGCACGCTGTTGTTGCTTTGTGCTGGGCGTAATCCCCCAAGCTGCCTCGTCAAGGACCGGCACTATTCAGGGAAAGAAAAGACTGGGACCGAGGATACGGTGGGGAAGGAGGAAAAGCAGGGAGGCGAGAGAACTACGACACCCCGCACCTGAACCGCATACCGGCCGACTGAGCCCAAAACGACCGAGATGGAGACTGATGACAAGAGAAGGAGGCAAACTCCGAGCAGTCTCGCCTAGCAACTTGCGAAATGTGCACTGCTAGCACCACTGATTCCCGTCCACCATCCCGGAGTCCTGCCGGTATGGTGCTTCATGCCTGTCGCAGCACCGGCTTCGCGAGGGTGGGATACAGGCAGTGCTGGAGAAGGAGGCATCCGACAGACGAGCCGGAGCAGAGTGGAGAGGAGAGGAGAAGGAAATGGAGGGGCGAAAAGGAGAATGGTATAGAGGAGAAATCAATCCTTGACCTTTTACCAGAGTCGTCCTTACTCGTACCGACGAACTTGCTCGTCCATCCAATCCCAAAACTCCTTCGCAACGCCGGTGCCACCCTCTCCCTTAACCTTGGCCGCGGCCTTCAGATCCTTACGGACACTCATGAAGCGGCCCCATGGAACAACTAGAGAAGTCGGTCAGAATCCATAGCTGCCACTTCCTTGCCTGTGTAACCCCTGACTCACCCCAGTCTCCTGTCCGCGCCATTGTCACTTCGGGCGAAAGCCCGGCGAACAGTTGCGTGTATGCGCCATAGATGACCGGATGTAGCACGAACGACTTGAGCAACGTGCTCATGATGGCGCCCTGGGTACGCCATAGGTCCGAGTCGAGGTTGCCGGGGTTGAGCGGGATGCTCACAATGCCGTCATCCCTATATCTCCTCGCGAACTCGGCGCCCTGCAGGTAATTCCCGGCCTTGCTGATACCGTATCGCGCGAAATTGCTTGTTTTCTTGTGATAGTCGAGATTGTCCATTGGCACGCCGCCCTTTGGCACAAAGGGGGTTTCGGCTGCTGATGAGGACACACAGACGACCCGCACGGTACCCAGGGGCTCCTCCCGAGCCGTCTGGACGAGTGCCGGAGTCAGAAGCTTGGTGAAGAGGTGCGTACCGATGTTGTTCACGCCGAGCTGCAGGTCGTAGCCTTGGGCGGTCTTTTCTCCCTCGCCCGGAAGCATGATGCCGGCGTTGTTGAAGAGTACGTGGATCTTGCTTGTGCGGCTAAGGATCTGCTGGGCCGAAATCTTTATGGTCCTTAGATCGGCGAGGTCCAGCTGCACGAAGACCAGCTCCCCAGCGGAGTTCGGTGCTGCTTTTTTGATGTCGTCGATTGCTTGGGCAGCTTTTTCCCGGGACCGGGCTGCCACATACACCGTAGCATTCTTGGTATAGAGGATCCGGGCGACTTCCTTGCCGAGACCCGTGTTGGCGCCAGTGACGACGTAGACCTTGTGTGTTTGAGTCCAGCGAGTTAACTCCTGAGCAACTATCCGTCGCCAATGCCTTGATGGCCAGGCCGTGTACAACCTATGTGGCTCACCTTTCCGTGTAGCTGAGGGATGTTCGCCTCAGTAAAATTTGGCTTTGGAGGATACGCCTGCGAAATCTGCTGGAAGACGCCTGGCATGTTTCTTCAATCTCGATAGTTACAACTCGACGGCCGAGGGCAAGTCGCTCCGAGAACCACGCGAATGCTGAGAGCTGGCTAATAAACGAGAAACGGCAGTGCAGAAGCATGGTGGGAGCGCCAGGGACCACGACGAGCAGCACAAATAAGTAGCCCGGCCGTGAACGGAACCGGCCCCGAGGAACCAACCGACATTCGGCCCCGCTCTAATCCACCCGACTCCGAACGTGCTGCGCCGTATTCCGAGTCCAGCAGTCACCATCTTGCCGCGCCGCCGCTACCGGGTTGACGAAGACGGGGCTTCTGCGGGAAGACGAGGCATTATGCATGGACAGGGGCTCAGGGGTTGGGGCGGAGAGACACCGTGGACAGCTCGCGGCACCGGACCAATAATGGCGCCGACCGCCGAGCCTGACGCAAATGGGCAGAGACAGAGAAAGTTGTTGTGGTGTTTTGGTTGGTGGTTTGGGGGATGGTTAGGTTTCCAGCTCCTAAAGCTCAGTGCGAGTGCCCAAACATACCTGGTACCCACGGTTTACTGCACCTTCCGGCAGGCCGTTACGGGCAATGCCAGGCGACGGACGTCGGGCGAAATCTCTTCCGCCAGGTTACCAGTTAGGTTGCCGTGGGGGCCAAGGTCCGGCAACGCCCCGTACCCGTCGGTCCTCCCGACCCCGGGCTACCCGAGAGGCCGAGACGCCAAGCACAGGATTCACAACTCCGTCTCCGTCGGCAGATCGCTCGCCGGTTGGCGTAAACACGTGGGCGTAAAGCACATGGGCGTAGAACACAGAGTGCAGAACGGGTCAGAGAGTGAGGCAGTCACGTAATTATCATATCTGGTAAGCTACCTCCGATCAGAGCCACAGTTAGGCGTGGCTAGTGTGCAAGAGAATGCCGTAGTTGGGCCTCTTGACACCTACAGCCTCCGGGAACAACTCGTCCAAGATGCGCACCACAGCCTCGCTAGACACCAACGTAAGAGTGTCTGTCCTGTGAGCGCCACCGACCTTGGTCAGGCCGAAGTGGACCGCGAAGTGGAGGCGACGGGCCGCTTTCAAGCCCGTGCCCCAACCGCCGGACGCGAAGTACAGGATCCGGCGGAAGATTACCGGCTGGAAGGCATCGCCAATCTCCGCATCCGTGGTGACGGTAACGCACAGGTTCTGAAGCCAGGCACGGACGATGGCCGTCTCCACCGCGATGATTTCCTTGTCGGTCAGGCGCTTGGGTAGCGGCGAGGATGCGATCGTCGGCGCTGTCTGATCGAGAATGGAGCGGAAGCGGCGGTGGAACTCCTCGCGGTGCGGTTGCGCGACCTCAAGCAGCTGGTCAGAGCCGTGCGCATCAGCTGCCAGGAGGTCGAGGGCGATCCACAGGCGGCCCCGGAGGCCCAATTGGGCGCCGATGCCAGTGCACGCGGACTGGCACTGCTCCAGTGTCAGCCGCTGGGCCGTATTGGGGCCGCGCTTGACAACGTTGCTGATTCCAACGCGGACAGTGCTCGAGACCGCGGCGAGTGTGAGCTTTACCGCGGCGGACGGGGCCTCGGCCACCTCCGCTAGCAGCAGCGCTTCTGGGAGGGTCTCGGCGAGGCCGGACGTCAGGAACGACGCTGCCTGCCTGGCTTTGGAGTGCGCCAAGGTCAGTTTTTGGTACTTGACCAGGCCGGACGCAGAGTTCGACGGGCTGGTCACAAGCTTCATCATGAGCAGCCGACGAAGCGTCTCTTTGATGAAAGCCTGGTCGTTCGGCAGGCCGACGGACAATCTGAACAGAGTCCAACCCGATCGACCGACCAGGTCAATCAGGCAGAACAGGGTCTCCTGAAAGCCGCTGGTCCAAGCAATCCAGAGCGGGGTGGGTGGCCGGTCGCCGGTCGAATGAGGCGGTGCTTCGGAGGGATGGCCGCTGGTTCGCAGGACGACGACCGTGGAGCTTGCCGCCCACGCGCCTTGGCCGAGACTGGCCGCGAGGCCAATGTCGCGAGCCCGCCAAGGACGCTCATCATCGACCGCTTGATATATGTCGGCATCCAGGGCAACGCACGCGCGGGAGGACGGCACCATGTAGTGACAGCTGCCTGCGATGACCGGGAGGAAGCGCAATGCAGGGTCAACGAGCAACGCAACAACGCCGGCGTTCTTCTCCTGGGCGGTCTTGACTACCGGCCACTGCTCCGCGACGTTTTCCGGGGTGAGGACAAAGGGTGAAACGCTGTCCTCTTTGGCCAGCAGGGTACGAATCGCCTGGCCCTGCGTGGGAGGGACGAGACAAATGACGGTCGTGGACCCTTCCTCGACGGCGACGGAGCGGATCGCTTGCGCGATCGTGTCGGTCGGACTCCCACCTGTGCAGTCGTTGGACAGCAGTGCGATCCGGGGAGGCGGTCCCAGCTGCAGGTATACAATATCCTTTCCGAATTGAAAGTCGATTTGCAACGGGTCCCAGATCGGCGAGACTTCCCTCCAGACATATGGAAACGGCGCGAGAGCGAGCATGGCGCAGCTGAGTGGTTTGTCTTGATCACTCAGCGCTGCCCACGCGGCGACCAGCCGGGCGCAGCTGACGGTGAGCTGCGGTGGGAGGCTGCCAAAGTCGGTATCGAAAAGAACGATGGCTGCGGCCATGAACCGCGGGAGCGCATTGTTGCTCAGACTAATGTTCAGGTCGCTGTAGCTCATGACGCGCAGCGACTCTCTGACGGCGAACCCGTCTTCCTGCAGGAAGTCGGTGGCGATCTTCACGGCGGCCGCGTGCGGCACCACGTAGACGAGGGACCGTCCGGCTGCGGACTCGCTGGCCGCAGCCAGTTCGGCAAGGATGAACTTCGCCGCCCAGAGCGCGGCGTATCGGCAGTAGACGTGCGTAAACGAGACGCCGTTGATCGGAAGCTCGACACGGCGTAGCTCGTGCCTCCATTGCTCGAGCATGTCGGCTGGAAGTCCAGGGGCATCTGTTATTGTCGACATTGTGGCCGTCGCTGTGCTGAGGGATGGTTTTTCCTGCAGAACTTGACTTCGCTTGTTTGGTGTTGTGGAAGAAGATATTGAACGATTTAACGGATGCGGTTTTCTTCTATTGAACGGGAGCGATATTCTTTTTCGGGCCGCGCGCATCAGCGGCCGACTGGCAGGACCGCCGAAAGTTTTGCCAACAGGCCAAACGCCACGGCCCTGAAGCAAAAAGTTCTCGCCAGGCGCAAAGGAAGGGGATTTCGCGCGGTCTGTCCGCCACGGCGCGCAAGAGTGGGCAAATCCTGTCTCAAGAAACGTTGGAAACTGGAAGACAAGTACGGAATACATCACAGGAGTTACGGGCGGTGGGACACATTGCAACATAGCTAGTTCTTATTTCCTCTCAAACTGATCACTCGAATACTGGCCTCAAGGACCGAGCGTTCATGCCACTAACGGATTGCAAGCCCGACCGCTAGATGGCGGTCGCAACACTCCCAGTGTGGACGGGTGCCAGCCAACGGCCTGGTCATCATCGGTCGTCCAACCATGGGTAAGCTCGCCCTGCTTGAAGAGTCATTTCCTATCGTCCTTGAGCGCCGCGGCCATGTCCACATCCCCCTAGACCTCCTCCCCCTTTGGCTTGACGTGCTTGAGTGACTCTCGCACCTCGGCGCGTACTTCGGGCTTCGTCAGCTGAAGCCGCTAACTAACCCGGTCGGAGTCCAGCGTGCCGGCGGCCCTCATCTCGAGGACCTGCGCCACCGTCTTGCCAGCGAACAGCGGGTCCACCGGCAGATCGCTCAGCTTGTCGGCCCCAGTATTAAACATCCTGGGGTGCTTCTGAGCTCCAAGCAGGGCGCCGTCCGCCTTGACGGCATTCATCGCCCTTGCGAAAGCGTTGCTCCACGGCCACGTGAAGACTTGGCTGGTGTCATGTACGACGCCCAGACCGACCGCGATGTCCAGCACGTCGTAAAAAGCCCACTTTTTGGTGTCGAACTGCGGCTTGTTCCCCCGTTGCGTCAGTACGAGCGTCAACAGCTTTGTCAGGAAGACCGGGTCCTTCAGCTTTCCCCCGGCGAGAACGGGGCAGTCGTCCAAGGTGTGGTCCTTTGTGTTGCACTCGGGACACGCTCGAATCGAACCGTAGAGCTCATCCGGGATGGCACAATGAGCAACTTCGTGACCGGGCTTGCGACAGTGGGCGCAGGTCACGGGGTCCTCTGCGGGGGTTGCGGGGGTTGCGGGCGCTCCGGCGTTGTCGAGGTTCTGGCCCCCGGCGGCGCCGAGCAGGGCTTGACTGCCCACACGCCGGTTCTCCTTGGCGATCTGCGCATCTCGGTTCATCTTGTCGATCTGCGCAACATGGCGATTGCGGACAGCAGGCGGTTCAAGCTCCAATTTGGCGTTCCAAATTGGAGCGTTGTGCTTCTTGCACAAATGCGCGATCGTGCGGGCCAGAGCATTGATGGACTTATCGTCCGCATCGCCCTTCAGGCAATACGCAGCCATCTTCGGCGGCCGCTGCGGGTCATGCGCGTACCAGTTTATCTCCTGGTCCGGCGTCTCCAGGAAGCTGATATCGTTGTGGCGGTATTGGTATGCCACCCTCGTTTCTGGGATGGACACCAGCCTTTTTCCTTGCAGGTCGAGCGTCAGCTGACTTGGGTCTGCCTGCGACTCTTGGTGGCAGGTCGCGAGATCATCTGTCTCACGAAGGCGTTGCTCGAACACTTCTCTAAGGCGCCGCTTCTTTGGGCGGTCGCCGCTGGTCGCGCTGCGCGGCGCGGCGCTGTCATGCGAGGGCGCGTTGGAAGCCATCGTATTTCTGAATGCGTATTGTCGGTCAGTAAAGCTCAAGATACTCTGAATAATGAGACGGCGGGAGCAAAAGTGCGGTGATACCTTTGGTCTGCAATCGGGCTCGGCTGAGATCGCAGATTCTGATGGCTGGTGTGTGGGAGGGAGAAAGAGAGTGAGAGTGACCCATGGTGCCCGACTTTATGCGATTGGAATCAGCTTCCTCAATCCTCTTTCCTAATTGGCCAGGAAATCTCGGCCACGGTCTGGCAACTTGATCGTATTCAACGAACACAAGAAGGACTCAAATTCTTGAAACACTGAAACCGTTCAGGTTACTCGAATTGCGAGCCAGGTATACTGCGTTCTGAAACATTCTTGTTGTCAAAACTAGAAGTGCCTAGCACTGCGATGCGACCCCGATGTGGTTTGTTCGGAGTTGGAAGCGATTCCTTGAGTTCCTTGAGTCTGAGGCGGAATAATACCAGTTGTGGTTTTGACAGGCTTTTTCAGGTTGTCTGGCAGTTCTTCCAGCTGGCGTGCCCCACCTTCCCAATCAGGAACTCACACGCTTTGTTCAACCCAGCTCTTTTTGACCGATCGCTTTGAAAACCTCCGCGCCACACACACAAGTCTCTTAATGCCAATATCTGAGCATTTAGGAAGAACCATGGACGTTACGGAAACGGACAAGAAGAGAACCGCCGAGGTGGTCCACCGCGCGCGAAAAGAGCACGTCGAGCAGATGCTGCTCATGCCTCGCGAAATGGGAGGCATCGGCCTTGACTTGGCCGGCGTGGCTGGGATGATCCACCGAGCCCAAAACGATGTCTGCAAGGTGATGCTCCAAAAGGGAATTACTCCTGACAAGGTGGGCCACGAGTTCTTCGAGCTCATGGCCTGGAAGCATATGTTTGGCATCCTTGGTAAGTCATCGCTTGAGGTCACCCGACGCGCGAATCGCTTTTGACCCGTTAGCAGGCCGCCCGTTTCCTTGGGAAGCCGCGATCGCCCGCGCCATCATGGACGAGGAGAGCCCTCGGTCCCCAATTTATGCCAGCTATTGGAGGGAGAGCGACCAGCGCCATCGGCTCGAAAGCCTGGGAGGACCCTCCGCGCTGGAGGTCCCCAACACTGCGCCGGCCGCCCGCGCAGAACCTGTTACGGAGGCTAAGACGCCTGCCCCCGCCCAGCAGTCACCTGAGCCAGAGACGGGCCTGATCGATGTCCCCGTATCCGACAACAAGAAGTTCTTCATGGCCCAGGGCACCCCGCGCTCCGAGGAACAGGACGATGGGCTTCCAGAATAAGTCGTCTTTCAAACAATATCATCTGTCTCCGATTGTGCAAGTCTCAAAACAACTACTTTTCTCGAGGCTCACGCCGGGTTGCCGTTGCCTGGCAGATCCTGATTTCTACGTGCTTTCTTGATCAAGCCATAACCGGGTCTAGCGAACAACCACACGATCAAATTCAGCCGAGCTGCTTACGGGCAGCTGTAGCTTAGTCTCCATTGAGTTGGGGGAAGGGGAGATTTTTAACTAGCAGGGGCGATTCGCTGCTTGTTGGGCAACTTGCTCAGTCCCAAATTAATGGAATCTTGCTTGGCGACATGATTGCTAAGCCGTCGCGTACCCCTGAAGTTTATGTTCAGCATGCCGTCAGCCAACACAACTGCCTAGTTGGTACACAAGGCGCTACTGGGCGGAACTGGAAGCAACTTACTGGAACCTGGAACCATCTTACTCTCGAGCTGACCACGGCGTGGGGGCCAGTGGCTGGCTCCCCCCCCCCTGCGCTGACATGAAGGATTCGTGCTTGACACGGACGAGCAGCGGTCTGCAGTGATCGTGCGATCAGCTATAGGCTGAATGAGCCCAGCGTCAGCATTCGGCGGATGCGCCCAACGCGCATGTAATGGCTGATTGGTGTTTTCTTCGCGCGCTGGCTGGCACATCTCTTTCTGTCCAGGACTCGGGCCCGCCACTCCAAACACCCAGAGCGCAGCCGGCCGCTCGTTTGGCCTCTGACTTACAATTACGAGCTTTAGCCCAACGTCTGCGTTCCGCGGAGTCTGATCTAAGCACATCTGCTGCGCCAAACGGAACCTCGAACAGGAACGCCGTGGCCAGTATGTTGGACTCGGCGTCGCTTCTGAAGCTGCTCGCGCTGCTGGGCCTGGCTGCGGCCGTGGCCATCCTCGGCCGGCGCATGCTCCTCCCGCGGCGCTACCCGGGCATCCCATACAACACGGCGTCGGCGGGGCGCATCAGCGGCGACCTTCCCGACCTGATGCCCGTGTACCGTGCAACGAACGAGGTCACCCGGGCGATCGCCGACATCACCACGCGCAAGCTCGGGACGCCTATCGCGCAGCTGCTGTTCCCAAGCGTCCGCCGGCCGCTGATCGTTGTCGACGACCCGCGCGAGGTCGAGGATATCGTGGTGCGCCGCAACAAGCAGTTCGACCGGGCACCCACCTTCGTCGGAATGTTCAAACCCATGTTCCCCACCGCCACCATCTCGCAGTTCACGACGCCGGCGCTCAGGGCCCAGAAGCGCCTGTGGGCCGACGTCATGAGCACCGAGTTCCTGCGCCGCGTGGCCGCCCCGAACATCCACAGGTCGGCCAGCGAGCTGGTCGAGCTGTGGCGCCTCAAGGCGTCGACCGTGCATCGCGACCGGCCCTTCGATGTGCACGAGGACTTCAAGGACGCCACGCTGGACGTCATCTGGACCACCGTCGTGGGCGACAACCCCGGCGCCACGCGCTACTCGATCCAACGCCTGCAGAGCCAGCTGGCCGGCAAGGAGGCCGCCGACCTGACCCCGCCCGACGGTCACTGCATCAAGGAGCAAGTTGCGTACATAAACGATGCCATCGCGCGCGCCGACAGCAGCGTCATCCCGCCCCTGGCCCTCAAGCTGCAGACGTACACGGCGCGCTACCGCAAGTTCCGCCGTACCGTCAACGGCGAGATGCGCCGCGCCATGCAGAAGGCCGCTGGCCGGTTCCACAGCCTCGAGGTCGGCCGGCTCGAGGACGAGGCCATCGACCGGTGCGCCATGGACCTCGTCCTCCGCCGCCAGATCCTGCAGGCCAAGAAGGCCGGCGTGACCCCGTCGGACCCGACGCGCGACCAGACCATGTTGGACGAGATGTTTGTCCTGCTAGTCGCGGTGAGTTGCCCTTGGGTGTTCTCCCATAATTTCCCCCCCTCCTTTTCCGTCCATCTGACAAGCCCACCCGCCAGGGCCACGACTCGACCGCCAACACGCTCTGCTGGTTCCTCCGCATCATGGAGCTCTACCCCGCCGTGCAGGACGAGCTGCGCGCCGTGCTCCGGGCCGCCTTTCCCGGGCCCGCGCCGCCCTCGGCCGCGGAGATTGTTCAAGCCGACGTGCCCTACCTGGACGCCGCGTGCGAGGAGACCTTCCGGCTCTCGTGCACGGCCACCTGCAGCCTGCGCCAGGCGCTCGTCGACACGCACGTTCTGGGCTGCCCCGTGCCCAAGGGCGCCGAGCTCCTGCTCATCTACTGCGTCGACCGCGCGCCGCCGCCCGTCGACGAGGCCCTCCGCAGCGACACGTCGCGCGCCTCGGCCGAGAAGCTCGGCGACGGCCTGCAGGGCGCGCCCGGCCGCGACCTCGGCACGTTCCAGCCGCGCCGCTGGCTCGTCCGGGACGAGCAGACGGGCAAGGAGGTGTTCAATGCCTACGCCGTTCCGTCGCTGACGTTTGGCGGCGGATACCGCGGCTGCTTCGGTAAGTTCCTCCGGGACCCCTCTCGATGCTGGAATGCTGGATCCTGCTGCCCCTGCGTGAGGCTCTCGCTGACCGTGACTGTCCCCGTCGACAGGACGCAAGCTTGCCGTTATGGAGCTCAGGATCATGGTCGTGCTCCTGATTCTGAGCTTCGAGTTCCTGCCGCTGCCAGAGGATCTCAGGGGGATGTCGGCCCACGAGAAGGTGTTCCGGGAGCCTGATTTTCCGTTTGCAAAGGTACGGGTGCTGTGATTGTTGAACTTGATGGATTAATTTTCCAGGATCTAGGGCATAAGATTGCTGCAGGGGTTTCCGTTTGTTGCCTCCTTACTGTCGAACAATGGCCCCAAAGACAATCGTTAAGCTCGTAAGACATATTCTATTCTAAGCTGAATCAGCCATGTTTGATACATACCCTCGCTAGCTAGATACGCTGGCCTCAGCCGTATTCGACGTCCGATTATCCTGAGAGGCGACAGCTACAAGGATTCCTCGGAGGATACCCAGCCCCACGGAGTCTCACGTCTTGCTCGCGAGCGTGCCTCTGTATACGTCATGACAGCTTGGTCGCGGCGGTGTACTGCTGCAATTCCCGGTTGGCGTCCCTGTACTCGCGCTCGACCACGCTCGCATGCCGCTTCGAGCGTGGGGTGATGGAGCATGCGAACGGCAGAGGGCTCGAGTTGAAGCCGTCGGAGAACGCGAAGCTGGAGGCCGCTGTAAGCATCTCTCCGCTCCAGCCTGGAATGTCCAAACTTACATGTCGACATCGATCTTGTTCCCCTTCTCGTCCAGCGCCGGCCTCACGTCGAAAGCCCAAAGGATCCGGGCGACGTTGATGGCCACCGAGGCCGACCCGAGATGCATGCCGGGGCAGATGCGGCGGCCCCAGCCAAAGGCGCTGTGGCCCAGGGTGCCGGGGTACTTGCGCTCCCCGATGAAGCGCTCCGGCCGGAACTCGTGCGGCTCGGGGAAGTCGGCCTCGTTGAGATGGACTGGAACAAAGGTGAGCCATCAATGTCTGCGTCCAGGACGAACATAACAAAAAGGGCGGCATTTTCTGCACGTACTGCTCCACAGCGGCGCGATGACGGTGCTGCCCTTCGGGATGAACATGCCCTTATACACGTCGTCGGCGGTCGTGGCATGCGGCGTGCCGCCCAGGACGGCCACCGGCCGCCACCGGAGCGTCTCGGAGACGACGGCCCGCACGTACTCGAGCGACGGCAGGTCGTCAAACGTCGGCAGCCTGTCGGGCCCCACCACCCGGTCGAGCTCGGCCTGCGCCTTGGGAATGAAGCTGTCGCCGAACTTGACGCACGCGAGCAAGAAGCTGGCGAGCGAGCCGGCCGACTGCGCGCTGTCAGTCCGTCACGCTCAGAGGAGGTAAATCCTTCTTTTGGGTTCTGGATCGCACCGTTTCCACGCCCGCGCCAAACGGCGTCCCGGCGGTGTAGGCAACCTCGAGGTCGGACATGCCCAGGTTGTGCTGCTCGTCCAGCAGGTGCTTGGCGAAGCAGTCCGGCAGCTTGCCGGCGGCCAGGCGCTTCCGGACGTCGTCCATGAGCCCCGTGTACATCTGGATGTCCTTCTTGCGCTGCTCGAGCACCTGCGCCTTCCACGGCGCGAAGATGCTGGGCACGTACTTGAGCGCCGGGTACCGCTCGACGGCGTACTTGCCGGGGATGCTGGGGATCGGCCCGTTAGCAAACGGCAGAGCATGAAGACGCCGGAATTTGATTTTTCACCCACTTGACCGAGGTCAGCCGGTCCATGGCCTCGTCGTTCATGCGCACCACGGCGTCGGTGTCCACGTCCTCGACCCGGCGCCCGTACGTGACGGTCACGATGACCGAGGCGGCGTAGCGGGCCAGGTGGGTGCGGAAGCGGGCGGGGTCGGTGAGCAGCTCGTGCATGAGCACCTTGGACTCGAGGCTCTGGATGGGGCGGTAGGCCTCGCTCTGGCGCTGCATGAAGCCGCTGTGCAGCAGCTTGCGCCAGCGGCGCCAGAAGGCCGAGTAGGGCGCCATCAGGCCGCGCATGCCGTTCGACAGCAGCTCGCCGCCCATGATGAAGCGCGGCCGCGACGAGTAGATGGCGCCGCGCTTCTCGAGCAGGTCCCAGGCCGCCTGGGCGGACCCGAGGATGATGGTCGGCGTGGGGCCCATCTGCAGGTACACCACGTCGCCATACTGCTGGTTGAGCTCGCGGAACCACAGCCACGGCTTGCGGATGCCCGTCTTGATTGTCTTGGGCCCCGGCGGCAGCTGCGAGCGGTGCGACCACAGCCGCCAGGTTTGACGCAGCTGGTAGCTCAGGGGTCAGCCAGTGCGCGCTGTGAAGGGGGGTGGTGTCTCCACCTGCGCGGCGGAGATGCTTACCCGGGGGAGCTCCAGCACCAGGTAGGAGAGCACTGCGGCGAGTGCGAGACTGAGAGCCACGGCACCGAGCATTGTGCGAAGGTTGGAGTCTGTGCTTCTGCTAGGCACGTCGCATCGAGAACAAGTCGCTGTCTTGGAACGGACAGGCGATGAGTTGGTGTCCCCCCCTGAACTAAGTACTAACACCTATGCAGCGTAGCCCCTCCGGGAACAACCATCACACAACTGCCGCTGTCCGCCGTCGCCCTAACTCGGTCTTGGCGGCACTAGATGCTGGACTAAGTTAATCGCGGCGCACCGGCCGGCTGGGATCAAGCATCGCAGGACAGTAGCGTATACTTGGTTCGGCTTAGTAGATTTCGAAGACTGAGCCGGTTCATCCTTACAGTCAGAGCAACGTGATTACTATTCTCCTAGTGGTCCTAGTGGTCGGTAACTAGACACGGTCCAGTGTTCAAACATGACCGCCTGTCCAGCAAACGGTTTATCCACAAACCCCTCCTCTCCTTTTGTTCCCTTTCCGGATCCGCTCCACTGCACCACCAGCACTAGACGGGTACTGACTCCCGACTGGGCTCGGCAGGTCGCTGCTACCCACCAGCCTGGCTGGCATTAGCTGACGATTGTGATTAGTAGCTATCCTGCAGTGCATTCACTACTTGAACGCGTTCACGAGCGGTTTGGGAGAGATACATTGAGTTTGATTGTCGAACATTGCTTCAGATCAGTCTAATAGCTCCGAAATTGGGAACTACAACGTGACCGCCGCCTACTTTGGGTCTCGGGTTTGAAGCTGTGGTTCTAGACTCCTATCAAGTTAGTTCTCGACGGAACTGAAGGATCAAAGCGTCCCGTCAACAATTTCTTCTCGGCAGCGAGGACATTCTGGACGAGCGCCACGAGCCCTCGCCTCGGCAACCCACCATGTGAGACATTCGCTTCCAACTATGTGGCCGCATCCAAGAACAAGAGAGGTTTCAGCGCGGACGCCGTCATTATGCAAACCCGGGGCCACCAGCTCGCCCCCACAAGCGAAGCACCAGTCGTCGGCAGGACTCGGGTCTTCATGTCTTTCAACGCGCTTTTGCTTCCGCAGTCGGGGCAAAGCCCGTTGTGTCTGCGTAGGGCTCCCGCGTGCTGAGTCTCTTGTTGTGCCAGATACCGGTGTTACGTCGCCTGCAGCCTCAACCGTCCCGTCGAACGATGCAGCAATCGGCCGAGTTTTGTTCGATTCGGCGATGGAGGCCTGGAAGTCGAGGACAGCTTTTTCTAGCTTCTGATCTGTCTCGGTCTCCTTGGCGGGTCCATCCTCCGCCAAAGACAGCTCCAGGGCCAACTGGAGCGACAGCTCGTCGAGATCTTGGAGCTGCTTGCCGTCCTTGGGCCCTCCGTAGTAGCCCCATCGCTTCGACATCCTGATTCTGCCGGAAGACGGAAGACGCTGAGGGAGACTACTGATGCCAATGCCCATGTGGTCCTGCAAGCGAGAACATGTCCTCGGCTCTTCTCACAAATGAATGCAAAGGAAGGTAGGGAAGGAAATCTTTTATCTGCTGGGAGCAACAATGCCTTTGTTTCTGGTTTTGGGAGCCTCGAGTCCGGACAACGACAGAAACTGGGAACAAGACGACTGTTGCCACAATTATTCAACGGACGGACAGTAACAATGAATGGTAGGGTCGCTCGATGCCTGTAACGGCAGCAACTGAAGATTACTTCCGAAGCCTTGCCATTCCGGTAGCTTACAGATGATCTCGCTGTGTGAGTTTTGGAGCTTACGGCGGGATCGAGATGGCTGTCACATCACCTCGGTGCGGCTTGGCTGTCTCGATGATGCCAATTAGTCAACAGAATCTTCAGCCTGCTCTATCACATCTTCAGTCAGAGTTACAATGGAGCTGTTCTCATCATCATCTCATTAACTTGATTGACAGTAGTGCATTTTCATATTCTGGTTCTGTACCCGATCCCACGGAGATGGCCAACCAACGGCCCCCAAGTCTAAGTATCCTCCCACGCAGATGCCAGGAGGAATCCATCCTCACCAATCCATAGCCGCCGAGGCCCCGACTTCGGCCTCAGCTTCCTCTTCCTCCTCCTCCTCTCCTCCTCCTCAGTCCTCCTCCTCCTCCTCCTCCTCCTCCTCCTCCTCCTCCTCCTCGTTGTCCGTCACCATCTCATCATCCGCGTCTTCCCCCGACTGCGCCGCGCCCTCCACATCCCCCAACAACGCGTCCTGCAGTTCTGCATCCTGCGCTGCCGCCTCCAACGCTTCCATTTCCTGGAGTGCCGCCTCCAAGATGTCCACTTCATTCAGCACCTGCTCCACCAACACCGCATCCTGAAGTTCCTCCGGCAGATGCTGGTACGCAACATGAATCTCGTTCAGCTCGGCCCGCTTCTGGCTGACCTCCTCTGGCGTGGCGAAGATGGTCTCGCGGCAGGCCGGGCAGCGCGGGCCGACCTCGTCGTCCGGGCGGGCGAACAGCTCGCCGCGGACCCAGCGGGCGTAGCACCGCATGCCGAACACGTGGCCGCAGCGCAGCCGCTTCGCCGGCTCCGGCGCGCCCGTCTCCTCATCGTCTGCTCTCGGCTCGAACTCGGCGAGGATCTCGTCGTGGACGCCCCACACGAGCAGGTCCGAGACCTGGCAGATGGTGCAGGTCAGCTGGAGAGGGGCGTCCGGGTGGGCTTTGACCCACTCCTCGATCCGGGGAGCGTAGTTCTCCGTTGCCGGGATGCGGTCGTTCGCTTCGGGGTTAGCCTGGGGAGACATCTTGAGATTGGTGTGGTTCGTGGCTGTGGAAATGTCGGGGAGTGTGAGAAGGGCTGTTGACCGGAGTCTGAGGAGACATCATGGGATTCTGGAGTTGCGAGTAGATATATACGGGTGTGTCGCATGAAAGGACAGTTTCAGTGTTCTTGGGATGAGTGTTCTAAATGTCCGTTCTTTGAACATCGAGAGACAGGGCAAAGAGGTAGCCCCCTTCCTCCCCAAACTCAACACACAATGCCGCCTTGTTAGGCGCAACAGACGCCATGTTACCCGAATCCGAGGGTCTAGACAGGGGAACTTGCTTTTCTTTAAGGACTTTGTGACTCGGCCTGTACTGGTGCATTTGTTCACCGCCCAGGTGAGACTAGAACTGCTTGCTTGGACAACCAGAGTAAACCGTCCAGCAATTGTCCACCAGCCACAAACTAGCAACCCTGTTCAAACCCTACTTGTCATATGTGGGCCAGAATACCGGCTCCTGCGCCCAGAGACATGGCACCGCACCCCCAACCACTCCGTCCCAACACGCTCACGCCGCGATCATCTGAACCTGCGCCTTGTCGACCAGCGCGGCGAGCAACTCGAGCACCGCGCGCCGCCAGCCTACTTCGGCTCCGTCCGCCGAGCCCCCGGGCGCAAACACCTTCAGCCGCGTTTCCGACATGACAAATCCCGCGCAGGCAACCTTGGTGACCCTCACGCCCGGGTGGAACAGGTTCAGCGCCAGGTGTTCCTGCAGGTAGCAGGCCAGCGCCTCGGTGAACGGCTGGCGCGCCGCCGCGTCCGGGGCCGCCCGCCACTCCCAGCCCTCTTCGTACAGACGCCCGGCCAGCCTCCGTCGCTGTTTGTCGTCGTGTTCCCAGCCGGGCGTGGTCGACGCCGGTTGCTTGTCCTGGGGTTGTGGCAGGCGCTTGCCGGCGGCGACGAATTTGCGCAGTTCGGCGGCCGGGATGATGACGTCGATGGACCTGAGGCCCAGCGGCTGGTCGGCCTCAGCACCCTCGTCCTCGCCAGAACGCTGCTCCGGAGCGGCACTCAGCCTGTTGGGCGGTGGGACGTAAAACCCCAGAGTGAGCACCACGTCTTTGGCCAGCGGGCCGCGAGACGGGAGGCCGGCGGACCGGATCCAGGCCTCCCAGCTGTGGACCAAGCTCCGGGTGCCGAGCCGCATGGGGCTGACGCGGCAGTCGAAGGTGGTGGCGAGGAAGTCGCTGACGACGGTCTTCAGCGGGGCCGGCATGCGGAGGAGGAGGAGCGGGAGCGCGAGAAATCGCGACGACGACGACGCGTCGACCGACTGCTGCTGTTGCTGCTGCAGTGCTGCCGCCCCGACCGAGAACGCCGCGGCCGCAGCATCCACCCCGCGCCGGCGGGGCTCCTCGAGCGGCGGCAGCAACAGCGCGGTGCACGACGCCATCTCGTACCGCAAGGCGACGTGCAGCGCCTTGCTGCCCGGGCGCAGCGTCACCTTCTCCGCCGTTCCCTCCTCCGCTTCCTCCTCCAGCTGCTCCCGGGAAACACCCAACACATCCGCGACGCCGACCCAGCGCATTTCGACGCTCTCGAGCGCGCCCGCGCGCCCGTCGACCTCCACGCTGCCGACCTCGACGCCGCGCACGACGTCGCCGACCAGGCGGTCTCGCAGGCGCTGCGCGAGCAGGCGTAGGCGCGGGGCGGTCAGCGGCTCGGCGCCGAGGTGGAGGGGCGAGACGCGGTGGGCAGAGAAGGTCGTGTTGTAGAAGGGGACTTGGATCGCGTCGTCGTCGTCATGCTCTTCTTCTTCTTCTTCGAGGGACTGGGTGGTGTCGCTGTTGTTGCCGGGTGATGGTGGCTCCTGATGATCTTGGTCGGGCGGGGGACTTTGGCGCCGCCTGGGAGGCATTTAGGAGTTTGAAGTGTCGTAAATGAATCAAGTTGCTTGAATTTGAAGGGTGAGCCGTCAACGCGTCGGAATCCAGTTGAGAGGAAGCCTGGCTGCCCTGAAGTGCGGGAAGTGATGACAAGGCCGGATCAAAATCAATCCTTCGCGCTATACAGAGAGGACTATCGGTGAGAGGCCAATCCTCGTGCTTTCCAGCGGGTGCGAAACCAAATGTGGGATGATTGATTCTGGTTGTTTGATTGTGGGAGTGGTTGGCGGAATGAATCCACAGTACGGCTGAACAAAGCACTGTATGGATGACAGTCTGAAGTGGGTTTGAAGATAAGAGACAGCCCTAACCCTGGATGTGGCTGCCCATGGTCAACGTCGCATGGAGATCTCCAGGAGCTCTCTACAAAGTACAAAGTATTAGATGTGTCGCGATGCTCGCATGTCTCGACCATGGCGGGCTGGATAGGACTCCGGCATGCCACCTTGCCCAATTGCTATTCATTGCCAGGGCCATCTTCGTGCCCAATATAAGCGCCCAATCCCCCAGCGTCCCTAACCGGCTTTTTACCCCCAAACTCCATGCAATGCTTGGCCAGTCAAACTCCTCGAAAACAAAAAGGAAATAAATCTCCGCGAGCAAACTCAGGCTGCGCCCGCATAGAGCCCCTCCCAGCGCTCCTCGACGCCGGCCACCAGCCGCCGGGACGCCTCGATCTCGCGGTCGAGCTCCTCGAGGTTGCGCGCGAGCGCGCTGACCTCCTCGAACCGGCGCGCGGCCCGCGCGCGGCCGAGCATCTCGTGCACCATGAAGCGCTGCTCCTCCAGGACGACCAGCCGCTCCCGCGCCTCGCGCTCTTCCGTCTCGAGCGCCGCCGCCGCCGCCGAGCTGCTGACCTCGCTGGCGCCGCCCAGGCTGGCCGTCTCGGCGTCGAGGCCCGCCACCGACTCGCCGTTGCGCAGCGGCGACGCCGTGCCGCCCGCCAGCAGCCGCCGGTGGCCGCCGCCCGACGAGCTGCTGCTGCTGCTGCTGCTGTGCGACTTGAGCATCGCGGGCACGCTCTTGAACGGGATGAGGTTGGCGTGCAGGAAGGCCGAGGCCGCCGCGTAGATGGCTTTCTGCAGCCGCAGCTGCGTCGGGCTGTCCGTCTTCATGTCGCGGATGCGCCTCGCCGCGAGGTCGTACTTGGCAAACGCGTCGGTCAGCCGCTTGCGCGTCTTGGCCGCCTCCTGGATCTGCGCGTGCGTCGGCGGCGGCCTGTCGGGCGCGTCTTCGTCTGGCGGCTGCAGCGCCTGCAGCGATTTGTGGAACGATGGCAGCAGCATCTGGATGCCGCGCTCGAACTGCCGGAGGGTCTCGTAGGCGCGCTGGTCTGGCGGCCGGTGCCTGATGGTCTCGGCGAAGTCCCGGTGCGAGAAGAGGGTGGTTTTGCACTCGCAGCACATGCGCACATCGATGCTGACATGCCCGTCGGCCGGCAGCGCGGGCTTCTCGGTAGCAGAGGGGACCGCGTTCGCTGCGGCGGGTCAGCAACGTTCGTCTCCGATGCGGCGGGGTGGAAGGCCTACGGTTTGCTACGTTCAAGCCTACCTCGCTTGAACACCCGGTTTCCGGGTCGGCGCACACGACGCGGCCGCATATCCTGCAGTGATGGCGCCGGAAGGTCCAGGGCCGGAACTCCTGCTTGCAGAACGGACATCTAGCGACCGAGGCGTCGTCTTCCCACGTCACGACCGACTGCTCGAGCATCTTCCTCTGAGCCCGCTGCCCCGCGAGCGGCGACAGCAGCGCCGAGTTGGCCCCCGACTCCGGCGGCGCCGCCTCCACCAGCAGCCGCGTCAGCTTCGTTAGCCTCTTTTCCAGCCGCTGCACCTCCAGTCGCTGTCGCTCCACCTTCTTCGCCCGCGTGGCCGCGAACTCGTTCGTGTGGTCCCGGGACAGGCCGGCGTGGTCGTTATAGCCCTCCCTCGACTTGTAGCACGTCTCGCACACGCGGCACCACACGCCCCGCACGGGCTCGTGGTTGGCCGACCGCGACAGCTTCATCTGGTACATGGTGTGCTCCTCGCAGAACAGGCGGCCGCACTTCCGGCAGTTGACGCTGCCGCTGAGCGGCCCCAGCCTCCGCTCGCACAGCGGGTCGGTGCACGTGTCGTTGCCGGTCGGGCGCTGCCAATGCTTTCGGGTGACGAGCTCCTCTGGGTCGACGACCGTCTCGGCTGATGACCGGGCGCCGGGGCCGCTGGCGACCGCCACGGCCGGTGTCTCATTCGACTCGAACACGTCGAGGCCACGCAGCTTCTGGTTGATCAGCGACAGCGGCTGAAAGCGTTTCGCCTTGAGGACCTGCTTGTCGAACCACGACTTGACCTCGTCCTGCGCCGCCTCGGGCAGCTCCTGGTGGACGTCATCGAGATGCCGGTTCAGCTGCAGCAGTGTTACCTGCGGCGCCAGTCAGCCGAGCAAGGCCACCTCATTCTCAGTCCCGTGCGCAACAATTTACCATCTCCTCCTCGCAGATCGGGCAAGCCAGCTTGTTCCCGGGCGAGGCGCCGGCGGATGGCCCGGCAACAGTGACATTGGACGTGAGGTCCTGGGCGAAATCGGGCAGGGGGCTGGACGAGGACGGCGAGATTGAGGTCGGTGTCGAATTGCGGGAGCCGGGGGACACGGCGCGGCGGTCGGACGGCGCGAACGGGCTCGCGGATCGGGGGGCATGGTGGGCGTGGTGGAGTTGGTGATGTGCTGCTGCTGTTGTTGCACCTCCTGGCGGCGGCGGCGGGGCCAGGCCCTTGCCGCTGCCTAGAATCCGGCCGCCGCCGAGTTTGCGGCCCGACATGGCCGTTATCTAGTGCTCGCTGAGGGGGATGCCGGCACCCGTCGCAGAGCTCCTATGGTGTGCGGATTACGGCGGCGGGGATGGACATAGTGCAATGGTGCCCGCGGCGGCGGCGTTGTGCGGGAGATGGATGATGAGGCGAGTCGAGGCTGCAAGGACGGCGAGACGGCGTTGGCTTGCGCCGTTCTTGGCGGAGCCAGATTCTGGGACCCTTGTGGGTCGCCCACGACAGCTCCCTGCAGTTACCCAATGGCATCCATCCCATTGACAGCCTTGCTTATCGATAACAAACCACAGAGCGCTGATAGGGAAAGCCACCCGCCCAATGACGAGCTGCACTTTGTTGAAGCTCTCACTTCTCCCGCGGAGTTCCCACCGCCATGAAGCTGCTCTCCCGCCCAACACCACGGCCAGCGAGCCATTCCAGCTTCCGCCCAGTTGGAAAAAGCAGGCATGGCTGAGGCATCATCGAAGTTTCCCGAGGTCCAGGGCGGCGGGAGCCTGATCATTGCCTGGCAGATCAAGGGCAAGCGGGTGCTGGTCGTCGGTGGCGGCGAGGTGCGTTTTGTTTTTTTGTTTTCTTATCCATTTTTTTTCCTGACTTCTTCCCGGAGTGCCTGCGTGTGACTTCTTTTCCGCCGTCACTAATATCGCTCGCTATGTCCAGGTCGCCGCTGGCCGCATCCTCCACTGCCTCAATGCCGACGCCAACGTGACCGTGGTGGCGCCCGCCGCCCGCCTCAACCCGGAGGTGGCCTATCGCGTGGCCCGGCAGCAGGTCACGCACGTGGACCGCAACTTCGAGCCGGCCGACCTCGACGGCGCCGACATGGTGCTGGTGGCCATCGACGACCCGGCCGCGTCGACCGCCATCTGGACGCTGTGCAAGCAGCGCCGCATCCCCGCCAACATCGCCGACGTGCCGCCCGAGTGCGACTTCTACTTCGGCAGCGTGCACCGCGACGGCCCGCTGCAGATCATGGTCAGCACCAACGGCAAGGGCCCGCGCCTGGCCAGCCTGATCCGCCGCTTCATCGCCGACAAGCTGCCGCCCGACACCGGCCGCGCCATCGAGCGGGTCGGCCAGCTGCGCGCCGAGCTGCGCCGGGTCGCCCCGCTGCCCGCCGACGGCCCCCGGCGCATGGCCTGGATGACCAAGGTCAGCGACGCGTACCCCTGGGACGAGATGTGCGGCCTGACCGACGAGGACATCGCCAACCTGCTCACCTTCTTCCCCTCCGGCACCGTGCCGTCGCTAGACGTGCTCAAGGGCATGCGCGCCAATCCCGACGCCGACGTCACGGACGTGTTTGACGGCTCCTTTGGCTTCAGCGTCGGTGCGTGATGTGATTTTGCTGTTGGGCACGAAGATAGAATGATACCACAGGTTAGAGATTGTATCTAAAAGGTTAGATCTGGGCTGTATCCAAAGTTGGTGGGCAAGATGGCGAGGTGGTAGTCTGCCGGGCGGTGTGACCAGCGCCGCCCGGATATCATGATCTTGATGAACCATGCTCTCTTGTTTCAGGAGGGCCTACTGCCACAATGCAAGCGCAACTATAAGCCAGCAAGGTATCGTCCGTAGTCCGCCTGAACGGGAAAAACAGTGGCAAAAAGCGCAAGACACTTGAAACAGCGGATGTCAGCACAACCGGCACGGCCGCCCATCCCGTGTCCAGACCCTCTCCGGCCCGAAAAACGAAAATACGTGAAGAAGCCCTACCTCAGGCGACGCCCTCCACGCCGCCGAGGAACCGGCGGATGCGGGCGATCTCGAGCTCGCCCTTCTCCGACTCGACCGCGCGCGTCAGCGTGTCGAGCAGCGAGTCCACCTCGGCCTCAGGCCGACGCGTGCACAGCGCCACCAGCCGTCGGTACTTGAGCTCGCGGTCCTTGCTCTGCGCCCGCAGCGCGTCCACGGCCCGGTGCGTCTCGCCCGACCGCTCACGCAGCGCCCGGATGCGCGCCCGGAGCACCGCGCTGCTGGGCAGCCGCGCGAGCTGCGCCTGCACCTGCGCCTGCGCGTCGGGCCCTGGGTTGGCGGCATCGCTACCGTCCGTTGTTGGTGCGTCGGTCGACCCGGATGATTGTTGTTCTTGTTGTTGTTCCTGTTGTTGCTGCTGCTGCGGCTGCCGTTGCTGTTGCGAGGCGGCAATCTGGTCGAGCACCGTTTCCAGCTCCATCTCCCACGCGTTGGCGCTGGCCAGGTCGAGCCGGCCGTAGCGCTGCTCCAGCTGGACTAGCCGGTAGTCCTCTTCGTGGCTCGCCCGCTTGAGGTTGACCACCTTCTGGCGCGCCAGCTGCTGCGCCTTGAGCTTGTCCTGCAGCGCCTCGAGCGTGCGCCGGGCCTCGCCGATTTGCGCCGATGTCGCCCGCAGCGAGCTATGCAGCGCATCGATTGACTGCTGCTTCTTCTTCACTTCGCTCTGGAACACCGACGATGACTCGTTGACGAGGTGCGAGATGGCTAGAGCCAAGACGTCAGTCGGGAGGGAGGATAACCAGAGACCCCGGCAGGGACACTTACAGTTCACAACCTCGTCGCTGTTTTCCTTGTTCTTCTGGCTCGAGCCTTGGGCGGCGCCGCTGCGCCCCGACGCGTCGCCGTTCCTGTGGTCTTCCGCCTCGGCGCCGATGCCAAAGTCCAGAGGCCGGAGACCCGCGCGGTTCGCGATGTTGGGGTCGGCGCCGACCTCGAGCAGCTGCGAGACGATGCTGCGGTTGCCGATCCGCGCGGCAATGTTCAGCGCCGTGTCGCCGCTGTTGTCCTGGGCGTTGACGATCTCGCTTATGAACCGCCCGATGCCCATCCTGGCCGGCGCGCTCGGGCCGTGGCCGCCCGGCGCGTTCTGGCTGCTCGGGGCACTGCCGCTGCCCTGCCGCACGACCCATTCCAGCAGACTCTCGAGGTAGTACCGGCTCGCGGCGTTCCGGCCTTTCACCGCGCTGGTCACGGCGATGTGGTGCAGCACCGTCCGGCCCTTGTCGTCCCGGACGTCGATGGTGCCGCCGAGGACGTCGAGCAGCTCCGGGAACGAGTTATGGTCCATGGAGTTGGTTACGACGCACGCCCGCATCAGCGCCGTCTCGCCCAGCGCGTTCACGCGGAACGGGCTGGCGCCGGCCTCGATCAGCGCGCGCAGCAGCGGCATCCGGGAGAGCGTCGCCGCCCAGTGCAGCGCGGTGTGGCTCTGCGTGTCGATCGGCGCGTCGAGCTCCTGGGGGATCATGTTACGGAGGGCGTTCTTCTTCGCCTCGTCCGGGCCGTTGGGATCCATGAAGAGGCCCATGAGCATGCTGCGCTTGGCCTCGGCCTCGGGGGACATGTCGTACGGGAGCGGCCGGAGCGGCCCCGGCGGGTAGCTGGGCTCGTGCTCGACGTGGACGCCGGCCTGCGAGTAGATGAACGACTCGTTCGGCTCCGTCGGCGAGCCCGGGTAGTTGGCTGCGTATCCGTCGACCTGCGGATACGTCGGCGTCAGGCCGCCGAAGCTGTTGGCGGGCGTCAGCACCCTCTGCCGTTTGCGCGGGGGCTGCTCGCCGTCGGCCGTCGCCGGCTGGGCGGTCTGCGATCCGAAGGCCGAGTCGGCATGGCCGTAGTCCGAGACGAAGCTCTGCTGCGAGTTCGGCGGGAGTTCGCCGCCGGCATCCTGCGTTGACGACTGGCGGTGGAAGCTGGGCGCGCGGGGGGGACCACTGCGGCTTCGCGGGCCGGGTGAGTCGAAGCGGGCCTTGCTGATGGCGTTGATCGCCTGGGACGCGGTGGACGAGATGTTCTTGAAGAAGGTGCCCGACAAGCCGCCGGCGCGGCTCTCCTGCGAGCTGGCATTGTACATGCGCTTGCGCTGGGCGGCCATGGCCTGCTCCTTGGTCGGCGTGTCGACGTCGGCGGCGCCGCCGTCCTGGCCGCGCTTGTAGGTCAGCAGTCGCATCAGGAGCTCCTCGACGCCGTACTGGCGGCAGACCTCGACGCCGCGCTCGAAGGGGATCCAAGTGCCCTGGTATTTGCCGTAGCCGCCCTGGACCTTCTCATGCTGGCCGGTCTGGATCTCCTTCTCCAGGATCTTGGTGCGGCGGCCCTTATCGACGCCGGCAACCTTGAGGATCTGGGTCGCATTGAGCCACGAGTCGTGCTGGCGGCGCATGACGGCCACGTTGTTCACCTCCATCTCGTAGACGTTGATGCCCGAGTACACGGCCTGGACACGGCATGTCAGCGGCACATCGGGAAGACGGAGGAGTGTGCGCACGTACCGAGTAGATGCCCATGTCGGGGTCATTTGCCGGCTTCGGGGGAATGTCGGCGTATTGCCGGTAACCGGTCGTCTGCGACGACGGCTGGCTCTGGCTCAAGGAGAAGGAGGGCTGCGACGAGGGCTGCGACAGCGGCTGGTGCTGGGGCGGCTGCTCGCCGGCGGGCAGCTGCGGCGGCTGCATGATGATGACTCCGCCGGTAGCCGAGAGCTGCGGTTGTCGGCAGGTCTGTCAGGCACGCGCGAGGCGCCAGCGCGGGAGCGTTGTTGCGAAGAAAAGTGCGCGAATGTTGCGACGAAGGCGAGAAGGTAAAAATTGGGCGGTGACGGAGGTCCCCTGATTCGGCAGTCCTTCGCTTCCGATATGAGACGAGCGAACACGGCGGAAAATAATTCAGCGTCAGGACCTCAGGTGCATCCCAGACGACGACTCCAGTTTTCAATGTCGAGTGCCAAGTGAGAGAGGCAGGATGGCGTCGCCGAGGAATGCGATCCCTGGGCTCGCGATGCGAGGAGCGAAAAACCGGCCGGGCGTTGCGTTGTAACTATTCCGTAATGGCGGCTCCGTTAGGCGACGCATTCGCCGAGTCGCCTGCGGAAGAATGGGTATTGTTGGGACGCCCAACGCTGGAATTTGAGATCGAATATTTGGTAACTGACAATTGAGGATGCCTTCTACGCGGGCCACGGAGGTACAATGGAGTCGCCGTGATGATGTCCCGTTTTGGGAGCTCAATTAAGACACGAGCACCAGACGTGTGATTTTCGTGTTCTGGCGGGCGTGTCGCTCTCAGTGGAGCCCTGGAAGACGCGAAGCAATGGGAAGAAGCGGGGCTGCTGTGGACTGGAAAACCACGGCGCGCACAGACCCGGCCCAAGCCGGCCAGCGCACGGCCCGCCCTGACGGGACTTGTTCAACCAAATCAGCCAACCAACCAGCAGAGCTGCCAAACAAACGCCTTGTTCCAACAACAAGCCGGGCACGGCTGGCAGCCGAGCACCACGGCAATGTCGCGCCCTCTCCGCATTCCCCATCCGACCACGCCGCTGCACGTCTACCGCCATCTCCTGCGCGAAGCGTCGTACCTGATTCCGATCGCGCGGCCGTTTGTCGACGAGCAGATCAAGGCGAGGTTCCGCAAGCACCGCGACGATGACGCCGAGAAGAGCCGGCAGCGCCTCCGGCAGGCGCACCACGAGCTCCGCGCGCTGCGGGCAGCCAATGCCGGCGACATGGCCCGCATGCGCAGGGTGCTGCTGCGCGCGTTTGGCCGCGTGGGCCGCCGCCGCCGGGAGCTGATGGCCGACCTGGTGCGCCGCGAGACGCCGGCCAACACGGAGGAGCTGGCCAAGTACGCCGCCGAGACGTCCGCCATCGCAGCGGAGCGCAAGCTCGACTGGCTGGACAGGTGGGACGTCGACAAGCTGCGCACCTTCGCGCGCTCGCAGGTCGAGGCGAACCTGATCAACTCGCCCAAGCCCCCCCTCACGGCCCCGCAGACCAGCCCGCAGAAGCACATACCGGCCGAGAACTCGTGGGGCCGCCCGCTGCCGCGCAGACTTGCCCGGACAAAGCTCAAAAAGTTGTGGAAGATGGTGGCCGACAAGTGCATGCCGCCGCTGCCCAAGGAGGAATGGGAGCGTCTCGGCGGCCTGGCCGAAGGGCGGCTGCAGGCGCAGGAGCAGGACCTGCGATGGCTGCCGCCGCCCCGGCGACCCGTGGCGCAGAGTCGCTCGGGCGACGACGTGCCCGGGTCGCGGATCTGGGATTGGCGGTCGTACGTCGTCAAGCCGGTGGCCCGGGTGGACCGGCAGGCCAACCGGCGCAACAAGCTGCTCAGCGGCGCCGTGGACGACAACACGCCGACCGGAGACCCCGAGCCGCTCGGCTGCCACAAGTACACGGCGCGGTCGTGGCGCCGCATGTTGGAGAGCATCTGGCAGCTGACGGCGACCATGGAGAAAAAGCCCCAAGGGCAGGGCTGGAAGGTGGTTTGGGGCAAGGCCAGCTTCCAGCCTACGGCAGCCAGTGCGGAAAACATGGAGTTTTTCACCGACTTCCCGGCCGTCCAGGAGCTCCAGCCGCCACGCAAACGTCGATCATGAGCAACACACACACACACACACATCTACTGCAGTAGAGATTTGGCCAGGCGACGCGCGTCGCCGACAGGGCAATGAAACAACGGGGTCCTATCGAAGGACCAGCCGCGGATGTGTCAATGCGCTAACTCGCAAACAAGATACACCAGACCGTGGCCTGTCTCTGATTTCACACAGCGGCGCGGCCCCCCTCAGTCCAGCAACCCCGCCAGCTTGGTCAGGGCCTCGCCATCGACGCGCATGCCGACCCACTCGCTCATCATGCGGGCGCCGATGCTCTCGTAGAAGCGGATGGACGGCTCGTTCCACTTGAGCACGCTCCACTCGAGCCGGCCGCCGCGCATGGCCACGACCTCCTTGGCCAGCGCGACCAGCAGGCGCGTGCCGTAGCCGCGCTTGCGCTCGCTCTGCGCCACGTACAGGTCCTCGAGGTAGATGCCCGGGCGGGCGCGCCACGTGCTGTAGTTGTAGAAGTACAGCGCCATGCCGGCGACCGCGCCGGCCGGCGTCTCCAGCAGCAGGCAGCGCGCCGGCTTGGCGGGCGAGGTCGGCTCCGTCTGCGGCAGCCCGTCGGCGGCGGGGGCGGCAGCCGCAGAGGCCGGGTCTGAGGGCGCAAAGGCGATGGTCTCGAGCAGCTTCGCCTCGGTGGCCTCGACGCTGTGCAGCTCGTGCTCGTAGTCGGCCAGCTCGCGGATCAGCTGGAGGATCGCGGGCACGTCTGGAGGTGTGGGGTGGGAGGTGTCAGTCTGGCCGACGGAAAAGATAAACGACAGGGAACAATACCTTCCCGGCGCGCGTGCCGGACAATGGGCGCGTTGGAGGCCATGGTGGCAGGTCTACGGCTTTTGTTGACTTGAAATATTCTGGCCGGCACTCGTCGTCGTGGAACTGCAGCTGCTTTTAAAAACACCAAAGTGGGGCATCTTGTTCTTTGCAAGGATGATCATGTACGCTGAAGTACACATGGCGGGGCCCGTCAACAGCAAGGGCGGGAAGGGCGTGCATGTCAAGAACTCGGAGCAGTCTGCACCGGCCGGGACTCGGTCAGGAGGCAAACCGAGAAATGCATGTAGACATGTTCATCCAATGCAGCGGCGTGGCAGAATTGCCATGCCATCTGAAGAAGAGAGTAAATTCGCAGCCCGTGGAACACAGAGGAAGAGAGGGCCGGAAATGCCAGGTACTGGCTTGGGTTGGGTCGCAGTGCGGATCAGGGGCTGCCCAAGCGGAGCCCCGGTGCCCCTCAGCAGGCGCCGCCAGAAACCAGAAGCTCACCCAAGAAAAATGAATCAAAACACACCATACTCGGTTTCAACACTACGGGTGATCCACCGGACCATGCCGAGATCTGCCTGACGGAGGCATAGCATAGCATCAACTTTAAGCACGATTTTCTATGCTTCGTTGGTATTGAACTCGCGTCTCCTTCCCGGCTTTTCACCACTTTTTCCGTTTCACCATGAGCCCCTCCTCCGCCCCGCCCTCGGCCGAGCCGGTGGTCACTTTCAGCTCGGGGCGGGACCTGAACACGCCGCCGGACCTGCGCTTACTCCACTTCAATGATGTTTACCATCTCGACCCCTCGTCTGCCGAACCGGCCGGCGGCGCGGCCCGGTTCGTGACCGTGTGCAAGGAGTACCGTGAGGCCGAGCGGTTCCGCGGCCAGCCCGAGCTGGTCACGCTCTTCTCGGGCGATGTGTTCAACCCGAGCCTCGAGAGCTCGATTACGAAGGGTGAGTGCCCTTGCCTTTCCTTACTTACTTACCAACACCGACCCCAGTCTGCTTACCTGTTGCCCAGGCAGCCACATGGTCCCCCTCCTGAACCTGATCGGGACCGACTGCGCCTGCGTGGGGGTAGGTTCTGCGCAGCCCAGCCCGCCTCCGAAGCCATACCTGCGTCTTCAGCCCTGACACGCGGCAGAACCACGACCTCGACTTCGGCGTGCTGCAGTTCGGCCACCTCGCGTCGCAGTGCCGCTTCCCGTGGCTGCTGGCCAACGTGCTGGACCCGGCGCTGGGCGCGGACGTGCCGCTAGGCGGCGCGGCTAAGACGCACATGCTCACGGCGTCCAACGGCCTGCGGATCGGCCTGCTCGGCCTCGGCGAGCGCGAGTGGCTCGAGACCGTCAACGCGCTGCCGCCCGGCGTCGTCTGCCGCCCCGCCGCCGAGGTCGCGCGCGAGCTCGTGCCGCAGCTGCGCGCCCATGGCGCCGACCTCGTCGTCGCGCTGACCCACATGCGCGAGCCCGGCGACCTCGCCCTGGCCGAGCAGCTGGCCGGCACCGACGCCGCGCCCGACCTCATCCTGGGCGGCCACGACCACTTCTACTCCCACAGCCTCGTCCGCGGCCGCACCCACGTGCTGCGCTCCGGGTCCGACTTCAAGCAGCTGAGCTACCTCGAGCTGCGGCGGGCTGCCGCCGACGACGGCAGCGGGCGCCGGTGGGACGTGGACATCTGGCGGCGCGACGTGGTGCGCGCGGTGCGCGAGGACGCCGAGACGCTCGCGCTGGTCGACCGGCTGACGGCGAAGCTGAAGAAGAGCCTCGAGAAGCCGGTCGGGTTCACGGCCGCGCCGCTCGACGCGCGCTTCACCACCGTCCGCCTGCGCGAGAGCAACCTGGGCAACTTTGTGTGCGACCTCATGCGCCACCACTACGGCGCCGAGTGCGCCCTCATGGCGGCCGGCACCATCCGCGGCGACCAGGTGTACCCGCCGGGGCCGATCCGCGTCAGGGACGTGACCGACTGCTTCCCGTTCGAGGATCCCATCGTCGTCATCAAGGTGTCCGGCAGGGCGATCTGGGACGCGCTCGAGAACGGCGTGTCGCTGTATCCCGCGCTGGAAGGTAGCCATGCCCCTGCGCTTCTCCCTCTAATCCCTCTCTCGTCTTACGGCGGGCTTTGCACTGATGTCACGATGCTCACCCGCTCCCAGGCCGGTTCCCCCAGGTGTCCAACATCCGATTCACCTTCGACCCCTCGCGGCCCCCCGGCTCGCGCATCGTCTCGGCCGAGATCGGCGGCGCGCCGCTGGATCCCGGCCGGGTCTACGTCCTCGCCACGCGGGGGTACATGGGCCGCGGCAAGGACGGCTACCGCAGCCTGCTGGTGCGGTCCGAGGGCGGCGAGTACGAGGAACTGGTGTCAGAGGAGAATGGCATCCTCATCTCGACCATGCTGCGCCAGTACTTCATGTCCCTGACCGTGCTGGCCCGCTGGAAGCGCTGGGGCCCGGCGCTCGACCGCCACTGGTTCGTAGCGGGATCCCTCCCTCATCCTAGTAGATCAATTGTCGTTTGCTGACATGGCCTGAACAGGTCCCGGGTGGCCGAGGGCGTCCACGAGAGCCACCCCGTCGTGGGGCAGCCGTTGGGTTCGCCGCCGGCGGGCGATGCCAGGGAGGGGAGGCCTGGCCACGAAACCAGCGCCAACGAGGCCAGCGGCGGCGGCGGCTGGGCCGAGTGGACGCCGGCCAGGCTCCGGCAGCGGCGCGCCAGCATCCCGCCGATGCTTGGGTCCGCCGAGGACGACAGCGAGGATGAGTCGGCCGGCGAGGACGGCGAGCGGGCCCGCCAGAGGGCGAGGGACCTGGACCGGCAGCTCGCCGTCATGCGGCGCGTGTTCCGCAAGTGGTGCCGCCTGGCCCGCGTGCACGGGAAAAATATCCGTACGTGCGACAGCCTGGCCGAGAGCGAGTGCGACGTCGGCTGGACCAGGGCCATCGCGCCCCGCGTCGAGGGCCGCATACGGATGGTCACCGGCAGTGCTGCGCCTGGCACGGAGGGTCAGTAGGGGGCAGGCATGAGTCAAAGCGCGAGTCCCGCGGAGAGGCTTAGGTTGCCCAGCCCATCAGAGCTGCTGCTGCTGATGGGGGATCGTCGCTGTCTGGCAAGCAGTGATGGTGGAGGAGGAGAGGCTGCCACACCACTACCCCCGTGCTCCTCTTCCCACTTCTGGCCTGCATCGTGCCACGAGCAAGCTCCTGTTGCCTCCTCGTGGTTGCTCCTGGAATCTGTGCGTCGTCTCCTGAGCTGCATCTCCTGATATCTTGATGATCACCTCACTCACTGCTCTCGGCTCCCCCACAGCCCGTGGCGCTGGCAAGGGGGACTGGCCAAGCCTGCGTCGACTCCTGGCCTTATCGGCAGTTCGAATGGCGTCAAAAACGAACGATCGTTGTCTCTAACCGTCGGCAAATGCGGTCGGTTTGCGGAGAGCTCCACCCGGACAGGGAAGCGGCGGGTTCGGAGCCGGAGGTTGCCTCCGCGGGCGGGGAAGGGACCGAAACAACACCAGGGGTAGCTCTCTGGCTGAAGCCGATAGAGATGCTCAACTTGCTTGCTGCTACCTTTGGCTTCAGTGCTTTGCAGTGCCCTCCCGGCTTGCTTGCTCATCATGCTGAGCCCAACCGAGTCGTCTTTCTCGAGCCAAGTGGTACTGTGTCCTTGCATTGCGACCTGTCCAGCGGTATTGGAGTTGTAGTGTAGACCACCTCGCGGCTTGCAGGTCTCAGCGAGGCCTGGGCATCCCTCATTCGGCGGGAATAAGCATCAGAACGCCCATTCCCGGCTGCCGATCACAGCAGTTTCCGGAGGAGCAGTTGACCACGTGCTAGCTTGGTCCATGTAGGGGCGATCAACGCTACTGCTAGCTCCCGTGATTCTCCACACTCCGGAGAGCTTCTTAGACAGTTGGTGATGCTAGTCGTTTGACAGATGAGCCTTCGTGAACGGGACGAGCAACACTCGAAGAGGACGGGTATGATCCTGCTGCCCACCTCTTTCCGGAAGCCTACCAGGCAGTTGGAACCTGGCCGTTGTCGAGAACATGAGCCGGCCACAATGCCTAGCCCTGATTCCACAGTGTCTTCCACCAGGCGGGAGTTGGCTGCGACAGACGATACCTGTTGATGTTGCCTGCCAGCAACACGGAAGGCCAGTCATATGGAAAGTCCCCGCCTGTCGGGTCCTCGACCCGGCCTGTGAAGAGATGGCTCGCAACGCCACCACAGACAGAATAGGCCGCCGACTCCACTGGACCATGGACGGCCCACAGTATAGAGTAACGTCAAGGATAGGGCCAGAACTGCCTGTCTGTCGTCGCAACAGCACCACGGCCGGGATGTCCCGGCTTGCCGAGAACTCAAATGGCGACTGCCGGGATGCCGTCGCCGCCCGCTTTGGCTGTCAGGAGATCTATCGAGGTCAAAGCTCCGTCGCGGCGAGGCATTTCCAGAGGACCCTGACTTTCCAACCGCGGAGCCGGGGCAGGGCGAAGGGTCGAGGCCGCCACTGCGGAGCTAGAGCTCTCGCTGCTGCACCTCCTCGGAGAGCTGCTGTCGAGATGGAGCAGCAGACGAATATCGCTGCGTTTATCTACGCCGCCCCCTGCCTACCCCTGATTTCCCTGTCGACACGATCGCTCTCCGAGCGCCCGACTAATGTCGATCGCGATCTCTCCCGCACTGCGGCCCTAGCTTCGGAGGGTGCGGCGAATGGCCCCCGGTTCGCATATGTACGCCTCGCTAGCCGCGCTGGCTCGGCGGAACGGTCGTCTCGTTGAAATAGTCTCGCTCACCGCATGCAAGACCTGGCTTTGGTCGGCCGCAGCGGTCGATAAGTGCTCGGCACTCTTTTCGACTCCCTTGATGCTTCCTCGACGGCGCACCAGCGAACCGATACCATGAGGTTTCCGCCTCCGGAAGCCGTCGCCTCGTGGCCGCCGCCCAACTACGTTGATCCGCAGACCCGGGGTCCTGCGCTCATCATCGTCGTGATCGCCCTCTTCTCGGTGGTCTTGGTCTGCCTCAGTCTGCGCCTTTACGTCCGGCTCGGGATCATGAACAAGTCCGGGTTGGATGACTGGCTGATGGTGGTAGCCGCGGTATGCGGTGGTCCTTCCTAGCCTTTGTTTTTCCCATTCCCTTTTGCATCATGACTGACACTGGGGTACGTTTTCAGATCCTCGGGCTCGGAGTCACCACCTGCGTCCTCCTGGCCGTTGACCGCCACGGCTGGGACATGCATGTCTGGGACCTCACGCTGGACAAGGTAATCGCCGGACGTCAGGTCTCGTTCGCGGCCCAGGGTTTGTTCATCTTGGGCACCTGCTTCGCCAAGGTGTCGATTCTCGTCAGCTACCTGCGCCTGGCGCCCGCGCAGTCTTGGTTCCGCCGCATCACCTGGAGGTGCTGCCTGCCCCCCGCCCCCCTCTGATTTTGCATACGTGGGAAGAGGTACGCTGACAAGCGAGGCTCAGTTGTGGTGATTGGGTTCGTCGTGGCGACCAACGTGTCCTTCTTTGTCGTCCTGTTTACGCAGTGCAAGTGAGTTCGTCCCGTCCAGCAAGCCCAACCAGCCACGAACGGCCCGGGCAAGAGAAACTAGCGCTGACTGACTCGGCCGGCAGACCGATCTCGAGCTACTGGAACCTCGAGTACTCGAACCGCGACTGCATCGACGAGTCGTACACCATCGTCACGCACGCCAGCCTGACCGCCTGCGCCGACGCGCTGATATGGCTGCTGCCGCTGCCGTCGCTGTACCGGGCCAAGCTCCCGCTGGCGCAGCGGCTCTCGCTGATGGTGCTGTTCAGCTTCGGCCTGGTCGTCGTCTTCGCCGCGAGCATCCGCATCTACCTGCTGCACTACGTGCTCGACGAGACGTACGACGTCACCTGGGACGCCTACCACATGTGGCTCGTCACCGCCGTCGAGATCCAGCTCGGCATCATCTGCGGCTGCGTGCCCTGGCTCAAGTCGCTGTTCAACTTCTGGCGCAGCCGGCGCACGGTCGTCGACATCACCGACAAGAGCGACGGCTGCGGCCGCAAGAAGGACCTCGAGGCCAGCAGCACTGCTCGGCCGGACGACGCGCGGCAGACGAGTACGACGTGGGCGGCCGCGACGACGACGACGACAACGGCGACCAGTACGTCCAAGAGCGGCGCGGTGGAGGGGATCAAGTGCATCGAGAAGGGCTCGGACGGCCCGCAGGAAGAGTGGGTGGACCTCGAGCGCGGGCCCTATGTGGACCCGGAGACGGTCGGCATAGCACTATGAAGCTGATGACGATGGTTCATGAATGTTACGACTTGTACTCCCAAGTTGTTGATGTTTGCAAATGCCGTGACCAGCGGCGACCGGGATATGCTAGCGTCTTGCCTTATTGCCAACGCTCTGGATCAGAGCACCGATGGCAGGTAATCCGTAGATACTCCTGTACGAGGGGATGTCTGTGCAACGAGTGGACTGCTTCGTGTGCAGTCGAACTGCCTCCGTCTATGTTACCCTCTTTGCTTATAGCAACGTCATTGGTTCGTAACTACTGCGTCGATCCGGGAGTTCCCGGGACTCCCTCCTCCTATATATACAGTACTCGTCTGCTCCGCAGCCAAATCCGCTGTGGGGAACGAACCAGCCCAGCGGGGTCGTTGCACACGTCTCTCGTTCTCACGCTCAGTACAGTAGTAGTTTTGGTGGTGTTTACCGCAACAACGGACATGGACTCCAAAGCGACCGCGTCCCAGCGACCCTCGGCCCCGCGAGTGGAGGTAACACGCAGCATCTCGGTGCAGCCCCCGCTCTCTCGGCGGGGAAGCGGTCCCGGTCTGGTCCTGGTCGTGCCGGCCGGTCTTGACCTGAGCCGGCATCAGAAGACGCTTGATCCGCCGCCGCTGCAGAAGTGGGCCGAGGAGGGATACGCGGTCGCCCAGATTGTCGTCGACCGGGGTACGTCAGAATCAGACATCGGCGAGCAGCTCGGGGTTGCGCTGGCTGCGTTGGAGGAGCTGCCGACATGCTCGGGTGACAGCGTTGGTCTGGTCGGTACGGCCACTATGCAGACCCTCTGCCGCCAGACGGTGCTAACTTGCGGGCATGAACCAACTCCAAGTGATACCGGATGAGGACGCATCCGGCAGTGTAGGTTTTCGGGCCGCCCTCAAAGCTCACCCGCGGGTCGTGGCCGCTGTGTTCTATGGGTGCCATCCGGCGGAGGAGCTTCCCGTCCCGGTGCTTGTGCACTTGTCTGGCAACCACGACAATGTCCGCACGAAGGAGCAGCCTGGGAAAGGGCTCGTGGTCCATACGTACCCGGCAGCAGCCCGTTTCTTCACGATTCCGGCCCACGCAGACTACAGCGCAGGCGCGGCTGCGGTGGCGCACACGCGCTCGCTGTCGTTCCTGAAGCCGCTGATGGGCGGGCCCTACTTCGACCTCGAGGCCATTTGGGACGAGCACACGCGGTACGAATTCACGGACCGCAGCGTCGAGGCGACCATGGCCACCATGGTCGACGAGCCCTATGTCAACCACGTGCCGACGCTGACTGGCGGCATCGGGCGGGCGTCGCTGACGGCCTTCTACCGGGACCGCTTCATCTTCAGCAACCCGCAGGACGCGGCGCTGGAGCTGGTCAGCCGGACGGTGGGCGTCGACCGCATCGTCGACGAGTTTCTGTTCAACTGCACGCACGACCGCGTCATTGATTGGATGTATGTGCGCGGCCCCCCATTCTCTCTAGCGACTGTGCAGCTACCTAGGTAGCTTCCTTTGCTTGGGTTGCAGGTGCTGGCTCGGTGCTGGTGCCGGTGCCGCAGCTTCTGACGCTGTTGCGCAGGATTCCCGGCATCCCGCCGACGCACAAACGGTTGAGCATCCCGTTTACGAGCATCGTCAACATCCGCGGCGACCGGCTCTACCACGAGCACATCCTCTGGGACCAGGGCACGGTGTTGCGCCAGCTCGGCCTGCTGCCGGAATACCTGCCGTTCCCCTACGCGCTGCCGGGAGGTGCGGGCCCGGCCGCGGGCAACCAGCTCGAGTACCGCGTCCCTGTGGCCGGCGTGGAGACGGCGCGGAAGCTGGCCGACGAGAACGCATGCGCGTCAAACGAAATGCTGGCGTTTGCCATCCGGGAAGTGCCCAAGGGCGAGCCGGGAAGGTGATGCATCCACCCTTACCACAGTAAGGTAGGCATTGTTAGGCTGCACTGATGGGAAATAACCGAAGCACGGGGGTTGGTCAGCGAAGTACTCTGTAACGAAGTATTGAATGTGCAGGTTGAGTTGACGGTGCTGAGCGTCGTGCTCTCGTGTCAGCCACAGCGTGGAGTCCTGTTCAGACAAAGGGGCTAGAGTCAGCTGAATGTCGCGGTTGTTCAAGGCACACACGTTGAGTTATCTCGTGTCCGGCGTTGTGTTCAGGTTGGGCAGGATTTGGAATGGAATGCAGGAGCAAACCCGAGTTTGGCCAGTGGAGCCCCGTGGTATTTACCTCCGTACACCTCCGTACTCTGTACTCCACCTGGTAATAAACCCCGCCTGAGGAAGCTGGCTGAGTCACGCGCCCAGTCACGTTCCAACCCTGGGTGGGCCTAGCTCAGCATCTCGGCGAACTTTCCGCTCCCCGACTCGCTGAGTGAAACTTTGCAAAAAAGGGAAGCAGCTCTGCAGCGTCACGAAAACCGCAAACCCGCCACGAAATTGATCGCATTTACCGACCGCACAGACAAAACCAAAACAAGCCCTATCCAGCTGCACGACAGCGTCTACGCACGCCTCACCTGCTTGCATCACATACTTATCTGCTTGAGCGGCAATTGATTTCTCCTCCCTCGTGAGCGCCCGACCGCAGCATCACGACGACGCCATGCCTCAGCTACCATCGAGCTTCGCCTCCGCCGCCGCTGGCCAGAACCGAGACGCCAGAGCATCCGGGCGCAGCGATTCTGCCCGCGGGCCCGGGGGCGTCGAATGGTGAGTCCTGCGCGCATGACCGCCTTTTGCCGTCGCGTTTCTGCCCGTCTTTCCTCCCCTCTTGCTCGACGCGTCTTCTGCAGGCAACTTTGTGCACGCTCCGCCCGAGTCGCCCGCACGTGCAACAGACCACAGTTTTCGGCCCAGGCAGCGCCCAGACGCCAAATCCAGCGCCATGCCTGCGCTCGAACCCTGCTAACCGACTTCTCTTGACAGGCCTCGTCCCAACGGCACCAGAACCTTCCGCCGAGCCTCGACCACTCCCTTGAACCCGTCTGCCGCCGCGAGCCCGGCTGATAGTCCACATACCTCTCTCAACGATCTCCCCTCCGCGTCCGCGAATAGCCAGCCTGCCACTTCTGACCCCCCTGCCGATCTCCGCTACACCAGGGAGGAGCTGCTAGAAATCTACAAGAAAGCCGTTGAGCCTGCCGAGATCGACACGGCCGGTTTGCTCGACCCCTCCTGGAACCCCGCGCAGCTCAACGGGAGCCACCCGCGGCCCTGGGGCAAGACCTCCGACTCGACCCACGTCCCACAGGATCCGAGTGTGTGTTGGGACTCGGCTGGCAGTGTGAGACCCATCAGCTTCGAGGAGATGTCGGCAGAGGAGCGCGACATGTTTGCTACCGACGTCAACTCGACCCTCAAACCGCCCCAGCAGAACAAGGATGGGAACCATCAGGGGGCCTCAGGCGTCAACGGGCGGAAGACGTCGGTCAGCGTCGGCAGCGCCGCCAACTACCAGACTTCGTCCCCGTCCGCTGCTTCCCGCCCGGGCACCCGCCGACGGGAGACGACCGATACCAATCCTTTCCCCACGGGGCCCTCGACCGCCTCGCCAACCGCGAGCAGATTTGTCCGCGACGAGTCCTGGCTCCCTCGCCGCAGCACCGAGCTCAAGGAAACGACCATATCCGACGAGCCTGAGGAGGTGGCAGGTGCACGCGAGGCCGGCCCGCCCAAGAGCCAACCTTTTGGGCTACCCCGCAGCAACACCATGGGGACCTCGGGCTTCGGCGCGGCCAGCTCGCTCTGGGGCTCCGGACCCGCGTCGACCGGCGCGACCGGCGCCTTCGGAAGCTTTGCCCTGCCGACGCCGGCCACCGGGGACAAGCGCTTCGGCACCGCCGCCGGGAGCCGTCTCGCCCACCTGATCCCGAAGGACAAGGAGTCGGCCGACGGCGGCGCCGCCGCCGCCAAGCCCAGCGACGCCCCCAGCTGGCGACCCCGCCAGCGGACCGATACCGACCCATTTGCCGCCGACGACGGCCCGTCCGGCAGCGCCGCCCTGCGAGGGGAGGGCGACAACAGCCCTCCTGCCACTGCCCAGAACCAGCGCGGCGGCGTCCTCGAGACCCCTGTCAAGGGCGGCGCCGGAGACTTCGGCATGGCCGGGCTCAGTCTCGGTGGCCATGGACCCGGTGACGGTCCCGCGAGCCCCTCCGAGACGAACCCCTTCCGCAGCCCGCCGGGCGACCGCGCCGACGAGGGCCACGAGCATGACGCGAATCGCCTGGGCCACTCCGCCGCCAGCTCCGAGCAGCAGTCGAATTTCAGCAGCCTTACCCGCTCGTTGGGTGGCGGCGCCTTCGATGGCAGCGACCGCAGCCAGACCTCGAGCGTGGGAACCAAGGGCTTCCCCAGCGTGCCCCCGCTGTCGGGCTGGCCCGCCGGCCCTTCGGTCGGTACGCCGGACCGCGAGCGGGCTCCGTTCCCAGGTGCTCTCGGAGGCGGCATCTTCAGTCCCTTGGCCGACCTCCCCTCGCCCGGCCTGGGCGGTCTCGGTGGCGTGTTCGGGCCGCCGGGTGGCTCGAGGCTGGGGCGCGGCAAGCTCGAATCTCTCTTCCCTCCGGCCATGCAGGCGCAGATGCACGGACACGATCAGGAGAGCCTCGCCGATTCGCTCCCCGATGTCCGACATGTCAACCCCCTCGGGGCCATCGGCCGAAGCACAGTCGGCCTCCAGCCGCGCGACGCCGACAGCCCGGCGAGGGCGACCCGCGGCCCGCTCGAGGACCTCTTCCCCGCCGCCCCGGAGTCCAGGCGCTCTCCTTTCTCGACCGGCGAGCTGGGCCAGTCCGCCCCCGGCGCCCCGGCTCCGCCGCAGTCGTTCCCCACGCTCGGATCCTACCCGTCCATGCCGTCGGCGGCCGACCCCATGGCTAGAAGCCTGGTGCTGCCGGACCGCATGCGTTGGCTCTACCTTGACCCCCAGGGCGCGGTGCAGGGGCCGTTCAGCGGCCTGGAGATGCACGACTGGTTCAAGGGCGGTTTCTTCAACAACAATCTCCACGTGAAGCGACTCGAGGACGACAAGTTCGAACCCCTGGGTGAGGTCATCCGGCGCATTGGCAACTCGCGCGAGCCTTTTCTCGTTCCCCAGATCGGCATCCCGCATGGTCCGCCTCCCGCCACGGGCCGTCTGGGCGCCGGTTCTACCGAGGCCGTGCCGCCGCTGCAGGGCGCCTTCCCCTCCTTCGGGCGCACCCTTACCGCGCAGCAGCAGAACGAGCTCGAACGCCGTAAGCAGGAGGAGCAGATGTTCCACGCTCGCCAGCGCGAACTGGCTCAGCACCACCATGGTCCCTTCGGAGCCCTGCCGCCAATCCGGCCCGGCGCGCCGGGCGCGCTCCACCACCATTCCAGCGCGCACAGTCTCCAGAGCCAGCCGAGCTTCGGCAACATGGCCTCGCCCGTCGGGATGACGCCTCAGCTCCTCCTCGGTCCCGGCGCCCCGACGCAGGCTTTCTTCGACGGGGCCGCCCCTCCCTTGGCGCCCGGTCCCGCCCAGCCGCCGATCGGTCCTGCGGGAGACGTCTTTGCAGCAGATCTCAACCCCGGCGAGCGCCAGATTCTGGCCGATCTCGAGGCGGCCGCCAGCCTGCCGGGCGGTTATCCCGGCCCCCAAGCCCCCGGAGGAGGCGTCGGAGGCGGCAGCACGGGGCTGCGTGCTCAGCTCCCCAGCGTGGACCAGCTCCAGAGGGACCCGGAGGGGTTTCACGCCAGACTGCAGGAGTTTGAAAAGCTGAGAGCGCAGTTCGATGCCGAGCAGGCCATGCGGGGATCCGGCGCGCCCGAGACGAAGCACGACGGTGCAGGCAAGTCTGGCGTCGCGGACTTTGCACCCATGGAACCCCCCAAGGACGCCACCACCGGGCCTATGACGCCTGCCGAAACGAAGAGCCAGGGACAACAACAGGCGGAATTAACTCTCACTGAAAAGGTGCGCAAGACGCAGGCCGACAATGCGAAGTCGGCGCAGTCGGCGGCGCCGGCCTCCGACCTCCCGATGCCGTTCCCCCCGCCCGCGCAGGCCACGCCTCTCGCGGCCCCCACGGCCCAGCGCCCCGCGTCGAACCTGCCGGCGAGATTCGGCGAGCGATCCGCCGCGGGCACGCCGGACACCACATCGGACGCGGCCGCTCTCGCGCCGCCTCCCACCGCGCCGTGGGCACCGCAGCCTGGTGCGGAAGTGCCGAAGGGCCCGAGCCTCAAGGAGATCCAGGAGGCGGAAGCGAAGAAGGCGGCCAAGAAGGAGGAGGCGGCCGCTGCTGCCAGGCGGGCCGCGCTGGAACAGGAAGCGGCGGCGATGCGCGAGCGCGAGAAGGCGGCCGCAGCCGCGGCGAATCCGTTGCTGCCACCGACCAGCACCTGGGGCACGGGATCGCCGGTCGGCGGCTCGTCCGGCAGCCCGTGGAAGCAGCCTGCTGCGCTGAAAGGTGGGGCGGTCGGCGCGGGACCCGCCAACAGCGGCTCCAAGAAGACGCTGGCGGAGATCCAGCGCGAGGAAGAGGCGCGCAAGCAGAAGGCCAAGGAGGCGGCGGCTGCGCAGGCCGGCACGGTCCCGGCGCCCGCCATGGGCAAGCGCTATGCCGACCTGGCCGGCAAAGCCACGGCGAACCCGCCCGGTCTTTCGGGCTCTGGCCCCGCCGCTCAGACGGTTCAGGCCGGCGGCGGATGGTCTACTGTTGGCGCGGGCGGCAAGGTCAAGGTCCCGACGGGTCCGGCCGTGCAGAGCCGCGCAGCCAGCGCCAGCAACATCAAGCCCGCCCCGACCCCAGCCGCAGCGAAGGCGGCAGCACCCAAGCCGGTGCAGACGACGCTCAAGGACGCCAAGAACGTGGCCATGGAGGAGTTCAAGAAGTGGTTGCACCGGGAGCTGGCGCGCGGCCTTGTTGGGGTTAACGACAGTGAGTTTTTTGCCGTATTGTGTTCCTTTTCCCTCACACGCTAACGGATTGTTTTCCCCCCCCCGCACGCAGTCGAGCAATTCGCGGCCACGCTGCTGGAGCTGCCGCTCGAGCCGGCGATCCTCTCGGAGGCGGTGTACGGGTACAGCGAGACCATGGACGGCAACCACTTCGCCAACGAGTTCGTGCGGCGCCGCAAGCTCGCCGACAAGGGCATCTCGGAGAAGGAGCCGGCCAGCTCGGCCAGCGACAGCCGCAACAGCACCAACGGCGGGTGGAGCGAGGTGGCCAAGAAGGGCAGCAACAATAGCAACAACAACGGCGGCGCGGCCGGCAAGGAGGACCCCGGCATCCCTGGTTTCCGCATCGTGCAGGGCAAGAAGGGCAAGGGCAGGAAATAGGCTGCGCTCTCTGCCACCGTGGATCGAGCCGAGGCTGCCTCCGAGGAGTGCCCGGCTGTGGTGTGTTCAGCTTGTTGAGATTGGGTGCGGCTGTTAACTGTAACTGTGTCCGCGGTGCGCTGCAGTCTGGCTTGGTTGGTTTGCATTTGACGTAAGTGGTTTTGGTCTGGCTTGGTTGTGGTTTGGCGGAGGCCGGCTGGCGGTTGCGTTTGAGGCTGGCTCTGCGACTGAAGGGGTTGCCAGCGATTGAGAATGTTTGAGTATGGGCTAGGTATGCGTTTACATGCCTAGAGCGGGTAGTGTGGTAGTGGGTATGCAGTTATGCTGTACGACTACATTGTACGGTCAGGATGCTGTCCTCGGTGCTATGTGCTAATATCTCTGTGTATCTGGGTGTGTGCTTGGGTGTGTGTGTGTGTTCAAGATGGGTCGTACTCCCCCTCACAACAACCCCTTGAGAAGACGGAAAGCGGGTTTCCTACTGCGAGTAGATGGCTTTGGCCTGGCGGCTGATCATGGCCACCGTGGCTTGCTTCACCTGCTCTGGAACCTTCAGGGTCTGAAGAGCTTCCTTCATCCATGAGACGACCAGTTGCTTCGTGCCTGTCTGTGTAAGTTACCGTTGATGGAGGTTGTGGTCGTTATCTTATCGCCAGAGCGCACCCCGCCATGCCGCCAGGCCCCACGCAGAAATTTGGCTGCCCCTCCATCTGCGATTGCCATTGCCATTCCATGGACACCTAACTCTCGCACTCACACTCACGGGCCGACGTGGATGACGATGAGCTGAATTGCTATCCTAACGTCCAGAACCTCAAATACTTTCCTGGATTTTTTGTTATTTTTTTCCTCTATTTTTCTTCCCTGCTCCTGACCCGAACGCCACCCCACATCTGCGCCCGCCATGTCGCCGTCTTCCCTGGGCGACTGGCTCCGCGAAGGCCGCTATGTCGACGTGCTGCTCAGCGAGCCCGCGGCGGCGCTGATTGCCGAGTTTGTCGCGGTCCTGCGGGGCCAGCAGCTGGCCGGGGCCGCACCGGCATCATCGGAGTCGGAGTCAGGGTCGGGGCCGGGGTCGGGGCCAGCGCTGCTGGCTGGGTGCGAGCGGGACGTTGACGGCGGCAGCAAGATAACCACTGGATCCCCGGACGCTGGCACAAGTAGCAGCAGCAGCAGCAGCAGCGATCGCGTCGCCGTCGGCCTCGCGGCCCTCAACGCCTTCCTGCAGGCCAACGTGACCGGCCCGCCGCTCGACGGGCGCGCCCTGCGCGCGCTGCAGCAGCGCTTCCTCACCTTCTCAGCTGCTGCTGCAGGGCCGGAACCACAACCGCTGACGCGGGTGGAGCTCGGCCGGGCGTGCCGGCGCGCGCTCGAGGTCGATGGCGTCGAGTGCTACGAGCACGTCCCGCTGGTGGAGGTGTTTTGTCTGGCGCGGCATCTGCTGCTGCTGCCGCTGCGGAAGGAGGAAGGGGCTGAGGCCGGGGCAGGCGGTGTTGGTGAGGCGGCTGGGGACGGGGACAGAGCCGCTCGGTCCGCGGCCTGGCTTGCGCTGAGGGTCAATGTGTGGCATTATAAGCTGCTGACGCAGCCGAGCTTGGGGCCCGGGTCGGTGTTCAACCGGAGTGCGTCGTGGTGTGATGTGCCGAGTCTGCAGGCGGCCGTGGAGAAGGGGCTGGAGCAGGTGGAGGGAGAGGTGTGGGCTGGCGAGGGCTGGAGCACGCAGGACCGGGTGCGCTTCCTGGTCGAGAAGGCGAACGTGTGCATCATGCTGGGCCAGGACGCCAAGGCGAGGGAGGCGCTGCGGCGCGCAACTGAGCTGAGCGGCTTTGTGTATGCACTGTCGGGCGCGCTCGGGAAAAGGACGCGGTTCCAGCAGAAGAGCACCAGCCAGCTGGTGGTGCTGGCGAAGAGCGGGCAGGAGGCGCAGACCGAGGACCTCCAAGGCAACCAGGCCAAGCCGCAGGCGCTGGCGCTCAACGACGACACGCTGCTGGAGACTGTGGAATTCACAAAGGAGGAGGACGGCAGGCGCACGGAAGCGGCATCGGAGCTCCCGCCGGCGCTGAATGATCTCCCGCCCGACGATCAACCGCAGCTGGCGCCCGAGGACCAGATCATACTGCTCGCCGAGGCGACCCTGAAGGACGCCTTCTCGCCCGCCGACTCACTGACCTCGGAGGAGATCCTGCCCTTTGCGGTCCGCGTCATCGGAGACAAGTCGACCAACTGGCAGATCTACACCCACGCACTGCTCGTGCGGTCGCGCATCGAGGTCCACCGTAGCCGCACGGTCGAGCGGGGCGTGCTGCAGATGCAGGCCGTCGTCGACCAGGTCATCGTCGACACCGCGCAGTCGGCAGAGCAGGCACAACAGCCGGAGCAAGACGGGGGTGCGTCAGCGAGCATCCCGCAAATTCAGATCACTCAAGAGGGCGACGAAGGCTACAAGCCAGCCGGCCAGCCGACGTCCTTCTTCCCCGCTCCGAAACCGACCGAGACGGCCCCGGCACAGGCCCGTCTGGAATACATCCACGCGCTCAGCTCGCCGCCGCGGTGGCATCTTGAGACCGAGCTCGCCTACGCGTGGACCAGCGTCGGGTCGCTCGTCTCGGCGCTCGAGATCTTCAAGCGCCTGCGGCTGTGGGCCGAGGTCGCGCTGTGCTTTGCCAGCGCCGCCGCCAGGGACGACGAGGACGGGCGCGGGATCAGCGGGGAGGCGAAGGCGAAGGCTGTGCTGCGCTGGCGGCTGTTCCGCAGGACGGGGACGCCTCTCGAGCAGGCGGACGCCTCTGGTGCAGCGGACGAGGAGGTGGACCTGGACCGACTGAAGGAGGCTGATTTCCGCGGCCCGGAGCGCCACCCGCCGCCTCCGAACGCGCCGCGGCTGTGGTGCATCTTGGGCGACCTCGAGAACGACCCGGTGCACTACGAGCGGGCGTGGGAGATCTCAAAGCACCGGTTCGCGCGGGCGCAAAAGTCGCTCGGCGAGTACTACCTGCAGCAGAAGGACCTGTCGCGCGCGCGCGATGCCTACAAGAAGGCGGTCGCCGTCAACCGGCTGAGCTCGGAGCTGTGGAACCGGCTGGGCGACATCTGCCTGCGTCTCGGCGACTTCTCTGACGCCGCCGAGGCGTTCGGCCGCGCCATCGCGTCGTCCGGCAACGCGGTCGGCGGCGAAGACGCCCGCACGTGGAGCAACCTGGGCAGCGCCCTCTACAGCCTCTACGTCGAGCGGGTCAAGGAGCTGAAGCAGCGGAAGGAACAGCCCAAACCCGAAGAAACCTCTACTAGCACTACGCAAAAAGCAGAAGACGAGAACGATGATGAGGATGAATCTACGAGCCCAGCAACGACACCCGCCGCAGCCGACACCGCGGCAAAGCGGCGCGACGACCCGGCGACGCTCCTCGCGCAGTCGCTGGCGGCCTACAAGCGCGGCGCCGCCATCGCGCGCGACAACTGGCGCATCTGGGACAACGTGATCACGCTGGCCGCGCGCCTGCGCCCGCTGCCCGTGCCGGACCTGCTGCAGGCGCTCCGCGAGCTCGTGCGCATCCGCCGCGCCGAGGACGCCCTCGACGCCGACGTGCTGCGCCTGCTGCTCAACGAGGCGCTGCTGCGGCACGAGCGGCCGGCCCAGGCTGCGGCTGCCGGTGCCGGGGCCGGAGGTGCGGGGGTGGGGGTGTACGAGCCGCCGCGGGGCTCGCCGCAGCGCGCCGTATGCGACTTCCTCGAGGACGCCGTCGTCCCGCTCGTGACGGCCCGGTCGGAGCTGTGGGAGCTGGTCGCGCGCGCGAGGGTCTGGCGGGGGGACTACGCCGGCGCGATTGACGCTTCCGAGAGGGCGTGGCGAGCGGCCGTCGGAGGCACTACGGGTGTCGCTGTGTCCGGCGGGGGCGGTGGGGGCGGCGGCGGGGACAGCGGAAACTGGCTGGAGGATGCGCAGGGCTGGAAGACGGTGGTGGACCGGACGGACGAGCTCGTGTCGCTGCTGGAGAACTACGGCGCCGAGGTGGCCGAGATCGGGCCCCGGTGGAAGGGCAAGGCGCGCAGCGCCGTGCGCAGCGTCATGGGCAAGGCCAAGGAGAGCTGGGAGGGCTCCGCCGAGTGGGAGCGGCTGGTGGCTTTGTTGGAGGGGTTGACGTGATGTCTAGTTCTCGGTGTCTCCCTTTTGGTTTGTGTTGCGTTGGGTGGACATCTTAGTACGTGATGTACCTACTACGTTTCACTCGCCTGGCCTCGTGTTGTACATAACTGCACTCAATATACGCAGAGAAGGCAAGCTGCCGGGGATAGCAGCCATGCCGGGGTCAAGATGGAAATCCGTGGCTCGTCTGAGCTGGCTCCAAGATTAAATGTGTGCGTCACGACAGCGAGAGAGCAGCATTGCAGCACGACTGCAGGCCGCGACGGTGGGGGATCCCTGTCACCCGCTGCCCCGCTGGTGGTTTCGCCGGGCCTTAGACCTTCCCGATTTGCCCGTCGGATGAGTTCGTGCGGGACTGAACGTGTGGTTGCTGCTCACTTACTCACCCGGTCGGTCGGAGAACCCAACACGTTGACAAGATGACCGGCTGCACCGGCAAGAGGGGGCTGGGAGGATCAACAGAGAAAAGAAGGGCGCCCGGCACGGAGAGGGACGGCTTCCCGTGGATATGCACATGTGCATACTCCGTACATACGCTCGCATCTTGCGTCCGCGCTGGGGCTGTCTTTGCTCGGGAGAGGCAAAGCTGTGTGTCGCGGGGGGCTGCTGTGCGCCGGCTGCGCTCCGGCTCCTTCGGGCTCGGGCAAAAGACCGACGGCTTGGCTCCATATCTGAGCTGTGAACGATGCCATGGCCAGTACTTGCGGCACTGCAGCTGCTTGTGTCCAAGCTCGACCAAGCAGCTGGCCAGCTCGCGATTTTTGCGCCTGGGCTGAGTATAACTTAGGTATGTGACACTCGAGAAGGGCATTTCTGCGCGGCGACCCGCTTTTGGGGTACGTCTTCCGGCCATCAAGGTTGCGGTGTTTGGCCTTCGTTCCGAACCACCAGCCCGTTTGGGACGGACGTCCGGACCGAGGCCGTCGTCTTATTCGCGGCAGGCTCCAGCTTCCCGGCCCTTGCCCCGGTCAGTGCTGCCGCAGCGGAAATGGAAAATGATGCCGGGCGCCGCGGCTCTGGACGGACAGCGGCAATCCTTGCCCGTGGCGAGCATTGTTGTAACTATCAGGCTTGGCCGGTGCACCTCTCGTCTCGTTGCCGCGTGCCCAGGCACTCACTTGGCGGCAAACGATAAGTTAACGTTACGCCGACGTGCCACGGTGCCACGGGCTGCGATTCCGGTTTTGGATTTGGCGATATTCTCCGGGGCTGGCCCATTGGTCTTTTTGTCAACTGCTTTTCCCTCTGAATATGCACCAGCTACCACATGTGCATGTAGCCTGCAGTATTATCCCGAGGTTCTGCCCCATGCCGTCGGTGAAATATGGGCGAATCCAGCCCAGCGGGCCGGGGACGAGCTCGACACACGCTCCTCCTCGAGCCAGCGAGCCAGCCGGCGATCATTTTCAATTCCCTGGCGGTGCATGCTCCGGCCCCGCCGTCGCGAACCGGCGGGCAAAGTCCGGGTAACTAGATCACCGTAGGAGCGGGCCATCGTGCCAGTCGGACTGCTCGGAATGCTAAGATGCGGAAGAAAAAGGCGGTCCACCTGTTTGGCATGCTGTGCAGGAGAAACAGACTCGGGAACATCGCAGAGTCTTGGACAGCGGGAGAAATATCCTGACATCATGACATGCCAACGTGTTCGGGGATGCTTGTTGTGGGCTCTCGTTGGCCGGCCACATTCGATGCCTGCGATCCATGCTACTCTGCCGAGAAAGTTTCAAAGAGATGAGAATCAGATGAGACGACGTGGTTGGAAGCACCCTGCAGCCGTTAGACCTCCCGCCCGCCTTCAGAGGATCCGAGTCCATGGCATGGGATTCAACTGCGTAGCAGTTGCTTACTGCTGCCAAATCGCCCGAGTCGCCTTCCAGATGCCTCGAGTGCCTTCTCTCGGCTCCGCCCTGGGCCGATCGCGATCTGGACCTGGCCTGTCTCACGGCACGAAAACGGATAAACTGCCTTGCTCCATTCTTGCGCGGAGAACGGCGTCGAGGGATCGCCGCCGGTGTGCCTCGCCCCGGTCGGCGGGGGTCCTCCACTGCCGTGACGTTTTCCTTGTGGTTCTCTGCGGCGGCACAAACTCCTCCACCCTTGCCTCTCGTTCCTTATCCAATCCAAACCTCCCGAACGGCGGGATCGCCACCAAGGTCGGTATGTGATGTACGGATGTACAGGTACATGGACGTGGCAGCTGACGGGCTGTAACTTTCAACATCACGCTCCACGACATCACGTCGACTCGGTCCTGCTGCCTCGCGCCAGGCAAGCCCAGCGCGGCGATGCATGGACACTGCCACTGGAAGCAGCCTCGAGTCGGCCCGGTCCTTGCCCCATTTTCAGCGATTCAAGCTGCGCGAGTTAGCGTGAACAGAAAGGCGGCACGAGCTCAACACCTCACACAGCGCCTTGGCTGACGCCTGTGGTTGCCATCGTCAGCGTCGAAGGAACGGGATTAAATTCGGTGTGCCCCCTCCTTGGCTGGGCTCCTTGGGCTCTGGGCTCTGGGCTGGGCTCCTGCGGCTCCTGGGTCACAAAAGCACGCAGAGAGAACCTTGAGGTACGCAGATCCTCCAGCAGATCACGGACAGGGGGCCCCGATTGGGATGTGGCGCCAAGAGTGATCGCCCGCCGGGCCTTCCTGAACCTGCTGGGACCGGCCCTTTTCCAGCCCGCCGTTCGGCGCCATTCGCCCGTGCTGGTAGCCACACTCTTTCCTCTTGCCCTGTTGAGCTGGACGCTGCAGATTCACGTGAGGGGGGACCGGTGTGTCGGATGCAAAGTCGCAAGTCGATCAAGTCGATCCCACCCAGCCCACTGTGAGGAAGCCCTTGTTATGTGCAGACGTACTGTGTAGGTGTCAGGCGACGGAGCTGCAGCGAGCCAGCGGCTATCCAAACTGCACGGAAGATTCGCGATATGGGAGCGCAAATTGGCGGTATTTCGAACCGAGCCAACACGATAGCAGTCTTAATTGTTGGAGTGTCGAACATGGCTGAATCGCTCGAATCTGTGGTCTGTTGAATGAACAGGAACTCCGTGCGCTGACTTCCAACCACTTCCGGGTCCCATGGCTGGCTCTGGTTGCCCCTGGATGCACTGTGCGGTACGCTCACAAGGAGACTCGCGGTGGCTCTCGGTGGCCCGCCACATCCAACAGCAGCACCATCGAATCGGGCTCCTGGGCAGGCAAGATCGCAGCGGGGAGCCGTGCGTTTGCGGTAACCCCTACGGACGCTAACCAACCTCCCAACCGCAGGTGCCTTGCGAGCTCCAGGCCCTCACGGAGATAGTACGTGTCCAGCACTCCGAAGCGATGGCGGTTTGGGGCGTCGAAATGGACGCCCCATGACTGCCGAAGCGTGGTTGGTCGTTCGCGTTGGTGACATACACTGCACTCCACGAGCATACACTCCATAGTGCACTGAGGAGTGTAGTTCGCGCAGTCCCAGGCGCCAGAATGTCTGACTGCGGGCCGTTGAGATCGTTTCAGGCGGTCAGACCGCCTCACAGGTGCGATCGGCAGCGGCCGAGACGCCAATCCGCCGACGGTGCTGCGCGAGGACGCGGGTACGAACTCTGGCGCAGCGTCTCAATTACACGTGTAAGCCCCGCGATGGACGGCTTTGCGAAAAACAGACGATCACTTTTTCCTTTCTCAACGTTAGCGGGAAAAAAACTTGATGATGGCGCCAGAAGAAGCGTGCTGGGCGAGATTAGGCTCGTGAACATCAAATGGCTATGGGACTTCCCGTCCCTAAACCGGCTTGGTGCGCTCATCGCCCGTACATCCTGGTCGGCGATCACTGCAGCGCACCCCGGTCGGCAGGTGCATCATTACGCGCACGGCAGGGGCGTGGAAATGGCCGCCGCGGCCCCCTGTCTGGCTCCTGCGGGAAAAGGAAAGTCAACAGACCTGGTTGGGCCGATCAGGGGCTGCAGGAAATGACCCGAAAACAGCATCAGGTTTCGGTGGGCGTGCTTGTCGTGCCACGTCCAACAACGCCCCGTTGACTGGAGTGCAGAGATGGTGTAAATGTTGAGGATGGGTTCCGCGCCTGCCCCGGAAGCTGACTGTGTGAGTTTCGCGAGTCTGCCACGGCAGAACTCCCGAGAAACAGTGTGTCATCACGATGTTCGCTCGTCATGGTGCGATGCGGCGTTCCTGCCGCATTCTCGCGCCCAGTACGCGCGTGCCTGGTCGTCTCGGCTCTGTGGAAGGCGCTCCCACCTCGTTGCGGAACCGTTGAACACCGCTTCAACGGTTCACCGCTGTTGCTCCCGGTTACCGCGGCAGCGGGTTCCAGTACGGAATCAGACATGGGCGATTGGGGAGGGCCGTCGGAGCCGTTGCGAACATCGGTTTCCTCTGTCGGTGGGTGTTTGCAGCGTGCGCCCTGTGCGTCGCCGACATGTCAGGCTTCCTGTTGGCCGTCCACGGCCTCACTCTCGGCTATCTGCGCCAGGCCGCGGGACCCGGCAGCATTATGATCGAGCTGCTTACGAAATCCCGATGGGCTGGTTACTGAGTAGTGTGTATGGCTCGCTGCCTGGTGAGACAGCGGTTTAGGGCAGAGTAGCGACGCAGCTGAGTGGTCGGTGACTGAAATGCCGCGATCGATTGCTGACCCTCTCATTTGAAGGTGTTAGTGAGATCTGTCGGCATGGAAGATGCACAGGGGCAGAGTCCAGGGCCAAGGGAAGGACGGAAGGGGCTGACCTGAATCAGCGGGTGAAGTCGCTACGCCTCCCGCAGTTGCTTATTGTGTGAGAACCACGGATAAGCGAGAAACCTCTAAGCCGGAGTCAGAGGCTACAACGGCCTGCAAACACGTGGGATCCATCCAGGCTCCATCCAGTCCTTGGGTGTCTCATGGTGCTCCCGTGTTTTTGGCCATCGTTGTTCGCCAGTTCGACAGGCGGCTGTCATCCCCGCATCGTTCTCTGACCCACCCTGCTGGTGTCTGAGATCTGGCGCCTGGCCAGTTCAAATTGAGAAACAGGTTTCACCGTCTGCGTGGAGCCGGCGTCGTCCCAGATTGCGTTTGGCGGCACCGCGGTGGGCAAAATTTCTCCAGGGCACCGCCATACTTGCTTCACAGCGACGAACCCGTAGTTAACGGCGCCTTTCGTTTGATTTTCCTTGCTGCTGCGATGGGCTCGAGTTGCGGCTGACTCGCGGATTTGCACCTCCAAGTTGGAGCCTGGAGACCGGTGAGGCACTCAGCTGGGCGACCGATTCAGAATATGGTCGATGGCTCGCCGTGCTTGCCCTGAGTGGCGACTGGAGTGGTTACGGGCGTAACGCTACACATTCTGTCGCCTGCGGCTGGCTGAGATCGGTCCGTCAGGTCCGCGTTGCTGCAGGATCGAGGACTAACGAACGATACGGTGAAATCTGTGTTTGTGAGCCCCCGGCAGCCTGCATGTGGAAAGGGGGGAAGCCCTGGTGTCGCTGGCACCTCGTTGCAACCCTCGCTGGGATTCCCCGGGCAACTGGAGCGCGTTGGCTGAACAGACTGTTTCTTTTCTGGTACGGGGCGAGAGGTGGCTGTTTGGTGAGCTCGTTGGCGCGCAGGATCCGGCACCAGCTGGGCATTGCGCACCTTCTCGGGTTGGTTCTTGCTGCGGGAATTGAGGGCACGGTATCGCTGCGCTTTGGTCAGTGGATGCCATTCTTGCTGCTTTTGATAGAGCGAAGCGTTACTAATGGCGTTCATCAGCTGAGCACGGCCGCTGCCAAGCGATGGGGCGCAACTTACCATACGTGAACAGATGCGGAAACTGAGCCGCGAGCAGGCTCATCTGCGCTCTCGCCAGGAATCACTGACTGAGGGAAAGACGGCTTGCGTCATATAGCTTCCGTCGGCACGCAGCGGGCCACCATGTCGGACGCCCAAGTAGGGTATGTGGCTGGTGAGCACAACGGCGTGGTTCTCGATGCGCCTCTCGCTACCAGTCTTAACTGCTCAAGGGATTGGTGTCGCACCACAGGCCACCCACAGCTCTGAGCGACCATCAGAGGACAAAGTCTTGTATCCGGCGGGACTGAGACGCCAGGCCTGCCGCCTCGCATCTGTCACTGCGCGGCCAAGGCTCGGGTCTCAAATTGCTGTTCCTGAACTAAAGGCGGCATAGTCTCGCAGAATCGGCGCTTCTTGTATGCCTGCCCATCTGAGAATTGCCGGTCTGAATCTCGTAGGGTCGGCCGTTTGCGATGGCTATTCCTGCGTCTCTCACCAGCTTAGCAAACAGATTTGGGGTCGGAATCAGCAACAATGAGTCGGTGGCGCGGGTGAAGTGCCGACATCCGGCATTGTTGGCTCAGATTCCGTTCGCCAGCTTTGTGCGAGCTTGGAAACGCGGGATCGAGGAACTACGGCACGCATTGTGTGGCACGAGAGCTGGGACCCGTCCGACCGCCGCTATCCGCAACTTCCCGAAGCCGTATCGTTGGAGTCGACGTCGCACCGTGGCCGGCCAACGCGCGGGAAGCCGTCGGATCTGGAGACGTTTGTACGGCCGTAGATCGCGCACATGGTGGGCAGTTGGGTGCTCACCTAGGTATACCTTGCCCGAGTAAACATCAGGCAGTCAAGTCGTATTCAATCATCCCAAAGGGCCAGAAGGGGACGGACATGGTAGATTAAATCAAGCCCGTTATGATACCTCGACACGGTGGTCGGCGCTGGGAGCGACTTATGTTGCGTGTTCTCGAGTCCAGGCGGGTGCCAGAGAAATGGGTAATTGCTGGGTTGATTTGTATGGCTGGTGAATACGCTCGAGTGCTCGTCGCATCTCTCTCAATCCTGCGTCTGGCTGGTGGGTGGCAAAACAGGTTTGGGGTGCACTTCGAGAGGAAGCCAAGGCCTCCCGCAGCTTCCACATCGACCACAGACCAGAGGAAGTGAGGAAGTGGCCCTGCGGGGCTCTATCATCCTGACCCTGCGTGAGTCCCCGCCGTGGCATAGGAAAGTGCGGCCCTCCGGCGGTGGTCGCGCGAAGCGTCAACTTACGGGAAAGAACGCTCCTACACAGAGTCAGCTGAATTGCCTAATCACCTAATGGCTATCAGTCCGCCGACGGAAACCCCAGTTGAACATCCATCGGGCTGGCAGGCGCATCCCGCATGCTCCCCGTGAATCCCAGCTGTGGAGTTCCCTGGATTTCGCTCTGTTGAACTTGGTGGAGGTCCCAATTCCATGAATATTTCCTGTCCAACGCCAGCAAGAACCAGTCCTCCCTCCCCAATCCCCTGTTCCCCTGCCACACCACCCCCCGCTGGATATTCAACGGCCCACTGCTGCTGCTTGGACGGCAACTCGCCGACACCACCGTCGAGACGCTTTGGCACAATACCTAAATACGAAAGAAAAGGAGGGACAGTGGAGAAGCGCTGGCGTGCGACAACGCCCCCGTGCACGCCTCGGGATGCCCAGGTAATCACTCTCCGGAGGGACACGAGGGCGACGGGCGCAGGGCAAGACTTGGCGTCCGCTCCCCCGGGCCCACGGCCTCGGAACCTCGGCTGTCGACATGCCGCAACCGGCCATTGGCAGCTCCCAGCACCAACCAACCGCCCCGTCGAGGCTGAAGAAAAGCGGCCCACGCCATCGGGCGGCGGCCGGAAACATGCTTTTGCTGGAGGCTTCGGGCCCGGTTGTTGCCAGTCCACCGCCCACGTTTCACGACGCACAGCCTCTCGCCGTCGTCCTCCGGGAACCACGCCGGGCTCGATCGACGGGGCAACTGGAGAGTCCCGGGCTCTGCAGTGTACTCTGCAGGCACCTGTGCATCACAGCCAGCTTGACAGGTACGCACTACGTCCGTATTTACCGCGAAGCAATATTCCTGTTGGACCACACCCGCGCAGATGTTTACACGCGCGCCATACTCACTCCGCCAGCATCTGGTCGTTCATGCTTGATCCCTGAAGAGAAACACGCACTCACCCACCAAGGCGCTCACGGCAGCACTTGGCAACGCGGCCCACACCGAAGGTGATGCCGCGGTCTCCAACCGCAACCGCATTCGCCAGGATGCTCGTGGTTTCTGCGGTGTATCCGCGGCCATGGCATCTGCTGTGACCAAGGTTGGCATTGCGGCGCATTGAACCGAGCGACGGGCGAGGCCGCAGAAGAAGTTGGCGACCGTGTTGTGTTACGGACGCAGTTTGGCGACCACAACACCCACCACCACCACTGCCACCTCTGGACTTTTTATGCGCCTTAGTCCTCTCAAATTTGGCCTACTCCTACTTACCTGCCTGGCCCTCTTTCTGCCTCGCTGGACACTCGTTTCATTGACTGACCAGTGGCGGTCGTCCCATTCTGATCTCCTACCACGTTTCCGCACCGCCGCCGTCTTATCACAGGCCCGAGTGATTCCCAAGCCTAATTCCCCAACCCTCACCCAAATAATTCAGAGCTCATCCCTCCGAGTGCGCGAATGAGGCGCAACTCGGTCGTTCGACAAGGCGGCACACGGGGCAGGAACCTCGAGCTGTCCGGGAAACAAGCTGAGTAAGTGCTGCCAAGCGATTCCGCTGCAACCCTATTTCAGCTTTCTTTGCCATCTCGTGCTCCCTCATCGCCTGTCTCCTGGGCCACGCTTCCCACACCGATCTCGTTCGGGCACGCTGCCAAAATCCCAGATGCTCGCTGGGACGCCCCATTCCATCCGGCGCATTCCAGTTGGTGTGACATCGCAGGGCGGCTATTGTCGCAGTCCCGTCTGCGCAGCGAGTCCTGCGAGTTCCGGCCAGATGGCGTCGAGTTCAGGGCCAGCGCCGTCAGCGCAGCGGACATGTGTGGGAACCACATATGCTATGTAACTCCGCTTCCTCGCACAGCCCCCGCACGAATCAAAAAGACATGCGCGTGAGGGCCTCCGAAATGCCTCCCCCACGACGATCCCGTCGCGCCCCCAAAGGCGCTCGAGGCGGCGCCGGCATGACCAATCGACGTCTAACCCTGTCCAGACTCCTCAGAGCTCATCGCTCCTGGCTGCCTGGGCTCCATCTGGGCAGGTCGACGGCGCGCAGGGACCCGCTACCCGCCGATCCGCGGCTTGGGCTCCCCCGTCCAAGTCTCCCTCGACTCCCCTGCTCTCTTGCCCGGACAGTTGAATTTTTGGGAAGGTGAAGGAGTCCGCCTCTCGTTTCCGTCTGATCCTGATCGCCACCAACGCGTCTAGTGTACGGATTACATTACCAGCGCCCGTGGGAGTGCCGGGCGGCAGCCGAGGTCGTATTTTCGATCACAGGGGTGGGGATTGCCGCGCAGCTGATCTGGGGACCCAGATCCACCACAAGACGATCTCTTTCCTCCCTGTGCTTGCAGGTTACCAGGTCCCGGCCCCACACCCATCCAATAGTATCCCACTGCTGACCAGCCTTGCAGGTGGGCCTAACCCTCTTTCTCTCCCGTCGCCAGTCCCTATTTGGCCAGAAGGTACCCCTGTCACCTCGCCGAGGTTGCACAAGGCACCCCTCGGCGTCGCGATATCCCCGGGCCTGTGAGCCAGAAGACCGCTGGGGACTGCGGTCAGCGAGTACAGGTACCTCCTACCAGCCAGCCCATCCACCCCCTGCACTGCCGTTCCGGTCCGACCGCTGTTGCTTTTCTTCTTTGGCTTGCTTCGTCCCGACATTTTCGGGCCTCTCTCCCATAACTAGCTGTCGTGTCATGGCCTCGGGCAAGCCTGCGGTCCCAGATGGACTTGCTTCAGGACCAGATCTTTGCCCGGCCGATCGTCCAGGTTTCCTTCTGTTCAGTCCTTCCCGACCGACATCCAGGAGGCATTCCATCCCGCCGGCTTCTCCTTGCAATTTCACACAGACATGTCGGCCCCGGCTCCCCACCTTCCCCCCCAATAACCCTTGCATGATCCACATCTCCCTCCGAGAGGACATGGAATCTTGCATTCAACGGCCGGTCCAGTTCCAATCCCTGATCACCCGCACGCCATCCCTCTTGTCCGTCCGTTGTCGTCACCTGCCGCAGTCCTGAGGTCCTCAGGGCGGAATCGGGGGAGGCGACTGCTTGCGTAGGGGTTGAAGCAGTCCTGCTACCGTCCTTGGCGCCCCGTGTCCCGCGGCGCACTCGAGCGGACCGAAGAGGTGCCAGTCCTTGGGCACGCAGGGCGAGGCGGCAAGCTTGCCGATTGACGCGCCTTTTCAGATCTCGACCTCCCAGCCTGCATTCCGGAGCGCGCTGAGCACCCTCCGCGCCGGCTGTCCAACCCTCTCCAGATATGCAAGCCCACTGCTGGTCCGTCTTGTGTTCCCGTTCCCTTCGCTCGCACTCGCCGATCCTCGCCTTTTCATCCGTCCCGGGCCATCAGAGACGAAGTGTCTCGATTTTGTCTTGAACCAACCTCCGCCTGCCCTCATGCTCTTTCCTCAGCCCGCATCCCTTCGCAGTTCTGCAGCTCGCATTCACACCGGATGAACCGTTCACGGCTACTTGCTGGCAGTTGCAAACGTTCTGACACCTCTCATGCGAACAGGTTCAGGATAGCTGCATACAATCCAACCTAATCTCCACCACCCCGGCCCCGAGAACCAGGCTTGAGACTTGAGCGAACGGGCCTTGTGTGCCAATCAGCATCCGAGTAAGTACCACTTTGTACCCATGGTGCCCAGCTCCCAGAGCTCGCTGCCTCATCAGCGGTCCAGCCGCTGGTGAGCTTTGCTTCCGGATGCTCATGGGCCGGCGACCGATCCTTGCCCCTCACCCCAACTTCGTGCTGACCGAAACTTCACCCGGTTTGCAGGACCTCAGGTTCTTTGATCCTGCGTCTCAGCCTAGACGTCTTTCGGTGACTGAAACCCCGTCTAAGAGTTGGATCGTCAACACCGTCTGCCACGGCCGGGCATTGCAGAGCTACGCGCAAGGGGCAAATCGTCCCAAGGATCTCGCCCCAGAGTCGTTGCCGTCGTCTTAAGAAGCTGTTGAGCGCGGGATCCAGGGGTTGTACGTTGCACCAGATCAGGCGTGTCAACCTACTGAGCTGTTCCAGCCCTGCATCTGGTCCAACAGTCGGCTCCCAGGTAAGCCAGATGGCGATAGCCCTCCTGAGGCGCGGGCGAGTCAACTGAGGCCCGCCAGAGGTCGACTCAGAGCACGGGCCTGGGCGCCCTGGCCGGCCAGCCCTTCGCGTGGCTGTCGTGTGTCACCTTGTACTGACAGATGCGCAAGACCAGACATTTGAATCCCGGAGACAATCGCCGTTGCGTGTTCCTGAGTCTGTCTGCGCCCTTCTGCCATCCCCAGCTGTCCAGCATACAGCTGTGGTGGCTCTTGCAAGAGCTCCCTTCAACTTCAGGTATCCAGCGGAAATCAGCTTGAATGTCGACGGCCAAGATCCAGGAGCCGGTCTACAAGGTGTATGAGGTGAGTCGAAGTTCACCAGAGCCTATGCCCCCTCGGCTCTGGACGGGCAACTTGCTTATCCATGCGACTTGCGATCGGGGTCTGGGCACACGGCGCCCCGTCTGACCACCACCTTGCTCGTCCTGACCGCGGCTCTCGACTTCCTCCATCTCGCTTTTATGCTCATGGATTCCGGCAAAAGTTAAAAAGCTGTGGCTGACTTGCATGCTCAACAGCCCGGCTACCACCCGCACCGCACCATCATTCTCGACGAGCAGGTCGAATCCCCAGAGACGCTGACAATTCGGCTGGAGGAGGAAGCCGCTCGAAACGGGGGAGACCTCACAAGGGGCTGCCCCCCCGGTCTCCTGCCCATGCCGATGTCCGCGTATAAGTCTCAACCGCCTCAGCTGCACGGTGCGTTCTTCGTTTCTGGCTGTGTCTTGGCGCACATGGGATGTGCGCACCGTTGCTGACCAACGCCCATGGCCCAAACTCCAGGCTACGCAGACTCGACCTACTCGCAGTACTCCTCCCAGCCCTTCTCATCCCAGCAGACGGAGAATGCCGCCTCGCAGATCAACCAGATGGCATTTGCCGCAAACAATGCGGCCGCCGGGCAGTATCTCGGGGCGTCGCAGGTCACGCCGCCCAACAGCGTCAACGTCTTGTCCTGTCATCCAAGCGGAGGTCCCCAGGGCACCAAAGTGTCGCTCAAGGCGACATGCCAGTACGATCTTGTTGGCAGCAGTGTGGCCGCGTCCGCCCCCTTCGTTTCGCTTGTTTTTGGCTCACATCGGTGTGCGGCAAAAGTCGCCAGAGATTCGCGGGACGGCAGCGGCGCCTGCACTTACACAATTACGGCCGCGGCTCCGCAGTTCCTGAGCACGGGCTGTCCGTCCCTCAGCAACGTGCCCCTGACGCTTCTTGTGGAAAGCGCAAGCGGCGACGAATTGGCCAGGGTGCCCAACGTCGGCGCGTTCTCGTACCATGACGTTCAGGGCGGTGCCGCGGGAGGAAGCGCCGGGTTCGGAGTGCCAGATGAGAGCAGCCCGCCGGACCTGGGTTCGCCCAAGACCAGATCACCTGTTCACCGGCCCAGCCCCCCAAGCCACGATGGCCAGGCTCAAGCCAAAACAACCAGCCAGGTTGCCCATCCTGCGCTAACCGAGGAAGCTTCCACCAATACGTACGGCTTCTCACCCAGCGTCTCGGCCCCCAACACGGCCGCCCAGATACATGCTCAACCCCAAACACATCCCGACTTCGCCACCGCTGCTACGGGCGCCTACAGCCAAGGAAGCAGCAGCATGCTTTCGTCGTACCGGGCGGCGTCCTTTACGGACCACTACACGCGCGCGCCCCCCATGCTCCGGTCGCCGCACGGGACGGGGTGGATGTTCGGCAGTCAACTCGACCCGTTCCGGGCTTCGACGTCCGCCCTGTCGCATGGGACCCACGCCGCGGTCTCACGCCCTAGCCTCACTCCGCTGCAGCACGCCGGTTCCCCGACACCGCAGCTCGTCAGAACCAGCACGCTGGCCCAGCCCGCCGGCGGATTCCCATACGGAGTCTACCAGGAGAAGGCGACGCTCAAGATCATCGGTGACTTGTCATCAATGGCGGAGGGCTGGACGCAAGAAGAGTGGGAGAACAAGCGCAGGCTGGTGCTGTTCAGGAAACAGCAGACGGGGAGCGTCCTGACAGTGAGCTTCAAGCCGGTGAGCGTGGCCGAGCGGCCGCCCCACAGCATCTGCATCAGCTGCATCTGGTGGGAGGAGAAGCAGGCGTGCTACGTCACCTCGGTCGACACGATCCACCTGCTCGAGCAGCTCCTCGCTGCCCCGAACCGGTTCGGCGTAGACGAAAAGAACCGCATCCGCAGGAACCTCGAGGGTTTTCGACCGGCGACCGTCAGCAAGGCACGGGCCGAGAGCGAGGAGTTCTTCAAGGTCATCATGGGCTTTGGCAACCCGAAGCCGCGCAACATCGAGAAGGACGTGAAGGTGTTCCATTGGAAGGATCTCTCGGGCGCGCTCTACAAGATCATCTCCAAGTACAGCGCCTCGACCACGACCGTCATGACGCCAAACAGTTCCCCTCATGTTGCCACCACCGTCGGTCTCACCGGGAGCTACCCTGCCCTACCGCCGACGCCGGTCTCTTCGACGTCGAGTATTGCCGCGGACACAGCCGCCTCGGCAGGTTACGCTGGCGCTGCCGGCCACCACCACGCCGATTCGCTGGCGAGCCCGCGCACGCTAAGTGGAGGACCTTCCTCATGGTCAACATACGACGCAGCAGCCGCGAAGACGCTGTCCCCGGGGCTCAAAACCAACTCCCCCGTGGGAACTTCTGGGCTGCGTCTATCCGCCATGCCGGTTGTTTACGACCACCGGGGCTCAACGCACAGTCTCGCGTCGCCGTACGGACTGTCCACCCCCGCCCACCACAACGCGCATCACACGCATGCGGGTTACGGCCATTCTGGGGTTCCCGCCTCGCAGGCTCAGTCGCGAAGCTGGGAGGGCTACTCGGTTGCGGCAGCCGACGGCTACACCAGCCAGGCGGGCAGCGGGCATGGGCAGGTGTACGGTGGCGCAGCGTACGAGGATGGTGGGCCGCGTGCCTGAGCGCGTGATCACCCCTCCTCCTTTCCTCCACCCATCCCCTTGGCGGAGAGTTCGGGCGCCCGCAGGGGGGAGGGGATCTTGGGCCGGGCGGCAGACTCCTCGCACGGCAGTTCACAGCCTAGCGCCCCTGATGGGCTGTGCACGAGTTCTTGCGCGGCAAACCGGCCACGGGTTGAGGGGTGGGCGCCGGAGACGCGTGAGAGTTGCGCGTGTCTGAGGGTGGGACCCGGCTGGATGCCGTGAGTCACGGTCGACAGCGGAACGGTGGGCGTGTGGGATTCGAAGAGCCGCTGCGGCCCGGTCGGTTCTGTCCCTGTTCCTGTCTCCGTCCCAGCCCCCATCCGAACGATGGACAAGGGGCCCAGCAAGGTATGAGCCGGCCACCAGCCGGGTCGATCCTTGAGGTTGATTCTGATATCTGGCAGACTGCCTAGCCGATGTGACAGTCGACGGCGCGACGGGAGAGTAACACGGCCTCGACGAAGGAGTCTCTCTCCACCCAGGCGGTCGCGGGTGGTGTGGCCCGTGTGGGGGACCGTTGGGAGGTCCTGATCAGCTGGCTGGTGCCAGCAGCCAATCAGGCGCCAACCTGCTCCTCCCTCTCGACAGCAAGGGCACGTCCCGAGACCCCCCAGCACCCACCACGAAGCAACCTGCCAGCAGAAGTCTCCGAACTGCATCATTGCTCAGCAAGAGATCTCTGCAAGTCGATTACTCGGCTCCCTCGAGCTGGGGGGTGGGGCAATTCAACTTGGATCCAGGCCGCCCATCTTCGAGCAAGTGCCGTCGGTGCGTTGCATCGCGTCCGTCTTCGGCGGCTCGACCGCGCACGACTTACACGGTGGTGTGGGTGTAGGCTTTTCGCCAAGCTTCCCGACTGCGCTCGCGCAGCGGGCCGTTGTCGTGGCGCTCGTCATCCAGGCTGGGTCAAGCTACATGCGAATAATACGATGCCGGGAGCGGACGGTGGTACTGCGTGCGGACTTACCGGATCGGCCTGCGTTGCACGGAGACATCGCGGGCGCCACTGCAGTACCAAGACATACCGGGGAGGGCCTCTCTCGCATGCTGCATGCAATCTGCATCTGGAACCCCCAGGTCGCATCGACTTGCGCCCCGCGCCCCCGTGCCGCCGGACACCTTCCTACTGGTTGCGGCGCCGATCCACGCCCCTACGCCTCTTGAGACGCTTCCCACCATCGTTGCCGCCGCGATATCGCACCTTCTGCTGATCGCGGGATGCCTCATGATCATGCAGCTCGCCGTTAGTCACACCTTCCGTCGGAGGCATCCCGAGTCCCCTCCAGGTGTGCTGGGCTGCAGATCCACCCCCCGGGTGCGCCGCTCATCTCATATTGTGATTAGATGGGCGAGTGTCCCTGTTTCTGCCTCCAAAACACGAGGATTGACGGAGGCAGGAAAGGGAGTACGGGATGACGTCGGCGCAATGTGGCTATGGCAGGATACTGTCTCCGACGATGCCGAAGCAGGGCTACGGGCCGCGCGTCCCATCTACGCGCAGTACGGAGGCCTAATCTGGTGGCGACAAGTTACAGTGAACTTCACTCGGTGCTGTTTTCCTGGTTGCATTCAAGTTCGGCATTCTTCCCTTTTACTCGGCACCTCATGGACATTACAGGGGCATGACGGAAATTGGGACATCACGAGATACCCGTCTTTGCCTTGCCGTTTGTTTGCGATTGGGTTTGTTATCTGTCGCCATTTACCTGCTAATCGTGCTCCTCTCGCTTCCCTGCCACCCTCACCGCATTGCATCCATCATACCCCTTTCTTTCATTTGATGACTGGATGAAAACGGCTCGGTTTCGGGCGCTGGCGTTTGCACTTTTCAGTGGGATATTATGCAACGGGAAAACCACGCCTGGGGTATTGGCTCTTATGCATTATTATGGCGCATCGTTTGTTCGTTTGTTTGCCTGCTTTCCTCGAGCCAAGATAATCATCTAACTGATAGACACCAACAACTATCTTAATGATTATTATGTCTACCTGGTTCTACGAGACTCCTTTTTCGCGTGCTAGTCACCGCGATTCAACCTGGCGGTTGTGAGGCCGCCTTGGGGGTTGACGCGGCTGAGGCTGGGTAAGCTGGTATGGCCGTGTCCCACTGCGCCTGGGATGGTGATTGCCTCAGTCGCGGGAACTTAAGCCTCCTTGCCGCTGGACACCTGCCTTTGGAGGAGAGTACCGGTACATGAGCACTGTACTGTACCTGCACTTGTGTACACGGCACAGTGTGGCCGAGCAGTGTGCCAATGTCGCTGTGCGGTGCTGTGAGTGTGGCTGTGTCCGGTGTGGTGGTTCAGGTTTCTAGGCGAGCTGGCTGCCTGAGGAAGGAAGGAATGCCGGGTGCAGTGCGACGAGCCACTGGATCAGGGAGGGCGCTACGAGGCGAGATTCTGTGTATCCTGTCCTGTCCTGTCTCGTGCTGTGTGACGCGGTTAGCTTGTGCTTGGTCGGGGCAGACACGGGATTGCTTCCTAGGTTTGGAGAGGGCGGCACGAGCTGAGAAGCCGTATGTATGCACGCGGTTCTGTTGGGTCTGGGGGTGATGGTTTGTAGTTGGGCGTGCCGAGTGACGTTTGTCGAGGGGAGCTCAGGGCGTTTGTCGAGAGTGTTGTGTCCCTGGGTGTCAGCTCTAATTTTTTTAGACGCCGATGCTCAGAGGATTATTGGATAAATAGACTTCACTTTAGTGGCAATCCTAGTGGTCCCGCGGCCAGGCTCCAAGAAGGAAGGGGTTTGGTCCATGACAAAGTCAGAGAGGAAGAGTCTTGGGCTCTTTGGCTTACAAGAATGGCGACGGGTGTGGTCGTAGTCCGCGATGGGCAACGCTGGATGCCGGACCTAACTTGAGACCTGACTTTCAACCCACCTGCCCTGAACTAATGCGAAGTATAATTATGCCTGGTTTTTTTGTTCCCTTCTAGGCGTCTGGGCCGGTCGCGTCTTAGTAACCCAGCTCGCTCGGTCATGACGCCCTTTCGTTTGTGCGCTCGGTAGGTTATTCAAACGGACGCCCGTTTGCCTCCAAGGTGAATTCATGTTGAAGGAGGCAGCAGCCTGAACGTAATCACGATGTGGGAAGCCTGGAAAAAGGGTTGGAGCATAGGACGGACAAAACGATCCGATTCCTTTAATTCGACGCGAGCATACGGGACAGTTACAGACTTCGCGGGTCCTAGCGATTCCTGATGCCATTCCCTCTCACATCCACGGCGGTCCAGCCACAGCCAGTCCCGGCATCGCCATGTCGGTCTCATGCAGGTTGGCGGAGCGGTGCATGTCGCCGCGGCGAGATGGAGGGGCTGTTTCTTGTTTCATTGGCAAAGATGCCGGCAACCGGCAGTTCGGTCCAAATCCGTTTGCCTTCAGCCTTTGCCAGCGCTCGTCAGTGGTTGGTTTTGAGGCGTACAAATGTATGATGGCCTCGTCGGGCATGGATGCAGCCCGGGCAGCAACTGATCGCTGGACGAGATGAACATATTTAGTTTCCGTTTCACACCCCGGCTTTGAGGCTGAGTAGGTGCACTTTGCACTTTTTCTCCCCAGGGCGCGGGTTCTCTGAACTCCTATAATTTAGAGCCGATTTTGCCTCTCGCCGCCGCGCAACTCGACATGGAGACGGGGAAGAAGAACGGCAACAATGTGGAGATGAAGTCGTACGTCGGCCGGAGTCTGGGCACTCCCGCTCACCACCGTCCTCGACGCTGACAAACCTGTTGCCGTCCAGGCCCTACAGCAGTCCCCTCGTGACGCTCAGGTTTGCGGACGGCCCTCCGCTCACCGCCCACTTGTCGCTACTGATACGCCACCCCAAGCTGGCCGCCTTTTGCAACTCGTCTCGCAGGATCGTCGACCTCGGCGCGTTCTCCGGCATCGCAGGGCATGCGTTCGTGGAGTATCTTTACACCGGGCATTGGGGCCTTCAGAAGTGGATTGGGACGGACGACCCAACAGTTCGCTTCGAGCGCCCCGAGCTCGAGATAATGCTGGAACTACACGCCATTGCCCGGACCTTCCAGCTCGACGAACTTGAGACACAGACGAGGGACTCCATCGAGTTGGCAGCACGCCGCGTCGAAGTGTTCCCGCTTGTCGACGCGGTCAAGAAGGCCTACCCTCGGCCCATCGGCAACGACCAGTGGTTTGTCGGCTGGATCAAGACCTGCATCAAGAGGGTCTTCCAGGACCCGCGTGCACTGTCGACAGCGTCCTCCGCCCCCATCGACTTTGGCGATGGCTTCTCAGCAGTCAAAGTGCTCTTCAATTGCATGCTTGAGACATATGTCGAGGCGCTGGAGGCGCGGGACGGCCGTGATGCTGCCGCTGTGCCGGCTTCTCGCCCTGAGCCGGCCAGCCCTGACACACCCTGCGCCCCGGGCGAAATTCATGATTCTCGACCCGAATCGGCACCGGCAGTTGCGCCCGAACTTGACGGCGCGGTGCCTGAAGCCGCGCCCGAACCTGAGCCACTGCCTGAACCGCTGGACGATCCTAAATGCAACTCCGGAGAACCCGAGCGGCTCCCTGGAGCTGAGCCGATCCCAGAGCCAACGCCGGAAGACACTGCATGGCTTCTCTCATCAGATTTATTGAAGAAGACGAAAAGGAAGAAGACGGAAAAGAAGAAGAAGGGGACTAAGTTGAAGGTAAGCTCAGAATTGAAACCAGGCTGGCTACAACGTTGCAGGCCAGCCCATTTCAAAGCCGAGTACCAGCTAACAGGATTTTGCTGGAAGACAAAGGGAACTGTTAGCCACTACCAGGACGAGATGGCGCCAGTTCCAGTTGCGCCGGAGGAAATGCCGGAGTCGTTGCCGCCGGCGAACGGGGAGACCGCGCCCCAGCCCGAATGGGGGAACTTCGGGGGCGAGGAGCAATATGACGAGTGGATCGTGCTGAAAGAGAGGATTCAGAATGGAGTTTTTAAACGGTAGCTTGACGGCGAGGTGAGGGACACGAGAGCTGGGAATACTTCGCTCTTCTCAAGTCAGCAACATCTCCGCAGCTGTTCAACGACGACATGTCTCGTGATGGGGGGTGGTAATCAAGCTGGAGCGGCACCGGTGAATCTGCATGCGCTTGGTGCGGACCAACATCCCGCCTGACTCCGCCGTACTGTGATTAGTACCTAGGTAGGTGTTATTCTGTCTGGCTTGTGTAAGGTAGGCAAGTAGGCAGGCGCTTATTTTATTTTTGATAATAATGCATCTTGGAGATTGCCAACATCTTAGAAACTGAAAATTAAAGTGGTATCGAAACAGTGGTTAACACCTTGGTCCTGCTAATCCGCTGCTATGAACACGTATTGACGATGAGACGGCCAAGATACCTGGTATATGGCCGACGGCCACATCCCGGCAATGCATCAATGACAGTGCAAAATTGAACTCTCTTGCTCACAGTCTGCGCGCATCGCTGGACAGCCTGGAATTGTCTGCCCCGCTTTGCGTGCTTTTCTCACACATCTGCCTTTTCAGTCCTTTCCCCCCATTCCCACAGACAAGGCAGACAAAAGACATCACAGCAGCTTGCGCATACCACGCAACAGATACACAGCGGAGGGTCGTCGAGGCCATTACGGGTCCAGCCCGTTACGTCTCCTGTTCTAAACGAAAGCAGCCCACGTCCCCGTCCGTCCTGCAGCACTTCAACAAGCAACTGGCTTCCAAACGGTGCACAAGGTCCAAACCACTTTCCACGAATTTTTAGCCGCTGGTCGGAACATCTTTTGTCAATCTCTCGCCGACACTCGCCGCTGCGACTGCTGTTAGCATCCGCCATCATCAGCACCCATCCATGATGGCATCCACTCCATCGGCCAAACCCGGCCGCATCCTGGCCAAGGCCATGAGCGATCGTCTCGGCCGCGATGGTCCCGACGATTGCATCACCTTCAGCCGTTGCAACGGCAGGGAGTTCCAAATCGAGATGTCGCCCTTTTACATCTGCAATTCGCCAGCTATCGAGTCTCGCTATCGCAAGTTCCTCGCCGCTGTCAGAGACGAGTGGGAATTCGACACAGACCAGGATGACGGCGAGCATCCCGAAACCGTGATAGACGACTTCCATGCTTGGCTCATCAATGTCTTCGAGCCTGTCTTCTTGGAAGTTGCCCCCGATATCCCGCCGTCTTTTGACCCCGCGAAGATCGCAACGGGGGAGGCGCACCCACTTCTTTCCGAATACTTCTTCCCGGAAGAGTACCGCTGTCGGCTTGAAGCAGAAGCCGACAAGCCATTCCCTATCCTCATGAGAGATGCGGAGAGCCGCTGGGTTCCGCCCCTAAACTACATCGAGCCCGAGCTTGTCCAACGAGTTGGCCAGTACGTCAAGTTCTTCCGTCCCTCCGAAGTGGAAGTCTCATTTAAGAAGCCCGACCACGCCCTATCCGAGTCGCCGACACGGGTGTTGGTCGAGCTGGACGATTCGGGCCGCAAGACGCTTTGCTTCTTGAAGACTTTCGCTGTGGGCGGCTTTCTAGTGCTTGAAAAGGAGCTCGAAGCCCACCTCCGGATCCTCCAGTCTTCCTTGGCGCACGACGTGCGCATTGCTCGTCTCCGCGGGGTTGTAGCGGTAGACGAAGACACCAAAATCCTGGGCCTGCTGCTCACCTACATTAACCATCGCCGCGAAAACGACGGGCTCTTGTTCGAGGACTGCCTGCTCCACACGCCCATCCCCCTCCGACAGCGTTGGGCAAGACAAATTCAAGAGACAGTCGCGCAACTCCATAGCGCGGGCCTTGTGTGGGGCGATGCCAAAGCCGAAAACGTCATAATTGACAAAAACAATGACGCTTGGCTGATTGACTTTGGCGGCGGCTATACCGAGGGTTGGGTCGACAAGGACAAGGCCGGCACCGCCGAAGGGGATCTGCAGGGGGTGGCCAAGATTGTCGAGCATCTCTCCAACGAAGAGTACGAGCCGTACCCTGACTCTGATGATTGGGAGGAGGATGACTACCTAAGACAGGATGCTGCTCGCTGTCGGTCTTTTTCTGTTCTCTCTCTCTCTGTCTCTCTTTCCCCTTCCTTCCTTTCCCCCCCCCCCCCCCCCCCCCCCCCCCATTCTCTCTCTCGGTAATCTAGCGGAAGCGGCTCCGCGAAAGATCACCCGGGTATGCACTTCGCAGTTGCGGACCTAAGGCCCCGTATCGGTGTATTGTGCTATTTAAACTACATGGTATCATGCTGTGAAACAGATTGACGCAGTGCTAAAGCACTGCGACGGGGTGTAATTCGTTGCTTTTCTGCATGCTGAGGACAACCACCCACTCCCATCATTACGCTACTCATTCAAACCCAACATTATCCAGACCCGACCCCTACCCTAGTTTCATATCCCCCCGACCGCCTTCGGCTTGAGGTCGCTGGACGCGCGGCTGGACGCCTCGTCGACCGGCAGCGCGCCGTGGCCGTGGTCGTCCTCGTGCTCGACGCGCACGTCCATGGTCCGCATGATGCCGTTGTACGTCATGATCTCCTCCTCGGAGCCGCTGGGGCTGACGCTGCGGCACTCGGTGTGGCCGCCGCCGCCGGCGCCGCCGCCCTTGACGCCGCGCAGGTTCTTGAGCCGGATGCTGCCGTGGCGGCCGGGGCCGGACGAGGTGGCGTCGACGCGCGAGGCGTTGCCCGTTCCCGCTCCGCCGCTGCGGGAGTTGAAGTAGGGCGTGTTGTTGCTGAGTCCGTACTGGTTGTTGTTGTACTTGTTGTTGGGATAGCGCGCGCTGCTGCCGCCGAACAGGCCCGGGAAGATGCTGCGTAAGAGCGGGCGCAGGGCGGGCGCCGAGGCGGAGACGATGGCCACGTTGGCTTCGACGACCGACAGCGTCACCGTGATGTCGTGGTACGGGTCTTTGTTGGGCTGCACGACGTAGAAGAGCCTGATGACGCCGACGAGGCGGGCAATGCTGATCATGGTGACGCTGGGAGATGGGGAAAAAAACAACATGTTAACTCGCAGCCGTCTCGAGCGGATAATAAGGGGGAGGAGAAGAAGGAGGCGCGGGCGAGACGTACCCGAGACCGAGCATGAAGATGCCCAGCACAGCCACCTTGGTGGCCCGCTTCATGTTGAGGCCCAGGAAGATCCAGAAGGGCAGCAGGATGACGAGGAAGTCGGTGAGGATGGTGATGCTCGAGATGATAACGTGGAACGCGTGGTTGATACAGCGCGTGTTGGGGTCCGCCTGGAGGGCCGTATCCCAGTTGGCCTCGATGGGGAGGCACTGAAAGATGGCGACGAGGAAGATGGCGATGGCCTGCAGCGCGTTGAAGGCGTTGAGGAAGTGGATGGCGAACTTGACGCCGGGCTTCTGGCCGCCCAGGCGCAGCAGGAAGCACAGGACCGACGCCTTGACGAGGGCCAGGATGGGGTTGTAGAAGAGCTGGGCCAGATAGAACCACCACAGGCCCGGCGCCGGGTCAAAGGGGGGCACGTCCGCCTCGTGCCAGCCGAAGTAGTTGAGCTTGATGTCTGGGAGGATTTTCTCAGTCAACGTCGAACGGACAGACACACGAACGGCGGCCCTGGCCTACACATGTAGAAGGGCCCGATCATCATGAGCGAGAAGACCATGGCGCCCGTGACCAGATAGTCGTCGATGCCCCATTGCCGCGTCCGGATGCGGGCCCACGCCCGCAGGCAGTAGACGACGAAAGCGAGGGCCGTGAAGAAGAAGATGACGAAGAGGGCAGTCCGCTGCAGCGGCGGCGTTGGGATGCTGAGCGGATTGGGGCCCTCGGGATGGCGAGGCAGGAGCGCCATGGCTTGGCTTGGGGAATCAGTGGAAGGCTGGAGAGATCGGCGGATGTGGGACGCTGGCAAGATGCATCCGATTTGCGGGGGATGGGCGGAGAGGGATCGGCAGCGACTGTGGAATGTCAGATCGAGATGCCAGGGAGGCAATCGCCAGCGGCCACGGGAGACGGGACTCGAAAGTCGAGGAGTTCACAGCATCGCGAGCAGCATCAGTTGGAGGTCGTCACCACTCCTCAAGCCAGCAACAGCAGACGAACACAAGAGTAGAAAAAGAGAATCGAAGCTTCAGGGAAGACCCATGGTCGAGGCTCTCCTGAGGGAGGGCGAAGGGCGAGCACGATCCTACCCGGACCGCCCTGCATCCCAGATGCGGACTGATGTCTTTGCGGCGCCGCGAGATCTCATTCCTGGTCCCCCGCCACACGGTCCTCCAGGCATCCTTGCATTCAGCTCTTGGCGCATGAGGAGAAGTTCCATCAACCAGGTTGCTGGCGTGCATGACTCCTGGTGGCTTGCTTACTCACCCAATGACGAGTCGCACCACTCAGCCTCGAGGCGCTGTGTAGCTTGCGAACGCCCCTCAAGCGTGGACGTTATCATGCCGACTTTCCACGACATGTACATTATGTACACAGTAGTGTAGTAACACTCCTCGCAGAATCTCGAGTCCCTGCGATTGCTGGATCCGGATTGCCCGGGCTTTCTGTGCGAAGGCCCCGAGACCCTCTCACTTCCCCGGACGGCAGTGTACTGTGTACGGAATACACAGCAGGGCCTCGACATTGTAAGCAGTGGAGCCTTCCTGTCAAAGATTTTTCTCCTTCCTCGTTGGCCCTCTTCCTTGCGGGGGAAGTTGCCGATCATTTCCCCTCTCCGGATAGCGAACCCGGGGTCTGAGAAGTTAGCGTATAACCCCCGTCCCTTGCAGAGCATGCCTCGGGATACGAGTTGAAGTTCTCGCGTGATAATGGCAAGGATCATGTAACTAAATGCCACTAGTGTTTGACAGTTCATTCAACAGAGGCTGCCAACGCCAGCACCACCGATGCTTTGTCACGTCTTTTTATTACACTACCTGGTACTTGGTAGTGTAGTGTAAAGTGTACTGCGGCACTACACTAGTGTCGTGTAGTGTAGCGCGATGAACTGGTGGCGTCGGCAGTGGAGGTCCCAACACCGGACACCCGACATTGTAATGTATATCCCGAGCTGGCTCGCCTTGCGAGCATCGTGTTGAGGTGATTAGCACTAACTAGCGACTGCACTCCACTAGTGTAGTTTACACTAGCACGCCTTCTTCCGCGGAAACGGGAGGGCGGCCGGCGGACTCAAGGCTGCGCAGCGGACCGGACGGGCAGGATCGACCCGCCAGCCCGCCGTGTTTAGTGTACACTATAGCATCCAAGTGTACTGTGTATTCAGTGCTGTAACTGACGTTTCTGCGTAGGATGTGTTTCCTTGCCAGCCGTCCTCATGGTTACAGCTTACAGTAATGCTACACAATGAGTGGGAGGTCGCTGAGCTCACCGGCCGGCCGGCCCCCTTGGGCCCAAGACGAAGGAACAATGGTTTGCCGAGGCCAAGGCCAGCTGCCGGCCTCCACAAGGCATGGAGGCGATTGGCCAAACATGAACAAGCATTTGATCCGCATGGCTGGGGACAGGGCCCCTGCAGCGCCGCGAATCACAAGAAGGAATCGCGCGCTCAGACATCCTGGCTTCTCGGGTGTGGACAACCGTGAGATGAACGCTTGAAATTGTGACTCCGTTCCACTACTGCGTAACTAAAGAGACAAACCCCTAACGTTATTAAATTAGAAAGACAGCCCCCTGGGGCGGTCCGTACACTTCGCTTCCTCCGTACATCCACACCAAATGTTTGCTTAGGGTTAGGGTCATCGGCTAGGGTCCGGGCTATCGGTTAGGGCTTCTTCTTCTCCTTTTTTTTTATCCGAGGGTAAAAAAAAGTGGTGGTATTCACAGCCCTCTCTTCTTCCCTCGGGTAGGCCGCGTGGTGACCCGAGTTGCAAACATTTGGTGGTGGACTCACAGACCGCACTTGGGGGGTTGTCTTTCTCATGAAAAGGGGGCTGTCTTTCTAACAGTAGTGTAATGGAGTCGGAAAAATGCACCCGCAGGCCCTCGCCATGGTGTGGAGTACGTTTGCCAAGGCTGACAGTGGGGGAACAGCACTGGAGAGAGGCCATTGAGGAGCCGAAGGTTTGACCGGCCATCCACAACCAGACAGGGGCTGACCCAAGGTCGGCCTATCTTCGCTCCCGAGCTCCCCCACTATCCGGACTGCTCCAACAGTAGTGTATGTTCGGATGAGAGAAGCAGGCGCTTGCTCTTCGAGTTCGAGGCCACGGCCCAGGAAGCTCGTGTAAACTCCGTACTATGTGCAAACTTAGCTCTACTGGGAAATGACGGCATCCGCCAGTGGTGCCATATTGCCACGGCGCCCCCATTCTCCCTGCCTGTTGTGTTGCGCTTGATGCCGGCATTATTGCTTCTCCGGCTCCAGCACAGGGGTGCAACGTGGGAGGAGGATGCAGGCCCTTCCGATTGGCGATTCGGAAACATATCCGAGCCCGGGACCCGGAGGAGGCAGCGCAGAGGCGGCGTGATGCCGTTGTCCGCTGCCATAAAACCATGTGGCCGCCGCGTGGCAAAAACGTGCTTCTGATCTCTTCCCTTCCTCATCCACAACCCCATCGGCCTGCGCGACAAGCCCCTCGTTGATCTTGTCGATCGCCATGGCTGTCCTCTCGCTTCCCCGCGCCCTGCTTTTTGCGGGGGCAGCCCTTCCCTTCCAGTCTCTTGCCCAGACCATCACCACCGGGGATGGCAAAGTGATCCGTAGGTTGGCCCTGGCCCGGCGGGCCGCAGCAGGCTTCACGCGGAGCATATCGCGCTGACGGACGCTCTGCATGTAGCCGCCACCAACGTCACCGTGGCTCCGGCTGCCCAGGCCGTGGCGGCCGATGCGGAAGCCAACGCGCTGCAGCTGACCGACGCGGTGCTGGCCAACCTGACGGCCCACCAGCTGAGCGACATCGACCTCTTCCAGTTCGGCGACAGCAACGCCACCGCCAGGATGGCCAAGCGCGCCAGCGTCGGCGACTGCAAGGTCTGGCCCGGCGACGCCGCCTGGCCGTCGCCCCTCACCTGGGAGGTCTTCAACCTGCTGACCGGCGGCGCGCTGATCAAGACGGTGCCGATCGGCGCCGTCTGCTACCCCAACAGCGGCGTGTACAACGCGCAAAAGTGCGCCGGCATCCTCGCCAACTGGACGCAGTCGGCCACTCAGTATGTTTGAGTCCGAGTCTCTTTTGAGTCTTGCCCTGCTCTGCTCCCCAATCACCCATACAGCCGTTGTTCCTGCGGGCTGACCAGTTGTTACCCCCTCCCCTCAGCGCCAATGACCCGACGTCCGTCATGTCGCCGCTCTACCAGGGCGAGACGTGCATGCCGCAGAACGGCAACACATCGACGTGCACTCTGGGCGGCTTCCCGTCGTACGCGGTCAAGATCGAGAGCGTGTACCAGATCCAGCTGGCCATCAACTTCGCGCGCTCCACGGGCGTGCGCCTGGTGGTCAAGAACACGGGCCACGACTTCCTGGGCAAGTCGTGCGGCGCCGGCGCGCTGTCCATCTGGACGCACAACCTCAAGTGGACCCGCTTCATCCCGTCCATCCGCACGCCGTCGTACTCGGGCCCGGCCATGGAGATCGGCGCCGGCATCGAGGTCGGCGACCTGTACGCGGCCGCTAACCAGTACGGCGTCACCGCCGTCGGCGGCGAGTGCAAGGGCGTCGGCGTCTCGGGCGGCTACACCACCGGCGGCGGCCACTCGCCCATGTCGGGCAAGCACGGCCTCGCCGCCGACCAGGTGCTGAGCGTCAACGTGGTGCTGCCCAACGGCCGCTTCGTCACGGCCAGCGAGACGGAGAACACGGACCTGTTCTGGGCCCTGCGCGGCGGCGGCGGCGCCACCTTCGGCGTCGTCACCTCCATGACCGTCAAGGTCTACCCCAAGATGACCTTCTCGGGCGTGACGTGGACCATCACGACGGGGCCCGACACCAACAACACGGACGACGTCTTCTGGCAGGCCATGTACGCCTACTGGCGCAAGTTCCCCGACTACGCCGACCAGGGCTCGTACGGCTACAGCGATATCTTCCCGCGCGGCCCCGCCGGGTCCGGGGCCGGCTACACGTGGACCATGAACCCCTGGCTGGTGCCCGGCATGGCGCTGGCCGACTTCCAGGCCATGGTGCAGCCGCTGCTGGACGAGTGGACCGCGCTCGGCTTCGACTTCACGCCCGTCTTCTTCGAGCACGACAACTTCTACGACGCGTGGACGCGCCACTTCCCGACCGAGTCGGTGGCCAACTCGAACCTGCGCACCGCCTCGCGCCTGTTCCCGCGCGCCAACTGGGCCAACGAGACGCTGCGCGAGGCCATGTTCGACGCCGTGCGCTCCGTCGTCGAGGACGGCTCCGCCCTGATCCAGTACAACATGAACCCGGCGCAGCCGCAGGGCAGCCCGGACGCGGCGGCCAACACGCACTGGCGCGACGCCGTGTGGTACGGCATCATGGGCGCCAGCTGGGCCGACGGCCTGACCCAGGACCAGTTCGAGGACGTGCAGAAGATGATCACGCTCGACTGGATGGCCCGCCTGCGCCCCTACGGGCCTGGCGGCTACCTCAACGAGGGCGACGTCATGGAGCCCGACTTCGGCGACGCCTTCTACGGCACCAACTACCCCCGCCTGCTGCAGCTCAAGCGCCAGATCGACCCCTACGACGTCTTCTGGGCCCCGACCGCCGTCGGCTCCGACCGCTGGCGCGTCCAGAACCAGGGCTGGCTGACCCTGCAGACCGGCAAGCTGTGCAAGGTGTCCGAGTAGGCCGTCCAAGACGTTGCCCGCCCGCGTTTGTACATAGTGCATAGTGTGTGTGGAGGTTTACTTTTTTAGATCATTCGGTGTAATAATTGAATTGTGGCCATCCTGTCTTCTTCTCGGATTAGACTTGGATTGCCGACTGGAGCCTTGCTGCGTGTGAAGGGTCCCTTCCTTTTTGCCCAACGGGTCCAGAGGCATGTCGAAGGGCTCATGATCAGGTGTAAAAGAGACGATATGACGGACTTGATAACCAGAGGAGAGCGTCTTCAGGTGGCTCCAGTTGGAGTCGGCGGTCACGACTGCGGAAACTGGGCGAGCCAGGCTATGAGCACGGCTTGGTCTGCTTTGCTCCTGCGCAGGAACCGCGGCTGGCGCTGGCGTGGTCGTCGATGCCGCATCGCTGTACTGGGGAGCGGCTGCCCCGTTCCCACGGGCATCTCTCTGTCTTGTAAAGCCACCATGCTGGCAATTCAGCTTGGGCTGGTCGGACTGCCGGTTACTGCCGATCTTTGGAGTTGCGAAGTATTCAAGAGGGTTCAAGGGAGATATTGCTGGTTATGCGCAGGATCAGAAAGCCCCAGGGGAGGCAAACACTGAGGTCCCCCACCCCGAATTTCGTCGGTTGCACAAGAAGCTCAACTCACAACATAACGTCATCCCAAGTTGGCAGGTGTAGTTCTTGGTTCAGTTAAAGTGGACGGGTCATCACTTAACACGTCCCATGTATGCCTGTCAAAGCACAAACATGACGCTCGCTTAGGCATACTTGTTTTGGGGCCTTGCCCCTGTCAATGAGAATGAATGAGTGTTTCGTCAACATTTAGCGCCGTCTGCCACTTAAATTTCACTACATGCATGGTTCCAGCTCGTGTTCACACTTGGTGGCGGTGCGTCGAGGCTCTAACATTATGGCTAGGACCAATTCACTTTGCGAGTAACCCGAGAGACATGCATGCACGTTGGGGGTGAGACGTCCCTGTTTGTTTCATGCCACCTCTCCGTCCTGCTCTAATTGCTGTCCTCGGGCCATGCAACCTGCGGTCCCCTTTTCCCCTGAGATTTGTCGGTCGTCTACATGGAGATGGGCTGTGTCGTGGCCCCTTCTCCGCGCAGTCACCTCCGGAAGTCCTCTAACCCTGCTGCAGCATCCCCTGCCCTGCTCGACCCTGCCGTGGTTTGCATTCAGGTCCTCCCGAGGCAAGTCATTGTGGTGGTGCCGATGGGCCTCGACATCTGCCCTGCACAGCTATCTTACTTCCTTGCTGACTCCTTCAATCGATGCTGCAAACTAACAAGTGTTGGTCAGTTGCGTTGACCTAAGTTAGTTCTACTGTCTGTTGTATATGTCAATATGTCAGCAACTGTGTCAGCAACTGGAAGTCCCGAATGGCGTGAATAAAAAAAAAAGAAAAAAAAATCGGTATACCACAACTTGAGTACTGCGCATCCAGGCTCCTTGGAAGCGACATCAAACAACTATCGAACTCAACCACCCTTTACGTCAAGGATCCTCTATGGGTAAATGCCTCGCATTGGGCCTCTGCTATTGAGCTGCAACCCGGGCACCGAGGTCGTTGCTGTAGTTGTCAGGTCGTGCCGGTGTCCCTGGGTGCCATTCACTGGCCGCCGGGCGAGCGAACCATCGAGTAGATGTCGCCAGGCCCTGCGCCCGCTGCAGTCAGGCAAGAGGGTCGGTAGGGTGCGGCCGGCCGCATGAGGTTTCTCGAGGGCCGTGATGGTGGCGCGACGGTGGCAAGCATCGTGATGATGCAGAGAAACTGCATCGAAGTCGTCCTCGGTCAGGTAGAGCAGACCAGGGACTGGGTCGGCAGGTGGTTAGGGAGACGACAGCATGCGGCAGTGGTTGTTTCGAGAAGGCCGCATTGAGTAGCCAAATCAATTCCAGGTCTTCTCCCACGCTACATTGAAGTGGTTGCAGCGCGCAGCCAATTGTCTGGTAACCGAGTAAAGTTTGCCCAGTGGTTTACCGTCAGACGGAGTAATTCTGAAGCCGGGAGGTAGGTAGGTTTAAAGGCAGCCGAATATGGGGGAGGGCGGTTGTGACATAGGGCCGGCTGAATCTGCTTCGAGGCGATGATGGCGGCACAGCGCAGCAAACACTGTTGCACCATGAATAGACTGTGTCGACGCGGTATCATGGTCGCCCCTGTATCATGAACGTTCGGCGGTCAATCAAACGAAAAGGGGTGAAAAAACAAAATGAAAAGATATTGCTGGCGTGTAGAGTAAATGGGAAAGCCAGCATATAAAGGCAGCTCCAGTTCTTGTGTCGGAGTGCTGAAAGTCAGACATCAAGCCCTCTAATCACTCAAGACAACATCCTCATCAGCTCACTCGCATCTTCTAATCAGCTCATCAGCTCACCAGAATCTCATACCTTGACCTCCAAGCTTCTTGTTGCCGCACCTGGACGGTTTCCGCCGACAAGCCTCAACAACATGCTCTCCCTCCGCAGCATCTCCCTCGCGGCTATCCTGGCCTGCACCTCTCTGGCTGGCACGGCCCGGGCAGGCTGCATTCCCTCGCTGTCATGCGCCTTGGGCAACCAGGCGTGCGACGCCGTGTGCGTGCGCCAGGGCAACCCCAACGGCGGCCACTGCGTGGCGCGCGACGGATGCCCCGGCATGAAGCTGTGCGCGTGCTTCAACAGCCCGCAGAAGCGGAGCGACGACGAAGGAGTCATTGACGGCGACGCGCACTTCAACGAGATCCTGGAGCGCCTCGGAAAGAGGGAGGAGGCAGCCCGCAAGGAGGGCAGGAGCATCTCCTGCAGCATCCCGACCTTCGGCCCGCTGCTGTGCGAGGACCATTGCGCCAAGATTGGCAGGCCTGGCGGCGAGTGCTCGCCTGAGACGGGCGTTTGCACTTGCAACTGAGTTGGCACAGGCCCTCACGACTCACTCGACTGTCTGGGGCGGAGAGGACGTGGGTCGGTGGCTTCTGGCAGGTCACCTGTGTACTAGTATTGCGGAGTTAGCGGGAGGAGATGGCTTGTTTTTGCTTTCAGGGGGAGCGGTATGTGCAGGTTTTTCACCCGGCTGGGCAACTGGCACGGTTTTCCTGTACGATAGCGCTCGATGTGTTCTGTGATGGCGGGGGATAATACTCATTCTTGTAACCTTGCCTCTGCTCGCCGTCCTCTCTCACCTCGTAGGAGGAGTGATTCATTGCGAAAACTTGCCTGCAAGCCACCAAGGTGGCTCTAAGCAAGCACCATCCGTCACCCTTTACTTGCTCATCGGGTAGCAGCCCACGACGGCGCCACCCACACCTTATTGACAAGCCGAAGTCCGGAGTGGGCAGTCCGCGGTTGTATAGTGTAGCGGTTATCACTCCGGATTCTGATTCCCTCAGGACATTCCGGCAACCCCGGTTTGATTCCGGGTACGACCTGTTCTCCCTTCTTTTTGTATTTCCCCGTAGTCCATGCCGTTGTGGAGACGGTTGATTTCTTCTCACCAGTGGGTCTGTAGCCGGATCCACCAAGAAGCAGTGAGGGATTGACATTTTGGCTATGTTCGCTGAAGAGCAAGCCGTCGATCGAGCCGTGTTCCAGCTTAATCTCTTCGTCCGGACACGGGTGACAGGCCAAGCATTTCTACGTTTCTACTCAGTCTTTTCCTGTCCACGCCTCCGGTCCTGACCTTGTGGCCAGCTGTCGATTCAAAGTTTGTCCCACAAGGCCCCGGGCCAGAACGTCGCATTTCCTCTCACGGCATGGGGGGCGGGTGGGCCGGCCAATAGAACGAGGGCTACTGTGGTACTTTCAATCGTTTTTCTGGGCCAGAGTTTGCAGCAACGTCATCGGAGAAACTGTGCGGTCGGACTACGAAACTACGAGCGCCGTTTGGTTGGCAACCGGAGATCGACAGTGAGGGTTTTAAAGACCCTGTCTCATGAACTGGATTATCAAAGACCCGTTTCATGAACTGAATTCTCAAAAATCCTGTCTCATGAACCGTGTTTGGTGCGTTCACCGCCAGGGACGACAGCCGGGGCAGCGAGCTCGGATCTACCGCGGCTGCTCGGCGCATTCACCGACTGCAGGAGGGATATCGGGGCGCGAATAGGCATTATTTGCGGTGCCAGTTGGTCTCGGTAGGCCACAGCCTACAGCCCACGCAGCATGGCCCTTCCCCCATCCAAGTCGAAGCTGCGCGACTACCTCACCTCGGCCTGGAGAACGGACCCGGCGGAGCGCAGACTCGTGCGGAAGATCGACTTCTTCATCCTGACCTTCTGCTGCCTCAGCTACTTCCTCAACTACGTGAGCCGCTCCCCAAACTCGTGAACGAAGCTCGTTCATTAGAATCACCACTCCTGACCCCCCGGTCCCTGCTCAGCTCGACCGCAGCAACGTCGCCAATGCCTACGTCTCGGGCATGAAGGAGGACCTCGGCTTCCAGGGAAACCAGCTGAACCAAATCAACACGTGCTTCACCGTGGGGTGAGTGCAAGCCGTCATTTGCCCATTGCCCAATGCAGAACTTCTCGCTCGCCGCCATTGCTAACCCCCTTCCCCAGCTACGTCCTCGGCCAAATCCCGTCCAACCTCAGCCTGCACTATGTCAAGCCGCGCGTCTTCTTCCCGGCCATGATGGTCGGCTGGGCCGCGCTGACGATGCTGACGGCCGCGACGCGCTCGCCCCAGGCCATCATGGCCATCCGCTTCTTCCAGGGCGTGGCCGAGGCGAGCACCTTCGTCGGCACGCACTACGTGCTCGGCTCGTGGTACACCGAGCGCGAGCTGGGCAAGCGCAGCGGCGTCTTCACCGCCTCGGGCCTCGCCGGCACCATGATCGGCGGCTTCATCCAGAGCGGCATCTACGCCAGCCTGGACAACCGCCACGGCCTGCGCGGCTGGCGCTGGCTGTTCCTGGTCGACGGCATCATCACCCTGCCCGTGGCGGTCTACGGCTTCCTTCTGTTTCCCGACACGCCGGCCACCACCACCGCGCCCTATCTCACCGCCGCCGAGCGCGCCCTAGCCGTGTCGCGCCTCGAACTGCACGACCGGGCAGTCGAGCCCGCGCACGGAGCGGCGTACGAGGCCTCTTCCTCCGCCTCCTCCCCAGACCATGACGGTAACAGCCAGCCGCACAGCAACAAAGACGCCTCCGACACCTCCCCGCTGACGTGGACCTTCGCGAAAACGGTGCTGACCTCGTGGGAATGGTGGGGCTTCGTGGTGCTGTGGACCATCGCCGGCGAGACCGAGTCGTTCTCGTCCAACTCGCTGCTCGCGCTGTACATGAAGACGCCACCGTCGTCGTCGTCGTCGTCGTCGTCGTCGTCGCAGCAACCGGCCTACACGGTCCGGCAGCTCAACGACTACCCGACGGGCGTGCCGGCGGTGGGCATCGCGTCGACGCTCTTCTGGGCCGCGCTGACCGACTTCCTCGGCGGCAAGCGCTACCTGGTGGGGTACTTCATCGGGGCGACGGGCGTGGCGACCAGCGCGATGGTGCTCGCGGCGCAGCGGATGGTCGAGCGCGCGCCCGGCGGCGGAGCTGCCGAGGTCGAGGTCGGGCGCGCCACGGCCGTCGTGTTCGCCGCGTACTACTGGGCCGGCGCGGTGTACGCGTGCCAGGCGACCTTCTTCGCGTGGGCCAACGACGCGATGCGCCGGCGGCGGGAGCCTGTGTTTCGGTCTGTCGTGCTGGCCGGCATGAATCTGGGGAGTAACGCCGTCAACGCGTGGTGGAGCATCGTGTTCTACGGCGCGAGCATGGCCCCGTGGTTTACGGTCAGTCTGTTGTCTCCTTGTCTCCTTTGTTTCACATCGGTTGTCGGCACGGGTGGTGACTGACACAACGGGTGTTGCAGAAGGGTATGTACGCCATGATTGCCACCTCTGTGGCCCTGGCTGTGTGGACCGCCGGTCTGTCGTACGTTTCGTCGAGGGCCGAGAGACTGAGTCGAAAGCACGGCGGGACGTGCCTGTCTAGCGGCGACGGCAGGGCGGCACAGGTAGAGAATCAGCATGACACGACTGGAGGATGAAGTTACGCCTCACGAAAGCTCTCGGGATCTCTCGTCGCAGTCTTCCTTCCCGTTTACACCGGTCAGTTTCGTCCGCTCTCGCGCGAACAGCACGGTGACGAGCGGTTGGGCTTACCCCTATTTGGAAAGAAAGGACATGCAGCAACCTGGGATGCTGAAGTGAAGTCATTATGTCGCCGCAGGCCTCGTCCCTTGCAGCCTTGCATCTTAATCCCTCGTGAGTTTTGTGCGGATGATGTCAGGAGTCAGACTCTTGGGCCGGGAGTGAGCAAGGTGACGCCTGGGAGCATCACGGCCCGAGAGCGTCTCCCTCCCTACCACAGTACACCTCGCCGATCAGAAACCAACAGATTCCCGATCCTCCCCGCACGCCAAACATCTCGCTCTCGCTTGCCGCCAACCCTCAGTTGCCGGCAAGAGCACGCAGTGTGCACAGTAGCCCGAATACAGTCAACACTCGGCCCGACGCCGCCTCCCCACCGCCACGAAGGACGCGTCCATTCCGGATTGGGTCCTTGGGCCGCTGGGCGTCCTGAGTGTGTCAGGCAAATCAGAACTGGGGCGGCTTCACCGGTCCGTGTCATTGATCACCCTCCACTGGAGAGGTCGTAGCCGAGGAGGGTCCTTTGTGCAACCACACCCGCGCCCGACTTGCCGCATGCGGTCATATGCGCCTTCAGATCGGCTCTGACCCGCTGTCACGCACCCGGGCCGAGTCTCGGCGTCCATCGACCATTTGCATGCCAACCGCACTGTACCACGGCACGCTGGCCAGCCACGGTACCCACCCCCGGAATCCGTACTGTCATGGATGCATGTGAGCCTTTCTGTGTTCTGCGTCGCTCCAGGCGCGAACCCGAAAAAAATAAGCTCCTGTCGTTGGAACTCCGATCCTGGTATTATATCATCCCTTTCCCCCGGACCCCTCTCCGCTTCCCAGGAGCCAGGCTCCCGGGTCCTTGACCGTCCAGAAAAGAAAGGAAACATGGATTCGTCGTCGCGGTCTCACACGGCCGGGGAGCTGCTCTTCCACTGCCTCTCGTGCTTTGTTAGGGCGCCGTGCAGGGCGCTCTTCAAGCGGCGCGGACAGCAAACGGACGCGGTTCATCAGCACGAGAAAGGCAGCAGCGTGTTTTCTTCGACGACCACTTTCACGGCCGACGCGTCCGACTATGGAGTCAAGCAGGTGAGTGCAGTCTCCGGCAGCGTGGTGTTTTCTTGTTCTGTCCGGTTAGTTGCGGTCGCTAACACACGCCTCGGGCAAGAAGGCGCCCACTGACCAGAGGCCCGAGGACCACAGCGAGTCCTCGTCTACGCGCAGCCTGGTACGTCGTCGTTCTGCATTCTGACTCCGTTCTCATCGCCACCTCCCCCGGTAAACAGCTAACCAGACAACGCTTGTCGTCGTTAACAGTCGCGGACGAACAGCCTCACGTCGCTGCCGACGAGCGTGCTGGACTACGAGCGCGAAAATGGCCGCACATACCATGCGCTGAGTGCCGGGAGTACGTGCCCCGGATCCCCGCTCCTGTGAGACGTGTTCCGTTCCGCTGACACAGAGGATGTGTGGCCAGAGTACTTCATGCCCAGCGACAAGGTACGTCACTGTGTCTAGTTTCGGTTCTCCATGTTGTGAAACACCGGATACAGCACCGCTCACACACGGCGTGCAGAGCGAGATCGAGAGACTCGGTGAGTTGTTGACGGTCGCAGACGCAGCGATGCCGATCTCTAACTAGCATCACCTCAGACTTGCAGCACTACCTCATCAAGATGACGCTGGGCGGCAAGGCCTGCCTTTGTCCAAAGAACGAGGGCGCCAAGCGGGTGCTGGATCTCGGCGCGGGATCCGGCATATGGTGCATCGAGTACGGTGAGATATGCCCCGTCCGCCTTGTTTTTTTCCGGTCCAGAAACGGGCAGAAGCTAATTAGACGCCGGCAGCCGATGAGCATCCCGATGCTGAGGTGAGACGAGATCTGGCACGATCAGGCGGCCCTGCCGGCCGACTGCTGATTAACCTGCCGCGGTCTAGGTCATTGGAGTCGATCTGAGTCCCGTACAGCCCACTCTGTAGGTCGAACCGCCACTAACTAAACAACCCGCGTGAATATCTGATGAGATGGCTGACAGTAGAGCTCTGAGCATAGCGTACCGCCAAACTGCTCCTTTGAGGTAAGGAGAGAATATCGAACTCGCCCTGTCTACTCTGCGAGAGTGTGACAGGGCTAACTACTCAACCCCCCCTTGTCAGATCGACGATCTCGAGCAGGACTGGACCTGGTCCCAGCCGTTCGACTTCATCCTCAGTCGCATGATGACGGGCAGCTATACCGACGGCGCAGCAATCGTCAAGAAAGCATTCGAGTAGGCAGAACCCCCCCCCCCCCCCCCCAAAACCCCTTTCAGACAGATCACTCTTTTCTCACAACGGCATCCACCAGCGCGCTCGAGCCCGGCGGGTACTTCGAGGCGCAGGACCTGGCGCCGCTGGGCTGCGACGACGGCACGCTCCCTGCCGACTCGGCGCTGCAGGTGTGGATGCGCACGGTGGCGCGGGCGATGGAGGCGGCGGGGCGGCCGCTGACGCTCGCGCGGCGGTGGAAGGCCCTGCTGGAGGAGGCCGGCTTCGAGGACGTCGTCGAGACGGTCGACAAGTGGCCGACCAACGGCTGGGCGCGCGACCCGCGCTACAAGCTGCTCGGCCAGTGGAACCGCGCCAACATGGACCTCGTGCTCGTGCCGGCCCTCGTGGCGCCCGCCACGCGCGCGCTCGGCTGGGCCCCCGAGGAGGCCGTGCTGCTGGCCTCGCGCGCGCGCGAGGATCTGAAGAACCCGGCTATCCACGCCTACTGGCCCATGTAGGTGCCGCTACGCCGTGTCTGCGAGGTGTGCTGTGGCTTGTTGTTGGCTGACTGTGGGATCGCAGCTACATTGTCTACGGCCGGAAGCCGCTGGACGCACGGAAGTGAGAAGTGATGCGAAACGAGAACTGACCGGACAGCCTAAGGTGGAAGTCGGCAACCCATGACCGTTGCGCTGCTCGTCTTTCTTCCAGAATGTTTATCTATTTGCAAGCGTCGCGATGCTTGATGTCGATTTTTGCGTTACCATGGTTTCTTTAGTGCGTATTTGGACTTTGATTTCATCCTGCCTCAAGCTGGTCATCTGCGTCCTCATTTTCTTTTCTTTACGTCGTTTTCTCTCTGGAGATCATCTCGGGACGTCCGTCCCCTTGCATTGCGGCCGGACAAGCGGGCCGACATGAACGGGAAGCCCAATACATTAGCTTTCTCAATACCAATAGTGAACAAGAGAAGAAGATCAAATGCACGGATGCAGCCGAGAGAGGCCAAGTGCGGTCTTACGTTCAACCGTCATCCTCTTTTTGTAACATTCCTGCTTGTCTAAACTAAAATCAAACAGAAGACTGTAATCACTGAAACGCTGGCCCGTGTGCATCGACCTCGTTTCTCCGTCTTGGTCATAGATTAGACTAGCAAGAGCATGGTAGTTTCCTGGGAATAAGACGAATCCAGCCGTGATGCCTCTGGCTCAAGAGTCCTTGATGAGTGGACGGCTGACGCACCGAGTTCCTTGGACTCGAAATGGTTGTGGTTCAGGTGCAAACCGGCTGCTTCTCCTCAGCAATGCGGTGCCGCGCAGCAGCTGAAACCGTGACAGAAATCAAAATGGTATGCTTATAACAGCACCCACGACCCATCCATCGTCTGCGCACTTATATAATGTAGCTGAGGCTAGGCTGCGGATAGGTCGCGTGGGCAACTCGAAGTGAGTCCACATAGGCCTGCAGCTGAGGCGTGTTGGTCTGTGAGATATATCCGGCGACCTGGACGGGAATTGCGACATTTTCCTGCAATCGGATACACGTCAGGTGCCTTGGGGGCCGGGCTGTGCGGCGATGCAATGGAACCGCGAAATCTATCGCATGCACAGCCTCGCCTCCTCACCTCTTCTTCTTATCCGTTCCCTCTGTCGCTGTCCGCTAATCACTACCAACGTCAACGAGAGCAAAAGAAGTGAGGAAAATAATAGAGATCAGTAAAACAACGGTGAAACATGCCTCCTTCCCCGGAACCCCCAGCGGTATTTCTACCTCTATTCGTCGCTGTGTCAGACCATATCCCGGATCCCCCGGCCTACGGCGACAACCCACCCCCGTACGCCGTCGCAGCCGATGAACCGCCCGCCTACCGCGAACAAGCCGGCGTCGACCCGGACGAGGTGCTCCCGCCGTGCGCGCTCGTGCTGCACGGCCGCTTCGTCTACCGGGCGGGGCCGACCCCCGGCACGACGGCCGGCTCCGACGCGCTGTACCAGCTCTCGCGCTTGATCCATGAGCAGCGCTCCGAGACCGAGCGCATCGACTTCCAACGGCTCGACTACCGCGTGCGGCCCTCGCCCGACGGCTCGTCCGCCGTGACGCGCCGTGCCAAGGACGTCTACTCCCTGGAGTACCTCGCCCCGCGGCCGTACGCCCACATCCCCGCCGTGCTGCGCCTGGTGCCGCAGTCCCGCAAGACCCTGGGTGAGGTGTGCATCGTCAAGCGCCCGTTCTTCCACTGGGGCTACCGCGCGCTGCGGGTGCTGTCCGAGGCCGAGAGGCGCCGCGTGCAGGCGGAGGGCGGCAGGGCGAAGAAGGGCGAGTACCACTTCGCGATCAAGGGGCGTGACGAGGCGTGGCAGTGGCGCGATGCGGCCGGGCAGGTCGCGGCCCGCCAGACTTGCGAGAGGATGCCCGGCCGGCCGGCCGACGTCGAGTTCAGGCTGGACGTCTTGGTGCCGCTGCCGCGGCGCACGCTGGACAGCCTCGTGGCCATGTGGTGCATGTGGATATGGCATCTCTGCACCTTGGGGATCACGTCGAGAAAGCCGTACGAAGACCGTCAGTGCACGCGCGCCCTGTTTCTGTCCGGGGGTTTGTCCCCTGAAGTGATCAGCACGGCTGACATACCTGTACGGCTGCAGCAACGGGGATGTTGCACCATCCCAATGCACGACCACATTAGAACGGCACGAGGGCTCGTCAGTATGCCGTCCGTCCGCTCATGGGCGTTCATTGGCCGGCTTGGGGCGTGAGGCGCCTGGATTGCATGGCATCGAGGTACGTATTGCTAGAGAGACCAGGTCAGCGGCATCGCCCCAGGAGTCAATGCAGCCACAGCGCTGCCCTCTCCTTCCGCCCATGTGTATATATACGTCGTCGGTCTTGCCAGCGGCAGAACATCGACGCTGCTGACGTTTCCGCTGTTTGCGTGGTCTTGGTTGCTATCATAACGAACCACAGACTGCCGCTAATAACCAAATCCATGCCGAGATGGTGTGTAGCACGGATTAGTTGCTTCTCTCTGGTAAGCCGACAGCATGCCGCTCTTACCTAGGTCTGCAACGCGCAAAAACATGCTCTATCGTGGCCATTCGATACCCTGCCCGGTGCATCTCCCTCACTCCAGCTCCGCCAAGGCCTCCTCCACCATCCCGGCGACATCGTACTCCCAGACGCTGTGAAACAGCGCCGTGATCCGGTCCCCGAACTGCCGCGGATCCGTCGCCACCGCAGGATCCTTCCACTGAAACAAGTCGCACGCCTCCCGCGTCGCCCGCACCACCCCCTGCGTCCGCTCATACAGCACCGCGTTGTACGCCTCCAACGCGGCGCTCACCCACCGCCCCTTCTCTCTCTCTCTCTCATCGCCCCCGTCTCCCGTCCCCCCGCCCGTCACCTTCCCATCGACAGCAGCCAGCAGCTCGCTCAGCACCAGCGCGTCCTCGATGCCCATCCCCCCGCCCGCGCCCAGATGCGGGCCCGCCGCGTGCGCCGCGTCCCCCGCCACGCACACCCTGTCTCCCCATCCCTCCCCGTCCCCGGCGGCGGCGGTGGCGGCGGCGGCGGTCCCGATGTACCGCGGCGCCGGGCGCGCGGCCATGTCGAAGATGGCCCACTTGTCCATGGCGTCCGGCAGCAGGCCGACGATGCGCCGCGCCGTGGGGTGCCAGTCGCGGAAGGCGGCCTCGGCCTCGGACCGGGAGCCCGGCGCGGTGTGCTGCTGCCGCTGCGGGTGGGCACGCCAGGTCGGCGACGGGTCCGAGATCACGGCCAGGATGTTCAGCAGCGTGTTGGACGCCACCGGGTAGGTGATGATGTGCGCGCCGGGGCCGTTGTACATGAAGCGGGTCATGGATCTTGATTGGCCGAGGGCGGCCATGGCGGCTGGCATGGGCGCCAGCGCGCGGAAGCAGAATTTCGCGGTGTACCCTGCCTCAGGGGACTGGGAGGAGGAGGAGGAGGAGGTCGGGAAGAGGAGTTGGCGCACGCGCGAGCGGATGCCGTCGCAGCCGATGACGGCGTCGGCGGTGGCAGTGGTGCCATCTTTGAAGTGCAGACGGAGTCTGCGGTTGCTGCTGCTGCTGCTGCTGTTGTCTTCCGGGGGCGCCGAGATGGTGTCTATCTCCTTGTTGAAGCGGACCGCACCTGGCGGCAGCAGCTGCGCCCAGGCCTCGAGGATCTCGCTGCGGAGGCCGCCTTGGAACCCGTCCTTGCCCACGTACAGCTTGAAGATCAGCTCGTCCGAGCGGTACCCGTCGATCCACTGGAAGTAGTCTTCGCCGTTGGGGTTCGCCGCGCGCTTGAAGGCGGCGAGCACGTCGGGATTGAGCAAGCCCATGGCGCGCTCCGCGTTCGGGCTGAAGCCGATGCCCGCGCCGATCTCGCGGAAGCCGGGCGCGCGCTCGTACACGGTGAACGAGACGTTGCGGGCCAGCAGGCCGAGCGCCAGGTTGACGCCGGTGATGCCTGCACCGACAATGGCGACGTGCAGGCCGTCTTGCGGCCAATCCGGAGGGTTCGTAGACGCCATTGCAGTGGCGCAGGGGCTGTTGTGTTCCAATATCCTGGGAGTTGAGATGTTGGTCGTCCAGCTGGAGCTGGCTGATACGGAACAGCACTACGAGCGGGATTGTTGCGAACGTAAGGTAGTTGAGATTCAGCAGTGGCCTGGGGAACTACGCCGCACGCTGCTGTGGCTGCACCCCGTCGGAGCTGAGATGGGGATCGCCCGAGACATGCTCTCTACCCGTTTGGAGTGCAGCTCAGGGGCAAGTGCCACCGAATACGTGAATCGGCGGCAGCGAGGGCAGTCGCCGCCAGACCAAGAAACTCCGATGGTCGAGCCGAGAAACTCCGGTGGTCGGGGCTCCGAATCTCACACAGTCGCTGTTCGCTGCCCGATGTTCCCTCATCTTGCCAACCACATTGCCAACGCAGAAAAAGAATTCCCTGCTTACGACGAAAGAGCACAGCAAACCATGGCGGCCACGGGGAGCGCCCCGTCCCCCAGCAAGGGCAAAGTCCTGCTGACCGGTAAGAGCATTCCGCAGCCCGTGTTCTGCTGTAGTTGGGCGGGTGACTAAGAGCGGCTTTCTCAGGCGGAACCGGCTTCATCGCCTCGCACGTTTTAGACTGCCTTCTGGACCATGGGTACGGATATTAGCGTCCCGAGTATTCCTGCGGGATGCCGAGCTGACCGGAACCCTCGCAGCTTCGACGTTGTGGTGACAGCTCGGTCGGCAGAGAAGGGACAGCGCATTGTCCAGTCGGTCGACGAGACCGTAAGAAAGCACGTCGCGTTTGTCGTCGTGGAGGACATCGCGAAGGAAGGCGCCTTCGACGAGGCAGGACCATACTGATGCCACAGCCCCAACGGAGATCATCCAAGCTGACACCTCGGCAGGTTGTCAAGTCGGACCCGCCCTTTGACTACGTCGTGCACACGGCGTCGCCCTACCAGCTGCACTGGGATGACCCGGTGCGGGACTGCCTCGACCCGGCCATCAAGGGCACGACGGGCATCCTCCGGTCAATCCACGCATATGCGCCCAACGTCAAGCGCGTGGTGATCACCTCCTCGTCGGCCGCCATCCTGCGCCCGCCGAACCACCCGCCCGTCTACGACGAGTCGTCGTGGTCCGACGTGACCTGGGAGCAGGCCCTCGACCCGGCGCACACCTACCGCGCCAGCAAGGTGCGTCATCACTTTCCCCAACGCACACCCTCACTCTCTTTCGAGGAAGCGCAACTGACAACAACGCCCAGAAATTCGCCGAACAAGCCGCCTGGGACTTCCTCTCCTCCACCACCCCTCCGCCCTCCTTCACCCTCGCGACCATCAACAACAGCTACACGTTCGGCCCGATCCCGCGCAGCCTCGACAGCCTCGACGCGCTCAACACGTCGAACCACCGCATCCGCGACCTCGTGCTCGGCCGCTGGCGGCGACAGCAGTCCTCAACAAGTACCACCACCACCTCGGGCAGCGTCAGCGGCAGCGACGGTGGCGGCATCCCGCCCACGTCGCCGGTCTTCACCTTTGTCGACGTGCGCGACGTGGCGCTGGCGCACGTGCGCGCTCTGACGGTCCCAGCAGCCGGCAGCAAGCGGTTCTACGTCGTCGGCGGGTACTTCTCCAACGCGCAGATCGTCGGGGTGGTGAGGAAGCGGTTCCCCGCGCTGCGAGACAGGCTGCCGGGCGAGGACGAGGAGGCGGCCGCGGAGGACTTCCCGCGGGACCATTGGCGGTTCGATAACGCGCGCTCCAGGGAGGTGTTGGGGCTGGAGTACAGGGGGCTTGAGGAGAGCGTGGTTGATACGGTGCGGTCCATTTTGGCGTTTCAGGGGGCGAAGGAGTAGCTCGGTCGGGAAATGGCGAGGGATGGAGGGATTCTGCTAATAATACCTTGTGAGTAGCCGCCGCTCCAATGTCCTGTTGGTGACATAGGTCTGTTTCTGTGGTTGGTCCTTCATGAAAGAGACCAGGATGCCAGTCTCTCCTGGCAAGCAAGTCAATCGGGCCTCCAGCTCTCGCAGACCTCTTCGTATCGTGCTCCTTGTGGTGCAGAGATGTAAGGGAGAAGCCACTGGAGCGCGGCCTTCTCCCACTTCCTGCGCCCCGAGTACGCGACGGAGGAGCTGAAGCACTGGAAAATCGAGCTGGTTCCGCTGTCGTCGCCGGCAGTGTTCGGGTCGTACGCCAGGCCGACGTTGCTGATCTACACGCAGACCCATGCGCGGCGCACGTTCCGTCGCCGATCCGCGGCCTGAGCCCGGACAACATCGAGTAGTGTAACTTCACTGTTCTCGATCGCTTCTTCCGGCCGTACTGCAGCCGCCTGCCTCACTACAGGCCGGTCACCCGGACTGTCCGCCGGCTGCGATCCTCGCGACCGACTGGCATGGCGGCGGCCTGGCAGGGAACGGATCCTCCACCAACTTCCAGGTCAGCCCGGACACGGGCGGGCGAGGGGTGAACCGGTTGGACGGTGTGGGCGGTGAACCGGGCGAACGGGGTAAACGGGTAAACAGGGTAAACGGAGGGGAGGGGAAACGCCAACACCAGCAGCAGATCTTCTAGATAAGGATGTCCAAGTCATGCGAACGGGCCTTCCGGAGCGGGAAATCTGGCTGGCAGGCGAGTACACGGCGCCGTTCGTCGCGCTCGGCACCACGGCGAGTGCGTACTGGAGCGGGGAGGCTGCGGCGGTGCGGGTCTTGGCCGCGAAAAAATTCGGAATCGGAGCCGGGGGTGACATCCGAATACGATGCCGGTGCGTTCGCTGGACGTCCAGGGTGTGGCACGGCGTCATCGCTCTCCAAGACCTGCGTGTTGCTTGCCTCCTTGGATTAGGAATACTGTGGTAGAGAAGCAGTTAACGTCCACCGGGGGGCTCGAGCGCCAACTCTGAACCCGAGACTGCATGCATGCTGACGGAAAGTGTCAAGAATCCCTGTGGATGGGCTCATCAAAAGATTGCTGCATCCGTGCTGTGTTGTGCTCAGCACATGCAGGCAGCACAGCGAAGAGACGGCGCTGCGCATCGGACAATTTGACACGCGGCAGTGGGGGTTTGCGCCGTGCTGGGGTGCATGGACCCTGGCCAAACACTACCCCGAAATCAGGAAGCGGTGTGCGTCAAGGAGTGGCGTGGCTGCACGGCGCAGTCAAGCGAGAACCGGGAAAAATGTTTGACAGACAGGCCTGTCAGGGGGCCAACTGACCAGAGTTGCTGCTCCTCACTTTTTTTGTCTCTTCTCTCCCGTTTCTCCTTTTTTCCATTTCTTACACCGTCAAATGCTCCTCGCTGGACATGTCGTGGTTGTATTCAATAGGTCACCGCATCAGAGCGGGTGCCCCACACGAGCGGTGACTTACACTAGTGAGTGCTAAGAAAGGAAAAGAAACATCCAGGGTCGGGGGGAAGTTTTGCAGGCCTCGCCGGGCCTGACGACCGACAGCATGGTGTCCTAGGTTGTCACCTAACGTTAAGCAGTTAGCACCAACCTGAAACCGGCTTAGCCGGATGGAGCCTTTCTGGCGCGCTCCTTCAGAGCGTGGGCGGCGCTTCCGAAGCAGAAGGAACTTCAACCTGGAAAAAGGAAGATGAAGAGCCAAGTTTTTCGCGGCAGGAACGATGGAAAAACTTCAAGCGAGTCACACACACCCCCCGCACATTCTGCTTCGCTCCGCTTCTTCAAACTTCATCAATTCGTTCGTTTGGGGGCCTGACTGTTCGCTTCCTGTGGCTACCACGGAGACAGAGTTCCAACATGTCTGTACACAGCTACGCACACTAGTTAACGTTACCCCCTAACGACTCAGTTACTGCCGTGACCCCGAAGATCTCTACCACGCCTGGCAACGCGGCCCAGCAAGGGCACACCACGAACGCTAGGAACATCACTGCACAGCTCACGGCCGACAACTTACACGCATCCAGCGCACCGTGCACCATGCACAGGTGAAAAGCGCGCACACAACCGCTTTCTCACGCCGTGACTTGAACCCCGCGGTGTTGGCTAGCCCAAAAACCGGAAATTGCAGGGTTGCAATAATGGGTGGCATCCTGGATCATGCGCTGCACAAGCAGCTGCCCGCCGCTGCTCTAGCCCGCCGTGGGGTCACCGCAGCGGACGGGCCGCCTGAGAAAACCACGCTCCCTCCCGATCGTCATGATGGCAACCATTGCGGGACTCCAAATACAGCACCCGGCCTCGGCAACCGGCAGGGCTACCTCCGGGTCGTAACGGACTTGGCCGCCAACGACGACGACGGCAGGACCGTGGACGACGACATCGACGCCGACTCGGTGCTCGACACCAGCGACGCCTGCGGCGAGCACCGTGGGCAGCCCCCGCAACCGGTACACTCACCGCAACATCCGGTCTCGGCAGCCGAGAAAGCGCTGCCGCCGCTGCCGCCCGACGGCAGCCCTCCCGCTTCGCCCCGGCTAGCCATGTCATGTAGGCTATCGCGCATCCCGTTCTGGCAACCGCCGTGCGAGGTGCCCGGATTGATGTTCGACCAGGAGGACCCGTCCGGCGCCGCGGCGAGTCCGCCGACGTCAGACCCTGTCACCCCGATGAACGCAGCTGATCTCTTCCGCCCGCTAACCGAGGCCATCACACCCGACTTGGCGCTCGGCCCGTTTCCCACCTTGGCGACCGAGCCGGAGCTGCAAGACAAGCTGCGTGGCTTGTCGATCGAGTCGGCGCGGTCAGATCTCTCGGCCTCGGACGGGCTGGGCATCATCCGGGAACAAGCCGACGCGGCCGCGGACGGCATGTCCCTGCTGGCGCCCACTGAGGGCTCGTTCTCCAACAGCTCTGGTGAAGGTGAAGCTAGGGCCGCGGGCGCTGGCAGGCAGCGACTTCTCGGCATCGGACATCGGACGCATTCAAGGAGCGTCAGCTCCTCGGGGAGCGGGTCCGCGAGTTCGGGCAGCTGGCGGCCCAGCGATTCCAGTGCGACGCGGTTGCCCATTAGCCTGTTCTCGCGCAAGCGCAATGGAGTCCGTGGGCCGGCCGAGGAGGAGTTCTTGGAGAAGCGGTCCTTGACGCCGGCCCAGCTTTCCGCCGCGCCGCAAAGACCGGGCGACGCCGACGAAGAGCCTGTGACGCCAGGCCCGGCCACGCCCACTTCACCCACTTCACCCACTTCGCCCACTTCCCCCGCGTCGGACTTGGGTCGTGCTGAAGCCAGCGCGCCCGCGAGATTCTTCCAGCGCATGCCCTGGCTCAGCGACAGCCAGTCGGGGAAAGTAGCCCCGGTCTTCGGCGTGGATTTGAAGGACAGCATCCGCGTCGCGCCTATGAAGATCCGGATATCGCACAAGGGCAGAAGAACGTCGTACAGGACGTTCCCGCTGTCGGTGTACAAATGCTGCGAGTTCATCCGCCGCCACGGTACGTTGTCTTGGGTTACGGTGGTGGTGTCTACTCGTGTTCTACTCGAGTTTCTTGCGTCGTGACACCCACTGACTTGGCTTCATTAGCCGGCACCGATGTAAATATTTTTGCCTCGCCCGGGAACGCCTTCAACGTCGCCAATCTCAAAGCCATCTTCAGCCAGGCGCCGACGTACGGCGAGAGCTTTGATTTCGAAGGAAGCGACTACACGATTTACGACGCTGCGCGGCTCATATTGGTGTTCCTCGAAGAGTTACCGAAGCCTCTGATTTCGCCTTCGGTCGTCAAATCGTGGATCCTGTTGGCGCGCCAGGCAGGCGCCATCCAACCGCCGTGTCCGCGTGTCGAAACGGGCTTGGACTTCTGGACCGAGGCGCTCAACCGGCTGCCGACAGCCAACCGCAACCTGGCCAAGCACCTGCTGACGCTGTTCGCTGAGATCCTCCTCGCCGCGTCGGGCACTGTGACCGAGGCCGACGCGCGGCATGTCGCCTCGGCCGTGTCGTGGGCCATGTTCCACCAGGCTGCGGACGGCGGCGGCGTGGACGGCAAGACCAAGGACCAGAACAAAAAGCCGGCCAGGCGGGACGTGCAACCCACCCTGGCGCTGGCGTTCCTCATCTGCAAGCGGGGCGAGTACGCCGTCACGCTCGGCAAGGCGTCCGGGCGCGGCGCCTCCAAGAGGGACTCCAAGTTGTTTTTACCGAGTACGAAGGAGATCATGGAGTGGAAGGGCAAGCAGTGACATATGCGTGGTGGTGGTAGCGGTGGCGGTGGCGGTGGCGAGACCGTCTGACGGAGGAGGAAAAGCTGCTTCTCTACGATACCCATTGTTCCTTGGGCGGCTCTCAGCTTGTCTGCTGTTTTTTGGTGAGTGATTTTGGTCATTGCGACTTGCATCGGCATCTGTATTGGCGTTTGTTTGATGTTCTTGACGTTGCGGTTGCATAGGTACTCTCGGACATGACATGGCTGGGAATGTAATGCTGAGGACACACGTAATTCATTGCACAGCGAGGAGCGGGATCTGTACCAAAAGTAAATCTATATTGCTTTTCTTAATATCAACTGCTTTCTGCATTCAATGGAATTTGCTCGACTTCTAAGTATTTCCCGGGTCGGGGGAGCTGAACAAGCTCCGTCGTGATTCGCGAAGGCTGGCGTTGGGTAAAGGGGGGACGAAGGGTGGAAGAGGTAAAAGTGCCAGCCAGCAAAGGAAGGACGGGAGGACCAAGGGGCGATTTGCCTCAGTCCTCTAGCTACCTACCTACATATAGTCCTGTTATGGACAGGGCTCAGACCGTAGTACACGCATCTCAACTTACATAGCAGCGTCGTCCTCTTCACAAGTTCGCAGCGAGGGGTTACAACCCAGACACCCCGCTTTCTTTTCAAACCACGTTACAAATTCAGCTGTTGTTCTGTATGGAGCTACGGAATACACTAGTATAGTGTAGTATACACTAGTGTAGTGTAGTGCCCAGATCTAAGACATTACAGCCCTACGCTGTAGATCCTTCCTTTGATGGGAATCGGCCAGCGCCGACACTATTCCGTGCATACACTACACAACACTAGTGTATACTATACTTCACTAGTGTAGTGTACACGAGTGAAACAGCCCCAGCAGCGGGCGGGGCCCATTCCAGCGTGCCGGGTCGGCGGTTTCGCCATATTCAGGTCGTCCGTCCCAACACTACACCGTACTCCGTTCGCCTATTCTGTTGAAAACAGGGATGGTGACGTCAGCGGCAGCCCCGACCATGGCACATGCTGTGTATTCCACACGTCGACAGAACGGATATAGGGCCAGCGGAGGCACCATTGCTCCTTCGAATGCCGAAACTCTACCAAAGTAGTTGTTTATGAGCAGGCACAGGGCTCCAGTGAAAGCAGTCGGAATTATCAGCAGCAGATCGAACCACCGAGTCGACCGCTCAAAGCCAGGGCCATGCCGTCTTCCCAGCGGGACGCTCCCACCGGCATCGGCAAGCGCGAACAAAGCGGTCCCCGCTGGATCTGGTTCATCACGGGGCCGACGGCCTGCGGCAAGACGACCGTCGCCAAGTCGCTGGCCGAATCGCTCGGCTTCATGTTCGTCGAGGGCGACGATGTGCGTCGTATAGTTCATTAATGCCCACCCTATCCTGTTCCGGAGCTGGCGTCTTTCACCTAACCGCAAGCACCCCCCTCCCATACACCAATTCCCAACCCATCTGAAACCGCCAGACTTACACCCAGTAACCCACTAACCTAACCCGCCCTCCCTCCGGCCCGCCCACGGCCGGCAGTACCACCCCCAAGCCAACCTCGACAAAATGTCCCGCAACGAACCCCTCACCGACGCCGACCGCGCCGCCTGGTTACAGGCCCTGCGCGAGCACCAAGAGGCCCAGCCATCACCACCGCCCCACTTCGAATCCGCCCGGGCGTTCTCCAGGGCTGCGCCCTCGCCGCACCTCGTCGTCACCTGCTCCGCGCTGAAGCGCCAGTACCGCGACGTGCTGCGGACGGGCGGGCAACACACGCGAGATCTGCGCGTGCGGTTTGTTTTCCTGGATGTGCCGGAGGATGTGCTGAGGGAGAGGGCGCGGCAGCGGCGGGGGCATTTTGCGGGCGAGGGGCTGGTGGGGAGTCAGATGGAGGCGCTGGAGCGGCCGGGAGAGGGGGAGGGGGATGTGCTCGTTGTCAAGGTTGGGAGGGAGGCGGAGGTGGAGGAGACGGAGGCGGAGGTGTTGAGGCGGGTGAGGGCGGAGATGGGGGTGTGAATTTTGGGGAGTCGGTCGGGTTGGGTTGGGGGTGGAGAGAAGGGTCGAACGGAACTGAGACCGGATGGATTACGTGAGTAAATAAAAAACTACGGCCTGTCCTGCTTGTACTCGCCCCGGCCGGCCCGCTCGCACACCGTCTTCAGCGTCTGGCCCGCCCACTCGAAGTCATCGAGCTCCAGATACACCTGCGCGCTGAGGCGCGCCCACCAGCGGTCCTTGTAGACGAACAGCGCGATGAACGTCTTGAACTCGTCCATGAGCGTCTCCAGCATCCAGTTCGTCACCGCCGAGACATCCTCCTTCGGCAGGGCAGGGAAGCCGCCTGCCGCGGGCGGCGCCTCCCCTTCCCCATCGGGCTGCACCGCCAGCGGCAGCGCCACGTTCACCATGGAGCACCGCGTCAGGCTCTGGCTGGCGTTATCCAGCACCTCGGTGCCCAGGATCGCGGCGGCGCGACGCCCGCCCTCGCGCGCCTGCGCCGTGAGCGCCGCCAGGATCCGCGCCTCCCCGCCCAGCACCTCCTCGCGCCACCGGAGGCTGTCGCGCACGCACAGGTAGGGCGCGTTGTCGACCGTGCCGACGAACTCAAAGTTGCTGACGAACTCGGTCTTGTCCGTCGGCGGCAGCGGGTTGAAAAGCGGCTGGGTGGCGCCGGCGCGCGGGACGAAGCGGTGCGAGGTCACCAGCGGCGAGCGCATCAGCGGCTGGTTGCGCTCCGGCACGTAGAAGACGGCGCAGCCGCGCGGCACGTGCAGCCACTTGTGGCAGTTGCTCACGAAGAAGTCCGGGTCGACGGCGGCCAGGTCGAGGTCGACCATGCCGACGCCCTGCGCGCCGTCGACGAGCGAGAGCAGGCCGGCGGCGCGGCAGGCCGCCGCGATGGCCTCGAAAGGGAAGCGCACGCCGGGGAGCGACGAGACCACGTCGAAGAGGCAGAGCCGCGGGCGCTTGCCGTCGCGCCGGGACGCCTCCACGGCGGACTCGAACGCGGCCACCACCGCGTCGTCCTCGCAGGGGTACGAGAGCGGGATGCACCGGTGGGACACGCGGCCCTGGCGGTCCTCGACGACGTAGTCGATCGTGCGGGCGCAGCCGCCGTAGATGGTGTCGAAGTAGAGAATTTCGTCCTTGCCGTCGGCATTCCAGTCCAGGTTGCGCAGCACCGTGTTGACGCCGGTTGTCGCGTTGGGGACGAAGACCACCGTGTCGGTGGGCACGCGGAGCAGCTTGGCGATCGCCGCGCGCGACTGGTCAAGCAGCTTGGGATAGTCGTAGCGGATGAAGACGTCCGGCGCGGCTTCGGCTTGGTCCTGATAGGAGCGCAGCTTGGCTTGGATGGCGCGCGGGATGGTGCCGAAGGAACCTGGGCATGTCAGCTGGGTTGAGGTCTAGGGAGGAAGCGGCCGGGGAACATACCGTGGTTCAGGTTACGGTACGACGGGTCGAAGAGGAAATGCTGCTCCCTCAGCTCGTGGCCAAACTTGACCGGGCCGTTCTGGGTGGCGTCGACATCGGCCTTCTGCCGGACAGGGAGTTCGAGTGGAGCAAGGCCCATGGTGCGTCTCGATACAGTTCCGTTGGGAGAGTACGAACTTTCTGGCAGTGGACGGGGAGCTTGGGAGATCGGGGACTCGTAGGGACCGGAACCCACGGACGAAGATATATAGCTGATGCATTTTCGCGGGTCCGACTATGCGCTGATCCCGTCCCTTGAGTCAACTGCGCAGCCCAGTGCTCGCGGTCCCGATACGGTCGCGATAACTTGTTTCCCCACCTACGTAGCGCGACCTTGGCGTTGACTCAACGATCTCCGCACAACCTTCTTGGGCAAAACGGAGTGGATATTGGCTGAGGAGGGGAAGTGCATGTGGCGCTCCCGACTTGTCGCGAATAGGGCGCGCTCGGTGTTGTCGGTTATCCGTGAGCCTCCGCAAACCGCGACAAGCCGGTCCCGCGCCGAAAGAATTGGCGAGTCACTTCAAAACAACTCTTGATTGCCAAGATCTCGCTCGGCAGGCAACCCGCCCTGCAGTGCATCAATCCTCTTCTCCAGCCAGCAGCGGTAGCCGGCGAACATCGCGGCACGCTCCCATTGCTTGCAGAACCGGGCCAGCGTGGTGTATCTCTCAATGAGAAACCTCGTCTCGTCGAATGCACCCTTCGAAACATCCCGGACGGCGCGGGTGAGCTTGGCCAGGCAGACGGGGCAGAGGTAGGGCGGCTGGCGCAGGTCCTCGGCCACGCAGGTCGTGCTCTGCATCGAACACGCGTAGTAGCGGCAGTGGGTGAGACAAAAGCAGTGGCCCACCTCGTGCGCGACGGTGCGTGCCACGCGGGATAGCCAGAGTGCGCTGAGGTCGCCGTCGCTACGCGCCCCTGCCTCAAGGGTTTTCTTGATGATGTCCGCCAAGGGTTGCGCGGCCGTTGTGACCTGCGAATTGTCGACCTTGCGCTTTTTCCTCGATCCTGCCGCTGCCGCACCCCTGCAGAGACGCTCGACGAATGCCGCGCAGTGCGCGAACGGCCACGCATGGTCCCGATCTACGCCCGCAGCTTCATCCAGCAAGGGGTGGTAGCGCGCGAAAGACACGACGGCGATGCGGCTGCCGCCATAAGCCAGGCCGCAGCAGAAGTCGTCATGCTCGTCCTCGTACGTGTCGTGAGCGACGAGCATGACGAGCGCGTATGCATCGTCAGGTAGCGCGTCAAGGGCGGCGTCCAGTATGTTGCTTAGTCTTAACTGCCGCCCGAAGGCGCCATCCGGGCAACGACGTGTGGTGATGCGCGTGACAATGCCGCCGACTTGCAGGCCGATGTATTGTGGTCCATCCTGTTGCTTTTTCGACCTGCCCGCTGCGTTGCCCCCCGTCCAGGGCACAAGGCGCACCTCCTTGGGCAGCAGGCGGACAGGAAGCGGGTAGTAGAATGCCTCGAGATACTGGCGCACGAGCTCGACATCAGGCGCCTCGCATTTCCCCTTCAGCGAGGCGGCGCGCGACGGTGACGGCACGGTCCACGAGCTGACGGTTTTCGAGACGGCGGGGCCGACCTGCGGCGCGGGAACGACGTAGATGGTCTTCCTGCGTTGCGTGACGGGGTTTCGCATGTTGTCCTGGATCCACGACCGCAGGCTCTGGGGCGGCTCTTTCGGGTCCACGGCCAGCGCGTCACCCGGCAGCACGAGCGGCCCGGGGAACAGGGCTTCCAGGCGGGCGTGTTCGGCGACTGCGTCTTCTGTACCTGCGCGACCTGCCGGCGTCGTCGCCGCTTGCCGCTTGGCCAACGGAAGACGCTGGAAGCCGGCTTCCGCCGCATGCGATGAGACATCAAGCTGCAGATGGCGGTGTGGGCAGGACGGGGACATTTTGCACTGCATAAATCAGCCGTCATCGAAGTTGCAGCATGTTGATTCTTCGATCAAGGCTGGAATCATCCATCATCGCGCAAAAGGCCAGCGCTGCCCGCTCCAGGCAGCAACTGCTGCAGGCCAATGGCGGAGGGGATTCCTGATCAGAAAAGCAAGGGCGCGTTTCCAAAGACGCAGAGTCAGGGTTAGGGCGGCGCTCCGCGGCACCGCCAGCAGCAAACGCAGCTCTGGACGAGCATGGATGGAATGTCTGACCCGACTCGCCGGAGGATATGCAAGCCGATAGTTTCATGCATGCACGATCCCCATCCAGCATCCGACGCGCACCCGCAAGCCTTCACGTGAACGCGCAGGCTTGCACGGTCAGCTTTCCCAGACCACAACCACACCACAGCCCGTTGGACTGCTTGGGCGCTGAACTCGCGAATCACAAGGTGCAAATTACCAACAACGCAAAGGACCTGATACCCGGCGCGCAGGTAAAGAAAGAAGCCTCGGGGGCTGCCAGTGTTTCAAATGTGAGACCTGTTTCCGAACCGGGTTGAAGCGGAACGCCAGGCTAAGGCAGTTCGATACGCCTTTTCAATATGGGTGCCCCGACGCGGCCGGCCTGCAGGTCATCTCTGCGCTGTCGAAAGACGAATGCCAGTCCTGCAAAGCGCTGCTGCGTGGACCCCGGGCCACGGCCTGGCCACCAGCCAACACTGCCTGCCCAACACGGCGGCGGCTCTAGCGACACGCCAAAACCAGCCAATCAACTTACATGCCGCCGCCGCTTCTGGGATGCCGGACGACGTTGACATGACCGCGCGAACATGTCTTGACCTTACTCCGGGGCGGCCTCGAGGAGACTCGGCGCCAAAGACATGTCTATAAGATGGTGATGCGGCATGCACTCTTCTTCAACCCGTCGGTGCAATCTTCCGCAGCGACACCCCTTTCACTCCGAAGCCGACGCGCCTTGCCCGCTCCATCAAGCCGCCTTTGCCCAGAGAAGCATCGCCTTATCGAAACACACCCGGCAACATGAACCGCCGCCGGAGTCAAGCTCCGGACTCCCCCTCCCACACGGTGCCTCGTATCAACGTCGATCAAAAGTTCACTGCGCCGGATCCGGGTCAACCGCCCTACCCCGAAGGCGGTGAGAACATTGACCCGCGTCGTCTGTTCGCCGACCTTTTCTGGGGAGACCCCCGCCGCTTCTTAGACTCGCTCCCACCGATCTCGTCTAGGCCTCGCAGCTCTGGTAGCGTTAGTAGCTCCGGAAGCTCTGGCAGCTTCCACACGCGACCGACCGCGGAAGCCCTGCGGGCCCTAAACGCCGTGAGCGGCGCTGGAGACCGCGGCAACGGCCCGAAATCTTCGAACCTCCCTCGACCAGGGCCGCCGCCGCCCGAAGTCCCGCGTCTGCCGCCAAGCCCCCCTTCCTCTGACACCACGCCCCCGCAGCCGCAGGACCCAATGCGCCCGCCGCCGCCGCCGCTGTCGCCGCCGCCTCCGCCCCATGATCCCAGTGACGACGACTATCCCATGTCCAGCTCCAGCACCTCCTCTGACACCCCGGCCGCTGCTCCGCCAGGCTTCCTCCACTGCCCGGGCTACGCCGCGCACGCCATCAAGCCGCGAGCCCCGTTCAGTGTGCCCTCTCGCCGCGAAGAGTTCGTCGACGCCCTCGCTGAGCTCGAGACGGAACGCAAGGGCGTCAAGATCAAAGGCGTCGGCAAGCTCGCCCGGCCGCTGCTCAACAAGTCGCACTCGCCCAAGCTGCTCGCCCACTTCCTCGACCGCGCCGAGCGCCAGCTGCTGGTCCCCATCACCGCCGCCCCCGTCCCTGCCCCCGCCCCCGCGCCGCGGGTCCTCGCCCAGCTCGAGAGCGAGCTCTTCGACACGGCCAAATACGTCGGCGGCAGCGCCGCGCGCAACCTCACCGTGCTGACCTGGTCCGAGGACAGCCCGTACGGGAGCATCACGCTGTTCGAGGTGGACGTGGACGTGGAGGCGCGCGGCGGCGCCCGGGCGGCGGCGGCAGAGCGGGTCGCGCGCATCCGCCCCGTGGCCGCGATGGAGGACGTGCCGCGGCAGATCCTGGTGCGGATGCGCGTGGACGCGGGGCTGAAGAAGGACGTGCTGTGGCACTCACCGGCCAGCGGCCGGTTCTGCTGGTCCGCGCTGGCGGCTGCGCGGCGCGGCGGGCGGCCGAGGTATGCGCGGGTCATGCTGGTCGAGAGGGTGTTGCGGATGGTGGAGCACGCGGTGCCGGGGGGTCGAGACTCGGGTCGTCGTGGCGACGATGGCGGGAGGCCGGGGAGGGCGAGGAGGGGGAGGAGGGCTCAGGATGGGGCTGCTGCGCGACGCAGGGAGAGGAGCGCGCTGAGGGCGGCCGGGGCGCCAGCCGTCGCGGGTCGTCGCGTCAGGATCGCGCAGAGGGTGGCCAAGGATTATGTCCACGTGTCGGACGGGGTGGTTGCCACGATTCCGCAGTTCCTGGCTCTCCTCCACGCCAGCCGGTCGGTGCTTGAGACGGCGTCTTCTGGCTCTGTCGATCTATCCTTGACAACCGATGGGGAGAGTGTCCGGTCCGTGACGCTGGGCTCCCCGCTCACAGGGCCGCGTCCCCGGGGCCGGGACGTGCATGTTGCGGTCCTTGTGCCCGACGGTGCTGAGTGGGCCGATGAGCGCATCTTCTGGGCCGACGACGGCGGCGCACTCGCCGAGCTGCGCCAAAAGAAGTATCGGGATGTGATAGGCGGCACTATACCGCGGAATGGCCCGGGAAGACATCCTGGCAATGATCCGGATGCGAGGAGTGTGAGCCCGGTTGGTTCGAGGAGGAGTCGTTCACGGACTCCAGAGACAGTGTGGTGAAAATGGCGCATGCCGGTTGTCGTATTGGAGAGGCGACTTGAGGCGCAGCTGCGGAAGGTGATGTGGGTAGTAGAATGACTTTTTTTTTTTTTTTTTTTTTTGACGAGGAGTTGGTTGGGGTTGTGTTTCAGAATCGGGCAGTTCGGTTGTTTTGGACATCAGCAGCTGCGAGGGCAGCCGGGAAACAGGCTGGTAGAATGCGAGGATCATAGTGGTTGTCGGACCGCTCAGCAGTTGATTCATCATCCATAGACCAAGACAGAATCATCTTCTTTCCAGCTCTCGCTCCCCAGTCATTGTGAGGGCATTCACGACCCACGCAGTTTCCCGGCACTGCGGAGAGAACTGCGGAACCCGGGCCCGGTTTTGTTCTGCCGAGGGCAGCGCCGGAACCAGGACCGCCCGAGGTGACTGGCTGCCGGCCGGCGGTGCTGCACCTGCTCCAATTGCCCAATCGCCAGGGCCTCAAAGCTGCATTAGGTGCTGCAAGGTCGTGTTGCTCAGCTGCTGCAGTCGGCACAGCTTTCGATCTCGCCTTATCAGGAAAGAGTGGCCTGACACCGCTGCTGCCTTGCCCGAGTGGCTCACTTCCAAGCCTGAGGTGATCACTGCAGCCTAATCTAACAAGCTTGGGAGCTTTCGCACCGTGTCTGGTCATTCCGGCCATCTCTGTTTACGCCGCTGCCTCTGCCGCCGTCCGAGCCATCATTGCCCGGCCCGGGTTTGCAAGCCACCTCAACCCGATTCGGATCCGGCTGCCCGCGGCTGCCCATATACGCTAAAACGGGAGCTCCCGCATGCTTCGGTCTCCTTTGGTGCCGAGCCATGCGGTGTTACCTGACCCATCGAGACCGATCACCAACGCATCATGGAGATTGGAAATGCGGGGAAGCCGGCGTCTGCAAGTGGCTGGAGTTGGATACCTAGGTACTCTATAAGGTATTGTCTATGAGCTCCCCCCCGAGATGCCGTGCGTTCCAGCCGTCCGTCGGCATGAGTAAATGCCACAAGCCTACTGACGCCGGATGTTAAGCGTCAACAACAACAACAACCAAAAACAACAACGTCGGCATGAGCGATATGTGTTGAGCTGTGAAGCTAGAGACCCTCTCTGCGCCGCGCTTCCAGGAAACCAAACGATGCATGCCACCTTCTCTAAGAAAGACCTGCTCTCAAGGGATATCAAGGAAAAGGACGCCACCCCAGCGATCCGGCTGCTGACGCGGCCCAAAGCCCGGCTCAAGCTCGGCTCAAGCTACATCGTCGGCCCGCTCGAGCCGCGATTCGTCCACCGTCTGCAGCGCCGTCGAATTGAAGGGCAGATACTGGCCGTCGGGCTGCGGGTTCGAGACCAGGATTGTCACCAGGCTCCCGTTGACCGCGACAACCTTGTAGACCACCGTGGAACCGCGGAGGCGGACGACGTCGCCAGATTGGAACTGCGAAACTGCTCAGCTCACAACCGACTACGCGCGCTCACGGGAGACCACCTACGCCCATAGCTGGAGCGCTCCTTGAGGTTCTCCTAATAGTTGTCAGTGTTATGGTAAAAAGACGCAGCACCGTGAACGTGCTAGCCAGCGAACCTACTCGGATCTGGTACGGGTAGGTATCTCGGGAGGCTTGGAGTGAGGAGTGCAGTGTCGGGTGCTCTTTCGCTCGGGCCTCACTGGTTTCCGATGTGTTCGGCAACAACCAAGCAGCGGGCAAGACAAGTCCGTCAGCAACAAGTCGGTCGGTCAGCGAGCTATTTATCCTTCTTCCCAAGACAGACCGCCAGCGACAAGATCCTCGCGCGCGCGATCCTGATGGCAGCGGGAGCCCAACTCTCGAGCCCTTGTGGAACCCGGGGCCCCATGTGCACGCCGTGAACCGTATGGCGGTCGCTCTCGGTTCGACGGTGCCCGGATGTCCCTCTTGGGCTGTCGAGGCCCTCAGCCGCTAACCTGCATGGGGCGCATAAGGTGCACCGAGCGCCGGTCCACGCTGGGACCCCACATGTTCCACCAAAGTTGCCTCCCCGTGCCTCCTGCGGGACACATACTGGTGGCCGATGGAACCGCCAGCTTTGGTTGCCGGTGGCGTGACCGTGCCAGCTCGCTGGCGTCCTTTCCCAGGCGCCAGGAATGCACGTCGTCAGTGGGGAACCCGCGGCAGTGATTGCATGCATGGCGCCTATCGCGAGCCCGTATTGACGGGTCGTCGAATCTGTCGTCATCCCCGCCCCGTTTAGGGCAGTTTGGGGCACTACTACGCAGCGAGCATTCGCCAAAACGGTCGCTACGACGGCCTGATCCTTCCATACAGCTTCCTCGTTGAGTGCGAGATCGGCATCTGCGTCCGCCGACCAACTGCCCCCATTCCCCCCATCCCGTTTCCGTCCCTTCGGAAGCCATGATGAGACAGCAGCCGTCAAAACCCGGCATCAAGCGCCAGCTTCAATTTCATGGGCATTCCGTGGAGCCAGTAGCATTCCCAGTTTTTGGCGGATGGGCTCTAAAACTGCGCAAGCGAACCGAGACGCTGTGTTCCCGGAACTCGGCATGGTTAGCGGCGCTTCTTTGCCGCACCAACGGACGGGACGGGTTGTTCCTCCTTGGCCCCAGTGCTTGGGACGGATGCGTCCGGTGCCTTGGCACCGACAAAAGACTTGACTTCACTCTCATATTCCCATGCGCCGGCGGTCCCGGCTTCTTCTACCGCCAAAACCGTCAAAAGGCCATCGCCAGGGGCCCTTTGCGGTGACTACACAGTAAGGAGCTTCCTTGTGTCCCCGGCATCTTCAGAGCTGCTGCCAAGTTGGGGTGACACGGAAGCCTCAATGTCCTGTCCCGCAGGCCACTGTTTCGGGACAAAAAGGCAAACACCGATTCCCCAGTTGGGTCCCATCCACAGACGCAAATCCCAGATCGTCACCGACCCAGGCTGACATCCTACGCCCATGGTCGAGCCGGGATAGCTTGTTTCAGGCCTTGTTTTACGGCCGATGTCCAGGTGCTGGCCTGCAAAGATCCCGCGCCTTCCTCATCCCCAGCGAACCCCGGATGGACATCGTGCTCACATGACGACAGGAGCCTCCATCTGCCTGAACGCCAGCTTCGGAGAGGTGTCACACCGTCCCAGCGTGACCACGCTTTGGGCATCAACATGCCCTCCACGGTTATCTTGTGCTCCCGCACCAGCGCCGTTTCGGCCACGGCAATTGGTCGTTGCAGCGCCGGGCGATAGCGGGAAAACGACAGGTAGCACCTGACCGCCAAACCTTGAGGTCCATGGTTATCACCAGTCACATCTCTGTCGTCCGGCACGAGCCGAGGGCGACACCCGTCAAAGGGCCCTCCGAAAGGGCGGGTAAAGCCAGAGTGCTCAGCCCCCATCTCAACCCCCTCGCGAAGTCGGCGAGAAAAAAAAAGTTGGCCTTAGTGTTTCCACGCCTCCACGGCATTCCCCAAAAGGGATAGACGCGAGGGCAACGTTGTCCCACTGCCACGTCTTCGACTCTCCGGGGCGCGGCTCGCCAGAGTCCACCAAAATTTTGACGCGACCAACACGCTAACTCGCTTCCCACGGAAGGCCACGCTAATGCCCACTCTCCCACTCGCCCGCCCTGCCCTCCTCCATTGGTTGGCCGCCGCTCGACTCAAGGATGAGGGCATTTTATCAGATTAACCGCTACCGCAGCAGCCGCTGGGCTCTTAGGCCCTTTATTACGGATACACGACACTAAACTCTTCCCCTCCCCCCCCCCCCCTCTTCCCCCTCTTCCACCCTTCCCACTCTCCCTCCCCCTCCAATGACGCGATGCTGACCAACGCCCCACCGTCGGCTCGTCTGTGTGCTCTGCCGCTTGTGGCCTTGTGCCTGCTGTGTTTGGAACCGGAGGCCGTTTTCTCGCAGCGGTCTGGAGCAGAACGACGTCACTGGCTCTGAAGCGCCGAAGTGTAGCAACAGGATGGGGGCGGGCGCCGACCCTCGGCGGCCCCGGTGGAGCGGCCCTGAGCGGGCCCCCCTCCCTCCCTCCTCTTTCGACGCGAAACGATGGAAGCTTCGTGACCGCCTGTCGGGACTCCCTTTCACATGGTTCTTCCCTGTTCCACGGCAACGCTGAGTAATGAAGGTAGCACTGGAATGGCTTCTCTCGTTCCCCCGGAGCCCTGCCCCCTTTGTCGCGTTTCCGCTTCCTCCCCTCCCTCCAACTGACCCCCTGACCCCGCGTTGCCTTCCGTCTGTCATGTCGTGGCATTGCTGGGCAGCGTTCAAGGGCGACATACGTCATTCCGCAGGGGAAATGGTGCTCGAGATTGGCGCTGGATGCGGTGTCGAGGTCGAAATTCACGTGTCAAAGGGCAGTTCACAACTTGCTCTCTCTCCGGCCAGGTGCCGTCTTCCGTCTGTGGCTCAGCAACGTACCGAGTCATGCAAACAACCCCCCAAAAAATGGGAATGGGAAGTGTGTGTATCAATAGACCAAACCAAAAATAAGAAAATAAATAAATAAAAAATAAATAAACATTGAGCAAAGTAATAATGAATGAATGAATAAAATACTTTTAAAACAAAAATGATAAAAAAAAAGAAAGGAGAAAAAAAAATGTCGGACTCTCTCTGTTTCTCAAAGCACTCGTTGGGTGTTTAAAGTGTATGCGGTATGCGGGCAACATCACGCCCTCGAGAAAAAAATGGAGGGATATCTGGCACTTGGTGCCAGAATGGTAGGACCAGGGAGATCACGACAGCGACCAGGTACTTTCATACCCAGACCCATCCTTGTATTTCATGATATTTACTGTCTTTCTCACCGTGCTGCTAGTAGTTGAAAGGAAGATAAGGGTTTTGAACAGCAACCACCGCCAAATTGCCACTTGATCCGATCCACTGCGACCGCAGCGCTCACTATGGGTCTTTGACAACTTGATAGTCCTAGCCGGTTTATACACAAACAAACACAACTCTGTGAACTGTGCTTGACAGCAGTCCCTGTGCTTGACTGCAGTTCCATCGAGCTGAATGGTGGAGAGAAAGGAAGCATTGATCATTATTGAGCAGGAAGAACTCCTGATTCTACTCCTCATGAGTGCGGTGTCACTCCCAGAATGTGCCGAGAGAAGGCACAAGAATACTTCCCAAGATCAAACTGACCGCAACACGGTTTGATAGCTGCTTCTTGGTGACACAGAAAAGGACCTGGTCGAGCGTCAGGTGTCTGGAGAGCACACTTTGTATCGACGCACCATCGCATTCCTCGTTATAGTTCTGCTGTAGCACACTGATAGTATGCTAGAGACATGCTCTCTTTACACTTCGCCTTTTCCATCTCCTGTGAACGAAGCTGCCGTTGCGTGTAATGAATGGCAGGTCTTCCTTCCCATAGACATGCCGGAGTAGAGTGACAACTTGAACAACCGTTCAAGCATGGGCTCGCGGGCCCCTTCCCGGAGTTCGGATCCCTTGACCTTTCCCGGTTCTTGCTGTCAACCGAAATACTCCGCTTTGACACCGGCAGGCTCTGGCAGATCCGTCCTTGACAGGTCGCCGATTTCCGTAGTGAGGACCGGAAACCTACCTGTCGAGTTCAGAACACTCCGGCCCACGCCGTTCTTTCTCCGCCCATCTTCCGGTGAACTCCGCCCCGTTCCGTTGGCTCCCCGACATTTTTGACGTCGACAACGGAAGAAGCGACTTTCGGATCGGCCTTCGCTCAAGCATCTCCGGGGTCGCCGTCGGGTAAGTCGGCCACATTCGTCCATCTTCTCGAATGTCCCTTCTCGTCGAGAAAGCGTTTCCTGACAATAGCCGGAAGCCTTCCATCAGTGTGGACAAAATCGGCTCTGGCTCCGTCACAGCACCCTGCGAGACTCTTCGCGAAATTCCTTCTGGCGTACGGTAGGAATCGCCGCTCACTCCGAGTCCTACTTCATCTCCCCTCCCTGCTGCTGACGTTTGGTTCCCTGCCATGCAGTCGGGCATCACAGCTTGTGGCAGACTCGGTCAGATCTCGACTTCCCACCATCAGAGTCACCCGCGGTCTGCTCCACGCGAGGTATGTACAAGCACTCAGACCGATTTGTCCTCCTCCCGCGTCGCGTGCCGCGGTGCCAGATATCCCGGGTTTAACACTTTTCGTCACCAGTCGGCTCTGCTCTTTTCTCTCAACATCACCTCCGACCACCTGAGCGGAAGCACCGATCCAACATACGGAATTACCGAAAATGGCGCCTACTAAGCCGACCGACGCGGCCCCGGGCGCCGGAACGGGCTCGGACCCGATCGACTTGACCGGCCCCTCCCCGGCCCGCAAGGGCGTCATCTCGGGCCGCGTGACCAAGTCAACGCCGAAGAAAGCCAGCACCGCCGCCACCGCAGCCGCAGCCGCCGCCACCGCCGCCGCCGCAGGCGGCGACAACAACGACGACGAGCCCGCCGGCGCGGCCTCGGAAAACGACAACAACGATAACGACAACGAAGCGGCCGCCACCCCCACCCGCCGCCGCGTCGTCCTCAAGGCGACGTACCCGGCCTGCCGGCACTGCCGGCGGGCCAAGGCGCGGTGCGACCGGATCGCGTCGTGCGAGCGGTGCGACAAGGCCGGCGTCGCGTGCTCCGGCTCCGTCGAGGACGCGTTTGCCGGCGGCGGCAAGCCCATCAAGGCGTGCGATCGCTGCCGCCGGAGGAAGGTCGCGTGCGTCCGCAAGGACACCTGCAAGCGCTGCGAGCGGAAGGGCATCGAGTGCGTTGCTGCCTAGGGTAGCGCCACCCTACCGCGCTTGCGGAGGAGTGGCGATGATGCTGGGGATGGGGATGGGGCTGGTTGCTGTCATTGGTGAGAGGGGGTTATGGGATTGCTTGCTTGGCGTTTGGGGATTGGACGTGGTTTGAGCTGGGGGATCACGGTCGAGGGATGCCACGTTGGGTCGCCATAGCGTATACGCGATGGCATCTCCTGGTCCAGCCCGGACTGCGTTCTGATTTCGAGGACCAAGCAGCGTGAATGGCAGGAGATGGTTAGCGGATTGGCAGAGCAACCACGGCAGCAATCAGGAAGTGGAATCTCTCGATACGGCTGTGCCCAACTGTGATCTGGAGTCGGTGCTGCTGACGTGTCACGATGTGAGCGCTGGTCCTTTGAGAGACGGCTCTTTCGAAGCCCAATACCCAATACGCCTAGATAAGTGATCCGAACAACTGATGAGTAGTACTCCTGAAGTATGGCAAAGCTATCATTGCGCCAACTGACCGCGGGTAGACAGGCGTGAACACCCAGATTCCACTGTCCTTGCGATGACACTGAACCTCCTCTCTGCCACCCGCATCTACACGACCAAACTCCCCTCCAACCGCCCATCCCTCGAGCTCGCCCCAACAACAACCCCAAACGTGCCCGCCGGCACGACCCACCGCTGCGAGCCGACATCCCAGTAGCTCAGGTCGCGCCGGCGCAGGTTGAACGTGGCGGTGCCGCTGGCGCCGGGCTGCAGCGCCAGCTTGGCGAAGCCGCGCAGCTGCCGGGGCGGCGCGGCGGGTGCCGACGACGGCAGGGTCAGGTACAGCTGCGCGACCTCGGCGCCGGCGACGCCGCCGCTGTTGGTGATGGTCGCCGTCACGGTGGCGACCGTGTCCCACAGGTCGGCCGGGCCGCCGGGGATGGTGGCGCCCGTGGCTGGGCCGGCGGTCAGGGTCGGTGCGGTCGTGGTGGTCAGGTTGCTGTAGGTGAAGTTCGTGTATGCTAATAGCAGCGAGTTAGTGGCTAGCATCTGTGATGGTGGCTAAAGGCGGTGGGTGATATATATGCAGAGCAAGAAGTGGGCAAGGAAAAGGGGGGTGGGGGGAGGAAGGACACTCACACAGCCCAAAGCCAAACTCAAACCGCGGCTCGATCTTGGCGTTGTCAAAGTGCCGGTAGTCGACGAACAGGCCCTCGCTGTAGTTGTCGTCGCCGCGCACCACGGCGGTGCCGTAGTCCTCTGCCCGCTTGGCGATGGTGTAGACCAGCTTTCCGGACGGCGCGGTGAGCCCGTACAGGACGTCGACCAGCGCGTTGCCGTTCTCCTGGCTCGGCAGCCCCGCCCACACGACCGCCTTGACCCCGGCGGTCGCGAGGATGGTCTCGAGGATGACGGGCCCGACGCTGTGCACGACCACGATGGTGTTCGGGTTGGCCGCCGCGACCGCCTGCACCAGCGCGTTGCCGTTGTGCCACGGGTCCAGGTTCTGCCGGTCGCCCGCGTTGCCCTCGACCGTGATGTAGCCCTCGCCCGAGTCGGCCGTGATGACGACGATGGCGGCGTCAGCGCCCGAGACCGCGCTCGCCACGCCGCTCGTGCTGTCCGAGTTGTGCAGCGTCAGCGTGGTGCCGTCGCTCTGCGCGCGCGCCTTGAGCGCGTCGTACGGCGCCACCATGTACGGGTAGTAGACCGCGCCGGAGCCCCAGCCCATGCCGAGCGCGCCCTGGTCGCAGCCCTGGTCGTTGCACGAGTTGATGCCGTTGGGGTTGGCGACCGCGGCGGACCCGACGAGCGCCAGCTTGGCCGGCTTCTTGAGCGGCAGGACGCCGCCGTCGTTCTTGAGCAGCACGATGCCGTCGCGCGCGATCGCCCGCACGTTCTCCTTGTGGTTGCCCTGCACGCTGGCCTTGATGTTGATGGCCGGGTAGCCGGCGTTCTGCCCGACCAGGTACCAGGCCGCCAGGATGCGCTGCGCCATGTCGTCCAGCCGCGCCTTGGACACCTGGTTGCTGTTGACGGCGTTGTTCAGCTGCGGGCCCCACAGCACCGTCTTGCCGCTGTAGTCGCTCCCCGGCATGGTCATGTCCAGGCCCGCGTTGGCCGACCCGACCGTGGTGTGCTGGGCGTCCCAGTCGCTCATGACGTAGCCGCGGAAGCCGAGCTCCGTCTTGAGCAGACCGTTGAGCGCCCGGTCGCTCTCACAGGCCCACGAGCCGTTGAGCTTGTTGTAGCTGCACATGGCGCTGGCCACGTTGGCGTGCACGGCGTCGGCGAACGGCCACAGGTACAGCTCGTGCATCGTGCGGTCGTCGACGTTGGAGCTCATGGTGTCGCGGTTCAGCTCCTGCTCGTTGGCGATGTAGTGCTTGGCGCACGCCTGCACGCCCGAGGACTGCATGCCCTCGATCGTCTCGGCCATGGCGATGCCCGCCAGGTACGGATCCACGCCGAAGCCCTCCCAGTTGCGCCCGCCCGTCGGGTTCTTGCCCAGCGGGCCGGCCACGGGGCCCAGCAGCACGTGCACGCCGCACCCCTTGGCCTCGGCGCCCAGGTACTCGCCGCGCTGCCGGATCAGCTCGACGTCCCAGGTCGAGGCCGCCTGGATGCCCGGCGTGAAGGCCGTGGTGCCGGTGCCGTAGCGCACGCCGAGCGGCCCGTCCTGCAGGCAGAGCTCCGGGTAGCCGACGGAGCCGATGGCCGGCGTGTTGCCCACGCAGGGGCCCTTGTTCCACCCGACGCCGGTGACGATGTTGATCTTGTCCTGCTGCGACATCTTGGCCACGGCCGCGGCGGCCGACGAGTGTGCGGCGTCCCAGGCGGCGGTGCCCGACGGCGCCGCACGCGGGACCTTGTTGCCCGTCTCGTCCGCCCGGGCGAGCACGGCTGCCGCCAGCATCGCGAGGGCGTGGAGCGCCATGGCGGGCAACGACTGCAGGTAGTGGCTGGGCGTGTTCCTTGTTTTCGAGCGCCGGCTCGATCGACGGAGTCTGTCGCTGAGTCCTTGACAGGATGGGCCCTCAGAGTTGCCTTTGGCCGCCGTCGCCACGCCCTCGAGCGGCATGCCCTTATACCGATAGCTCTAGCCATGGCCCGCTCCCTTATTGTGTAATCTGCTCGGCGGGACTTAACCGCCCGGACGTTATTCGGCCCCACAACGCCCATCGACAACCTGATCTGGCAGAGCGTCGCCATCCCACACAAGGTAGGCCGCGCCCTCGGCGCTCGGAACCCAAGGCTGCCCCTGCCGCCATGGCGCCGAAGGGTAGCATTCGGTTGGCTTCGAAGCTGTGGAGATGTTGGTGTGTTTGGCGCGTGAGGTAGCGCAAATGGCGCGCAAGGGAAATGTTGGGGTGCAGTCGCCCATCGCGCTCGATCGGCATTGGACGGCATGGAGGATGAGAGCCGGGCCGCATTGCCCGGTATTAATTATGGCCGGGGTGCAATCTGTCTCCCTCCGGGGCCCAGTGGGTCAAGACCGGCAGACAACCCCCGCAGAGGCTGGGGCTAATGCCGACGATACCAAGATCTGCTAAGAACGGACCCGTCAGCTGGTTCGGATCTGCTTGTCCCGTATACCGCCTTGAGATGTCTTCGCCGGCTACTTGCACGTGCCAAAGGGGGATGAGACTGAGCAACAAAGTGGAGCTTTGGGATCCTCAAAAAACCAGTCATCACGGCACAGCGTCACGTAAGTTGGGCTGAATGGACACAAGATGCCTGCGTCCTCACGTTACCTGTGCGACCAACTCACGTCGTCTTCGGGGAAGAAAGGAGAGTCGTTGAAATCTTTGTCATAGCCAGCTGCTTCGCTCATCCGCTGTTCTTCTAGGTTGTACCCCGCTGCAGTAGCTATATTTGCCAACTTCTCAGGTTGCGCTCGGGCATCGGTACGTACAATATGGTAGCCAACGGTACAGCACCAACGGGTTGGTCGGTCAGACGTGCGGTGCCAGTCCCAGTGACTGGTTGCCGCCGTGAAAGACAACAAACTGCGACCGGATGAAGACGTCGCCCCAGACCTGCAATTTGTTCGTGGTACGCTGGATGCCGCCGAAACATTCTGCGCTGAATCAGCCTTGGGCGTAACTACACCTGAGGGCGACGCCTCCCTGAGGGGCGACTTACCGGTGCTGTTGAGCGGGCCGAAGTTGATGTCGGTACCCTTGACCCTGGCGGTGTAAACGCCGTCGACATCGACAAGCAGATCCGGAAGAGTGGCGTTGCAGGGGAACGTCATGCCGGCGGCGGCCGGCGTCAGCTGGGCGCCGGGGACCTGGCTGTAGTAGCCGTCCGATATCTCCTCAGACACCAGCATTATGGTAGTGCCCGTATCGACGATGGCGTCCGCGGCCGGCAGGCTGGTCTGGGTGTTGCCCACGGCAAAGCCGCGGGTCGACACCTGCCAGAAGCCGCTGGAGGTGTTGACCGGGGCCCACGAGAGCGCTCCGACGAACTTGGAGCCGTCGATGCGGCCAAATTCGAAGGCGCCGGCGGCGTCCTTGCGCAGATCGGCGGTGAAGACGGGCTCGGCGAGCGAGGGCATGACGTTTTCGAAGAAGGTTTTCTGCTTGGTCGGCTTGATGGTGCTGAGCTGGGAAAAGGCGAGGCCAAGCAAGCCGCTGAGGTTGGTGTCCTCAGCGAAGGCGGACGACACGCTGGTCGCCATCCCAACGGCTTGGCTCGTCACTGTGGCGCCGCCCACGTCGACGGTGTCGGTTCCCACGTCGCCGGACGCGCTGGTGGCGTCGGCGTAGAGGATGGAGAAGTTGGCCCCGGGGAGCGAGCGGAAGGATGACGACTGGGAGGAGTTGTAGGCCTGATGGCCAACAAGGTCGGACGCAGGCAGGCGGCTGCTGAACACCCAGAGGTCGGCCGAGCCGGAGTCGAGAGCAACGTTGATGGTCTGGCCGCCGACCTTGATGGGCGAGACGTACTCAGCATCTTCGTTGACTGGAGTCGCCGCGACCAAGCCGACGCCGGACACGTCAGCACGGCTGGGCTGCTCGAGCTTACCGCCGCCACCGGTCGAGGCCCCGGACAGCAGGCCCTCTCCTGTCTGGTCTCCCACGAAGCTGAGCAACTCCTGAGGAATCGGCATCCGGTACTTCTGGTAGGTTCTCAACAACTCCCTCGGCCAGTTATGCCGCTGGAAGGCCGGGTTCCTGAGCCGTTTGACTGTGAATGAGCGTTTCTGCGCACCCGAGGGCGAGGCAGACATGCACGGCGCCCAAAGGAGCAGCAGGAGAAGGGAGTGGAGGATGGACCGCATGGCTTGGACGGGTCTAGGGTCTAGGGTCTACGGGTCTGGGGGCTCTAGGGTATGAAAGAGGAGGGGTGTAGGGATTGAGTTTTAGGGCGAAAGAGTGGACGAGGAGAGCTGGGGAACAGCAGGCCTAGGCGCAGGGGATGCCCCGTCTCAGAACGAACCAAAGCGGGCTCTGGGAAAGCGCAATAGCAGGCAAAGGAGAGAGCGAAATCACGCCAGGGAAGGTGAGAAGGGGGGGGGGGGGGGGCGGTCGGCCTGGGGAGGGGCCAGGGTCTGAAAAAGAGACTTCGATCAGACAAAACCAGGCGTGAGAGAAGCAATCACAGTCAATCAGCAAAGCCGGGATTCACTCCGCGGGCATGGCGACTAGTATAGCAGCGCGTGTCATGGACTCTGGACTTGTCTTGTCAGCGCCGTGACGGGCAGGCGGCGCGCTGGCATGCACCCTGATGCTGGAAGTGGAAATGAAATCAAAGCAAAGAATGCAGAGGCAGAGGCGATTCAAAAATGCAGCAAGAGAGACATGCTGTTCCCTGTCCAGGACTCCAGGAGGCATGCCAGGCAACAAACGGACTTTCTGTGACGGTCAACAACTCCAGGTTGGTTTGCAGCAAGAACGAACTAAGCGACTGCCTGAGAACGAGTGGCATTCACTCTTCACAAAAGACTAGAAGACAAACTGAGCAGAAGGAAGACAAGCATTGCGCAAAGGAGGGGCCTTTCTCATACAGCCGCATGTCAAAGTCAGACATGAGCAGTGCTGCATGTCCAAGGGCGGGTGCTGGGTGGATAATGACATGGCATAACGGACGGGAGGACGGAATATGCAGGAATGAGAAACAGGGACAAGCAGAGAGCAGCGAGCCCAAACAGACGAAAATGCCCCGCGATTTGCCGAGCATTTTCGCGGGTCTATTCCGTACTGCACGTGACACACGTGACGCCCGTGACGCCCACGCTACCGTTCCGTTTCCACCCGGCCCCGCTTCACCGTCCCAGGCTTTGAACAAATCATGAGGAGGCACGCCACCAGCGTTCGGCATCGCCAAACGGTGTGCCCGGACAAGCCAACCACGGCCCCCAATTCTTTCGGCGCTGATAAGACATGTCTGGCCCGGTTGTGGTGTTTTCCTGTTCCACACTGACTTGCTGAGCGACGCGCGCCAAGCTCCGTCAAGAACAGTGGGGAGAAAACGCGATCGAAAAGCAGTCGGGCGCTTGCGGCTGCCAAGTCTTGGAATCGCATCGATTATCAGCCCTTGGGATCGCCTCCGTTTCGCGCCGCAGCCCACCCCTTCGGGACAACTCCCCATCGCCACAGATCCGCACCCGTACCCGCACCGACACCCGCATCCACCAGCAGTCGCGCGTCGCGCGCTCGGCGCCTTTCCCCGTTCCCCCCGTTCCCCCCGTCCGCCAGAGCGTTCCGAGGGTTCCACACACCCCCCCGCGGTCCGCAATGTCGGACGACGACTTTTCGGCCAACGCCGGGGCCGGGACCACCGGCAGGACCGCGACCGCCCCGGGCAAGCATCGCGGCCCGCGCTTCACCTGGACCCCCCAGTTCGAGGCCACCTTCTTCCGGTCCCTGTGCGAGTCCGTCTCGCTCGGCCTGCGCGATGGCAGCACCTTCAAGCCCGAGGCCTGGGAGCGCGCCATGCAGGCCCTCATCGAGAAGCACAGCGCCTACGCCAACAAGAGCCATCTGATCAACAAGACCGACAACGCCCGGAAGAAGTACCGCCTGTGGCGCGGCCTGCGCGAGGACCCCGAGTTCTACTACAACGTGCAGACCCGGACCGTGACGGCCACCGAAGAAGCTTGGGCGCGCCATCTCCAGGTAGGTATTTGTAGGTTGCGGTTGCCCTGGCCAGGAAAGGCGCTGACGGTGCATGTGCGCTGTGTGTGCTGCAGAAAGAGCCCCTCGCTCGCTCCCTCCGCGCGCGCCCGTTCGAGCACGAAGAATACTACGAGATCCTCTTTCCCGACGTTATTGGCTCCGGCGGCGCTCCGAAGCGTCTCACCAAGCCGCGCAAAAAGAACACCGAAACGATGAACGGGGGCGACGAGTCTGAGGCGCCGAACAACGCCATCATGGATCTGCTCACCGACACGGCCTACATCAACCCCAGCCAAACGCACATGCCCCCGGCCTTGCCGCCCGCCCCCATGCCGACGCCGATGGCCGCCCACCCTCCGCAGCCTCAACAGCTGACGCGCGGTCCCACGACCTCGATGCCGCCGCCGCCACCCCCGCGGTCATCCGTCTCCTCCGCCTCGGCGCTGACCCCGCCCGAAGAGAATGCCCTCCAAACACGCAAGCGCCTGCAGGCGCCTGAGAGTAATCCCAACGCGCCAGGCCAACCACCCGATAAGCGGCGCCGTACGGCGGCTCCGGGCTACCTCGACCTGTCACAGCAGAAACAGCAACAGCAACAACAGCAGCAGCAGCAGCAGCAGCAGCAACAGCAGCAGCAACAACACCACCAACAACAACCGCAAGCACAACAAGCCTCGCACGCCGCCGGCACCGCAGGCGGCCCTTCATCCACTCCGACATCCGCATCGACCTCTGCCCTGCCAACGGCCAGCGGCAGCACCACAACCAGCGCCGCCGGCGCCGCCGCAACAGCCGGCCCAGCAACCGCGGCGGCGGCCGCCGCCCTCACCGAAACGCTGCACCACCTCCTGTCCGCCGCCGCGGCCGCGGTGGCCGCCGGCGGCGGCGCCCCGCCGCGCGGAGCCGGCAAGCCGGCGCCGGGCTGGCAGGAGCAGGCGATGGACCTGTTCTTCCGCGACTTCGCGGGCGAGGACATGGACCTGCAGCTCAAGATCGCCGAGAAGGTGCTGACGGACGAGAACAAGGCCATGGTGTTCTGCAAGATGCCCGACGCGCTGCGCCGCCACTGGGTCAAGCGCCTGCGCGAGGTGCATAATCGGATTGTGTAGCCCGCCCGCCTGCTTCTCCGTTTTGTCGAGGAGGTGCAGTTGGACGGGGAGTGGTTTGGAAGGCTTGGGATATTTTGGCGCTTGTGAATAGGGCGAGTTGGGCCTGGTTTGTTGAGGGCCCCTCGCGCGCTTGGAGCTTGGGCTTCCTTCGCTTGGTTCCACGGCACACATATCGGAAATGTGGGATGCGTGGAGGTGAATCGGAGCGGCACACCGCATGAACGAGAGATGATGATGATGGGAGGGACGAATCCGGGTCTTGGGCTGGCTTGCTTGACTTTGGGACGGTTGCTTGCTTTGCTTTTGCTTTCTGGATGGCTCTTCTGGAGGCTTACTTGCTCGGTGCTTACTTATTCTGTGCGGATTCCCCTCGGTGGCTTTGCATGGTGGCGTTTACTGGGCGGTGGGTTCATGGCTGAGACTGGCTGTTGCTGGTGATGGGGATGGGCTGGCTACCTTATGTCTTGGGGTGGTTATTTCTGTTTTCGATGCCCAGGACTGGTGTGCGGCGGGCTTGCTGTCGCTGTTTCATGGGCAAGGTGCTCTCTTTTTGGGGAACGGTGCTTATCCCGGGGCCCTCACGCTTTGATACCTCTCTGTGTTCATACCGTTTGCGTGGCGAGGGGGCGTCCGAGGGAGGTTTCTTCTACTGACAGGCGAATGCGCCTGTAATCATGTTGGTAACGGCCAGTGCGAGCTCATTTACGCTGCTATCACACACACACACTCTCTCTCTCTCAGCTCTCAATTCGTCACTTGGTCCAAAGAGAGCAACCGCGCATCGCAGGCAATCGAGCGGAACATGAATTCGCATCAGGTGCTAATCAGTCTCTACGCTCAAGCACACAATGGCCGCCGAAATGAATGACATCCCGCCGCCTCCTTGCTCTCCTGAACGAGATCTTCCAATCTGCCCCATGCTGCTTCCATGTCTTCACGCCGTCGCCGCTAAAGAGTATCCCATTCTCACTGTCTGTCGGCGATCGGGAGGGTGTCAGCTGGGCAACAGGATCGAATGGGTGAGAAAGAGGCATGGCATACCCTGCCGAGGAGACGGGAGAGATATGGCCCTCTATTTGTTGTGGGTGCCGCAGCCAGAGCAGGTGCAGCTGTCGCCGCAGGAGCAGTTGTCGCCGCACATGGTGATGGACGTATTGGTGTTGATATGACCGGTGGTGGGTTTGTTGTTGATGCTTTCGCTTTCGAGATTGGTTCTGTTCCTGTTGCTGAGGAGGAGGGAAGCCGAGGGAGGGGAACAGCACTGGGGGTTGTATTTAACCTCGCCGGAGGAGCAGAAGAGGGGCTGGCAGCTGACCCTCCTTCTCCTGCATAGCCCTCCCCCCCTCTCCATTCCTCGTCCTCCCTCCACTCGCTGGAGACAGTCAGACTCTCCCATCCCGGAGAGACCCCACTTGGTGAACGACAGCTCCCGCCCGGCGATCTGGGCTTTGTCACTGGCCGAGAGCTGAGGTGGGTTAAGCTACGTACCATTCCAGGAGCGGGAGGTGGAGCGTCCAGCGGGCGAATGGGAACGGCTCCCACCCTCCCAACAGATCCCGGTCCGGGCGGGCGGCCTGGGCGAGCAAGTTGCGCGCATTATGCGGGCGATACGCGGGGCTGTGGCACCGTGGCGCGTGGGCGCTGCTGGATGATTCGGCAGGACGCGGACGCGCGATGCTACACTAGGTACACACGACACGACCTCCCTCACTCCGCTTGGCCCCTCCATTGCCGCAGCCGAGTTGGCGGCGCTGTTTCGTCTCGGTGGGCTCGCTGGGCTGTCTCACCTCCCCCATGGTTTGTTCGTCCCACTGCCAACCAACACAGCCAGCTGGGCCACCGTGCTGCTGCTGCGAGCGGAACACGCTCCCATTTGTCGGTCACCTCCACGATTGCACCCTCTCCAGGCTCCGAGAGAGAGCAACTGCCACATCGGTGTCCCGGCATAGCCGATCCATCCTCACCCGGGGAAGGGCAGCGAAAGTGCCGCTGCTCATCGGTCACATCCCCCTTCCTGTTCGGGAGGTCTCGGTGGCTAAAACAAGGCTCGGCAGTGCTTGGCTGCAGCATCCTCCGAGTTACACGGCAGTTGGGCTTGGCAGGAGCTTGCTGCGGAGCGTGCCGCGGGAGCATGACATCTCGTGATTTGTCTGACTGCTGGGTGAAGTCGATTTCTCTCCGGAAACAATCAACTTTGACTTGATATTGAAGGCTATTAGGTAGTCAAACACACTCCACCCCCTACCATTTCGAGGCTACTCTCCTCGGCTTGATGACTCTCTGTGCTCTCAGGCCTCGGAAAGCTACATCAGATGGACTCTGGGCTTATCTGTATTGGAGAAGCGCGAACGATAACTGACTGGGAGCCTCGGCATTCTTTGCTAAGGAGACGTCTTTCATCCCGCTCTCGCTGAACGCACCCGTGGAAGACGGGTAGGACTTACGTAAATCAACCAAACCGCTGTTAGCCAAGCTGCGGCCAGGCTCGACCGGAACCACGGAATCGAAGTGGGTGGATGGAACCATTGGACTGAGGATGCATGGAGAAACGCGGGGAAACATGGGGAAACACGTGGGCATCTGTCCATTCCATGGTACACACCTAGGAGCCAGGAGGCATTCTTGACAATGCGGAGGGATATCGAGCCGCTGCCCCTCCCTGACGGCGCCTCCCGGCCTGGCATAGCAAGCCATTTTAAGTGCCACGAGGCTGGGGGGATTCGATGAGGCCTCGGCACGGCCAGTGACGACTCTTGCCATCCACGTCTGCACAGTTCTCCCACGACCAATACACATTCAAGCCCTCAGCAGATCGCCGGACTAGAATCGAGGCGGAAGATCTCCGACTTGCCCGGGAAAGATTCTCCTACGTAACACCAACTCATATGTTCTGGGCGATGCCCGGGTGGATCTTCTCCAGCTTGTCGAGCAGTTCCCGCCAGAGCTGTTTCTGCGTGGCCTCGCCTTCCGGACTAAGGACAAACGCCGATGGCCTGTGGGATCAATCACGTCAGCATCCACGTCGATTCTTCTGGACCCGGTGCTCCGTCGTGCCCGAACCAAAGGGAACTTACTTCCCAACTTTGCAGTCATCCAGGTACTGCCCGTGCGTCTCCTCGGCCCCCTCGGCCGCGTGGACCAGCGTCCAACCCCCTTCCTCGGGGGTTCGGGCCGTTATCCTCCGTAAGACGGCCTGGTATATCTGGAAGGCCAGGCCGGCGTGTCGCATGATGTCGGTGGCGACAAAGCCGGGGTTGATGACCGAGGTGATGACCTGGCCGGGCTTCGTCGACTTGGTGAGCTCGCTGGCAAACTCGCGGGCCGTCAGCAGCTGGATGAGCTTGGAGACAAAGTATCTACATAGCCGCTGATCAGTCGGGGCACACTCTCTCGTCAAGTTTCTGTCAAGCCCAGTGAGTACACTTATTAGGTGACCAACCTCTCCTGCATCCTCGCCTTCCCCTCATCCGCCAAGTCGGCAAAGATATTCGGCGACCGCCTCTCCGGGAACTGCGTCATCTAGTGGGTGAACGAGCCGGTGAAGCTGATCACCGCGGGCCTGCCGGCCCGGTGCCGGGCGGCCGTCTCCCTCATGCGCGGCAGCAGCAGCAGCGCCAGCAGCATGTGGCTGACCACGTTGACGGTGATGGTGGTCTCGTCATCCTCGGCGCGCTCGAACGCGAAGTGGTACAGGCCCGCGTTGGCAAGCAACACGTCGACGCGCGGCAGCTCGGCGATGACCCTGCGCGCGAACGCCTCGACGGACGCGTAGCGCGCCAGGTCGAGCTCCCACGCCTCGGCGACGCCCGCGCGGCCCGTCGACGCGGCGATGTCGCGCACCGCCGCCTCGCCTCGCTCGAGCGAGCGCACCGCCAGGATGACCCGGCCCGCGTCGAGACTCACGAGCTGGCGGGCTGCGGCCAGGCCGATGCCGCTGTTGGCGCCCGTCACGATGATGGTCTGGTTGGTGAAGCGCGTGATCGGCTCGGGGAGCGTGACGCGGAGCTGGGAGTGGAGGAAGCCGAGGAAGTCGCTGAGGGACATGGCGGGCGGTCGGTCGGCGATGGCAGCCTTGAATGTGTGGTGGTGTAAGTGGGCGCGCTCAAAGTCTTCAAGCTTGGTTGTCGACCATCACTTCGTCCGAAAGATGTGAGTTGATCGAAGTGCAATCTCAATCTGCCGGCCTCCCAGAGATAAACTGAAAGATACCTACCTAGACAGCTGTTGCGTCAGAAGGCCTGCCTGGTCTAACTAAGTCCGTCTTGGCGTCGGCGACATCCTGATCCTCGGACTCCCAATGCGCCCTCGCTTATTCCGGCGACGGCTGAGTCCGAGGCCCGGGCAAAAGGCTGCTCCGGCCCCGTCCAACCAACATCCTAATCCCGGCCTGGAACGTCGTCCAAAGTCTCTCGAACCGCAACTCAAGCAAGTTGGCAAATGCTTTGGGAGCCGTTGCCGTCATCTGGCGATGTGCGCGCTGCCGCATTTGCTCATTTGCTCCTCGATTTTGGCAATCCAGAGGAAAGTGATCCTGCACGGTCATAGCAAAATGCCGGTATGGCCGTTCACCCAGGTTCAAACGAAGGCGATAGTCTTCCTGCAGATACTCTTCCCGACTGCTTGATCATGAGCAGAACTCCAAAACAGGGTTAACAAAGGATGAAAGGGCAGACACTGGTGAACCCTTGTCAGGCAAACCACCAGGCTCGTCAATAATCTTGGGTGTAAAATGGAGAAATACCACAGATATTTCAGCATACTCAAGCAAAGCCAGGGCTAAGTACGGGGTTCACGCGTCTCCATCCAACACGCAATAATCCAACGCCGGCCGTAAGTTCTCTCTCCGCATCTCAGCAGGGCCTCTCACAACGCCACAGAATCCCAGAGCCAACAACTCCTCCCTCCATCTCCCCCCCACCCCTGTATACTCACAACCTACCGCCTCCTCCTCCTACCACCGTCGTGCCTCCCACTCCCACTCCCGCCCCCATCCCCACCGCCGCCCGCTCCCGCGCCTGCGCCCGAGCCCCAATTCGCCGGCGCGAGCCCGTCAAACAGCCACGCGCCGTCCGGGTACGCCGTCCCGCCGATCTCGTACCGGAACTCGGGCTCGACCTCACGCCCGTTGATGAAGACGCGCGTGCGCGGGCCGCGCAGGAACGACGGCGGCGGGTGGCGGTCGAGCGCGCCGTAGTCCGGGCCGTCGGACTCGTACTCGGCGCCGCTGGCGACGGTCGGGGCCCTGGTGGTGGTGCGGTGTCGCGACGGCGATGGTGGGCGGCTGCGGTGCCGGCGCGGGGGTGGAGGACTGCGGTGCCGGCGTGGCGATGGCGGGCGGCTACGGTGCCGGGGTGGTGGTGGTGCCGGCCGGTGCGGGATGGCGGGGGATAATAACTGGTGGTTCGGGGCTGGGAAACGGGGGGGCGGCTGTGGGCACGGGGCGAGGTGATGGTCAGGCGAGCGGTGGAGGAGATGATCCTGACGAGGGAAGGGGAGCGGTGACGGCTGGATGTGATGGAGGGCAGTGCCGCCGCGGGGCTCTGTGGACGCGGGATGGACCCTTGGTAGGGGTACTCGGCGGCCGCCGCGTCGTACGGCGCCACGTCGTACGGTGCCACGTCCCAGCCGACCGGGTTGTACAGCGCCAGCTCGCGGCCGGAACCGAGGTCATCGCCATGATCTGCCGACCGCCGTCGCGGGTCGCGAGAACGCCTGCTCCCGCTGTACGACATTGTTGTGCGAGTCGGTTCTAAGTGTTCGAGTTGTCATGAACATTGTGAAGTGGTGTCCCTCGATGATGGCTTTGCGAAGGAGAGTCTACGGGTATGTTGCCTGCCGGTTCTCGTACTATTTATGCCCCGGTGTCTCCTGTGTTGTACCTCGCGGAGCTGCATTGTGTTGCAGGGTCATGAAGAGCAGAGTGACTCGACTTGCTACCCATCAATCTGCCAGTGTGACGGTGTGCTCCAGTGGCACTCGAAACGCGGCACACACAGAGCACCGCAGCCAACGTGGATGGCGATAAGCCGGCTCAGAGGCGACCGGATCAGAGCCGTTTCGGCATCGTCCAGGCACCTGAGGGACAACTCGACCCCGAGCCAGCCGTGGATGCGTGAACGGAGCACACAGCATTTTCGAAAGCCTGGGGCGAGATACTGAACTCCACGTTGTACATGTACAAGTATAAGTAGCGGCAGCCCACTTGGCTGACTCATTGACGACTTCTCGCTTCGACTCTGCGTCACACGATTTACTCTCAGTGGCATCTACGTAGAGATGCAGCAAGTCGGATGTTCTGGCTGCGTGGCACACCCACGCTATGACCGGTCTGCTTGCCCATCGAAGCATGAAGTGGACGCACTGTCAAACTTGTCGAGTTCAATTCGGCCCCTGAACACCCCTCCCGCAGCGCCACCATGCGAATCGACGCACAAGCTGGAAGGCCACACCACCTGGTTACCTAGGTATGAAGGACACGGTCAGCCACCACTCTCGCTGCTTCGCGTTGAGCGGGGTCAGGCGTAGCTGGCGCCATAACCAGAGACGTCTTCTACTTGTACGGAGCGATTTAATGTTGTTTGCGAGTACAGTCGAGTCCTCGCAAGCGACACATGGGGGCCAAAGCTGGCTGTTGACGGGAAGGATCAACAGCCACGATGCTACTGGCAATGAAGCATTCAACGGCTTACACCATACGCAAAAGGGGGGTGGCAAAGAGCCAGCTCGATAGTCGTCTCAATCTGCGATGATGCAGAACACGTTGTGGTGCCTGCCGGGAATGGAGTGTCGAGATGCCCGTCGTGGGGGCTAATTACCTACGCCAGTCTTTTAAGACGCCACGCCAGCCAACGGTGCGGGGCTCGTCATGCTCTATTACTCCTCCGTCCACCACGGATGCTCCAGGACTTGCTCCATCGTCAGCCTGGCGGCCGGGTCAAGCCTTGTCATGCCGGAGATCATGTCGACAGCCGCGGGGCCGAGGCCCTCCCCCCAGCACTCGAACCTCAGCAGAGGGTTATCCTCCACAGCGCGCTGTCCCGTCCTCGACGCGGCCTCCAGAGCCCTGGACCAAACCTCGCTGTTGACTTGCGTCAGGAGCCCCTCGGTCACGGGGCCGAAGTACGCAAAGTGTCTGGTCAGAATCTCCTGCTCTGGGCTAATTCCTCGCTCGGCAAGCTCCTGGTAGTTGTCCAGGAGCAGGAAGTCGCCGCCTCCAAGAGCGTAGATGCACTGCAAACGAAGGTCAGCGTCGGCGGCGTTCGTGCAAGGGGAAGAAAGATTGGATTTTGGTCGCCTACGACGAGTCCAAAGGAAAAGACGTCAGACGCCTTTGTCACGCCCCGTCCGGTCTGGGCTTCAGGGCTTCGCCACATGGCATTGCCCACGGCATGAGGGCCGTAGAGCGGCTTGCCATCCTTCAGCTTGAGCGCAATGTCAAAGTCGCCGAGCGCCGCCTTGGTGACCGTCTTGTTACCATCTTCGTCGCTGGCCCAGTCCACCAGGATGTTGTCAGGTTTCACATCTGCAAGGGCCGTCTTGTGGTTAAAATGATGACCAGTGCCCAACCGCAGATCAATTACTCACCGTTGTGGATCCAGTCTTTGGAGTGAAGTTCTTGGATAGCCTCGGCAACAACGCGCAGGATTTTTACCCTTTCTGCCGGAGGAAAGTCCGGATCTTCTCTAATCAAGGCAAGGAGAGTGTTGTTGAAGTATGGATACACCAGGATGCGCTCGTTCTGGTTGGCATCCACGTGCATCCGCAGCCGACCAGAGCCTGCAAACTCCAGAGCGAGTTGCTGGGACAGATCATAGAAGGGCTGAGACACGTGTTTGAAGACAAAAGACTCATTTCCACACCTGAGTGGCAATGGTCAGATTTTTTACCACCGAGCTATGCTTGGGCACATGGGGTTTTGAACGTACCCGGCTTTGAAGATGCGAGGTTTGTTATCCTTGGGATCGCGCTGGAGAACCTCGCCTTGGATGTACTCGCGGCCTGATGCTCCAACAATGGTGGATGCCATTCTGAAGCTGTTACGGGAGCCCAGTCGACTGAGGTATGCTGTGCGGGCAAGACGATTGAAATACATCGCGCGGAGAACACACATAACTCAGCACGAGGGAAAGTGGTGGTTGGAAATGCTGCCTTGAAGAATGTGCGTCGGTCGGTTCGCGGATTCGCCTCGTTGGCCAGCCATTGAAGCCGATGGGACAAAGCTGCGGCCCGTGCACAATTATGGTACTACCAGGTATGCGCCTAAAAGAAAGTACACTAGGGTAACGTTAACACACTCCGTACTCGCATAACTAAGGTAGCAAACGGGCAAGCAAAGCGGGCAGGCCGCTGTTAGGGGCTGCATGCAAATTAAGCCTCTGTGCTAATAATACCCAGGTAATTCCCGGCTCAATCCAGCTGTTAGTGCTGGGGCTAGATACCTATTCTTACCAGTGGCCCACTCCCATATGCCAGCCTGTTCGCTAGGTATTTAGGTACACTGAGTGTACTGTGTGGAATAGGTACCTAGGTAGGTACCTTACATAGTACCTACGCTAGTACATACCATAGCGCGCCACCGGGGGTTGTCGACATGGTCTCCACTACCTTCTTGGAGCACGAATTGGATCACAGAGTCGTAGAATGTTCAATTTTCCAAGACCATCGCTACGACGACCCCAGTAAAATGACTACACAGCTCCAGTAGAATGACTACACGCGTCGGGGTGGCCCGTGCACCACCACCAAAATCAGGGGTGTTGGCCCGTGCCCTACCACCAAAATCAGGGGTGGCCCGTGCGCCACCACCAAAACTCTGGAGCGCGTATCACCACTCTGCCCTACGGTAAGTACTCAGGTACTGTACTGGAGTCACATGTCACTCCGACCACGATAGCAACCACCACAAAGCAACCCTCAATTGCTCGCCCAATACTAGGCCAAACTACGAAAGAAAACCGTCCATTTAAAGCTCCTCGACAGGGCTTCAACACTGAGCATTTACGATACGTATGCCCTGTAGGCGTATGGGCGTTTTCTATGGTGATGCATTGGCTAGGGGCTATGTCGACTTGTGCTCCCTGATTTTGGTGGTGGCGCACGGGCCACCCCGACGCGCGTAGTCATTCTACTGGAGCTGTTAGTCATTTTACTGGGGTCGTCGCTACGAAAGTCGCCTAGACGAAATTCTCCTAGCTCTTAAAGCACAATGTAAGTGAGAGAACATCCCTCAGTGTAAGAGAACATCTTTAAGAGAAGGGATCATTTTCAGGAAGAAATATTTTCGGTTGAAGATTATCTCTAGAAGGAGAGTTGAACGTATATTCTTCTCCTAAGGGAAATATTTCGGTCTGTCGGACTGTCCCTGACCAAGGAGATAGGCGCTATAACTATTTTGGCAAACCCCCTGTGGTGCGCTATAGTAGGCTAGTATCTAGCGGGGCGCCAAAGTCTACCTCGGGTACCATCTGGGCGAAGCGCCCGGGCGATGTGGGGATGAGGTCCGGCCCCCTGCAAAGCGAACGTCCCTCTGCGGGAACAGGGGACGTCAAGCGCCACGGCCGCATTTGTTTGGCCACGGCTATGTCCAAAATAGGCCTGTAGGCGCCGTGATGGAAGGCGTCGTGGTGTGACAGCCCTCGCATTCGCGTCACGAACCAGGCCAATCATGGCCGCTAGACTGGCGAGATATTCTGTCGTGTGAGACAAGCAGGTGGAGGAACATCAGGTTCAATGGCATGGAGGAGAAGCTGCACGTAGGTCCCTCCAGCCCAGCCCGGTCGGCGGCTACTTGGCCTGGTCGTGATTCATTCTCGTCAGCGGCTCCTTGGACGCTATTGAGAGCAACGAGGGCGGGATCGAGGCCGTGCTGCCGGAGGCCAGCAATGTTGGATCAAGTGCGATGGAAATATGAATCCATTTTCAAGCTCGCGGCGTGGAGCCATGGGGCATATAAGGGCATCGAACTTCCCACTGCTGTGACCATGTCCCTTCAGCCTCCAAAAGCGCAATCTTACACATCCATTCAGTCCACCGAGCCCCAGCGTTGAGTCCCAGCTTTCTTCTCACATTGTCTTCGAAGATGCCGAAAGTGATCTCTAGTTCCGTCATCCGGACTGTCATAAACGGTGGTCGAGCCATCACGGCCAAGTACGCTACAAAAACTGACGCCTGGCACCGCGTGTTGCTGTCGCCCGAGATCCAAGAGGAATTCGCCACGGCTTTGGAAAAGGCCCCTATCCCAGCTAATGCTGCGATTGCCATTATGACGTGAGTAGACCTTGAGCTGTGCACGAGCTGCTTGGCAATATTAACTCAGAATATCAGGGAAACCGAGCATCCCAGCAAGAAGGACTCTTACCCGCACTACACCACTGTGTATCAGGATGCTGCCGGCAACCACATCACCACCAAGCACGTCTATCGTTAGATGGCTAGACTGTATGCATCGACCCTGGGAGAACGACGATTCGGATGAATGCCAGAGGAGTTGGAACGGAGGGGTGTGCAGTCTTCTTTCTGTGCAATAGCAGCAAGTGTTCAGGCGTACCGTGGGGAATGCTCAGCATTGTTTCTCTCTCGCTTTTCCTTCCAGACGCTCGCAAGACAATGTTCTGCACAACCATTACTTAGGACAACGCCCGCGCAATGCGATAAGCCAGGAAGGAGGTTTTCTATTTTCTGGATTCTCCGATTTGATGATTACTGAATATTGCTGAAAAGAAGCGAGTCATTTTCTCATAAATTGCTCCAGCGGAACGGGCGGCTCGCCCTGTTGTTGTTCCTCACCTCGACCTGCTGCCTGCGGAGCGATTCTCCATATCAGACAATGCCCCCACGGCATGTCTCCTGTTCTGGTTGTGCAGAGATCGACCGTGGAATTTGCATTGGCTTGGCAAAGGCTAGGGCCTGGTTCCCGGAAATCGGAATCTTGACTTGCGTAGGTACCATAGCGCGCCACAAGGGGTTGACGAAAGGGTCAGGGACAGTCCGACTGTCCGACAGACCGAAATATTTCCCCTAGGAGAAGAAGTACGTTGATCCCTCCTTCTACAAGCAACCTTCAACCGAAAATAATTCCTTTTGAAAATGATCCCTTCTCTTAAAGATGTTCTCTTATCTTGAGAGATGGTCTTCCAACTATATTGTGCTCTAAGAGGTAGGAGAATTTCGTCTAGGCGACTTTTATTGAAGCGAAGCTTCAATGACGATGCCTTTCGAATATATACTATATATATAGAGGAAGCGAGGAAGGAGGCTTCGGTTCATTTGCTAGGCAAATCCTCTAGAGTTTTCGTTGTAGGGATTTATCACGTCAGGGGTAAGGGGTTCAGAGCTTGGTATAGCGCATTGGCTATGACTTCCCTACTCTTGGGTGTATATATGCCACGCTCTATTCAGTCCTTAGCTTTCTTTTGTATTAGAACACTATACTCTCTTTGTATTCCAATACTCTATTACGATCATACCGTTATATCTATACCTTGTAGCTCGCTATAATATATTAGTTATAAGCCTAAGCGCTCTATAATTATACGTAGTAAATAATCTATAGTAAGCTCTCTCTCTCTCTCTCTCCTTTTCTTATACTCTATATTTTGATATAGCTATTACTAAGAGTAACTCGATCGTTATACTTTAGTCCTATATAGATTAGACTAAATAGTTTATAGAGCTTAAGATCTTAGCTTTAAGCAATAATATCTAGGACAAATATAATCTAGATACTTTCAACGAGCTATAGGATAAACGACCGAAGGTTCTTATAGAGGATAATATAGTCGAAGAGCTTTATAAGAAATGTACTAAGAAATTAGGTATTTCTATAAAACAAGCCTTAGCTCCTATTGAATAAGAGGTTGCTACTAAGTTTAAAGCTATATATAAGGACTACTTTATACTCTCTACTATCTAGGAGAATAGAGTTAAATTATATTTGCTTATTAACTAATAGATTATATACTTTGTTTATTAACTTCTATTTAATATTATATATATCGCTATTATAAATATAGGCCTTAGTAGCTCTTAAGCTCTTATTTATAAGCTCTATAAGTAGCTTATATCTATTAACGCTTTTATTAAAGATATAGCTACTTGTCAATATATAATAGTATTATAGGAAGCTTATAGAGTAGGTATCAATCTGTATAAGTAGTACCACTTTTAGAATAAGCCCTACCTATATATAAAGAGCTTCGATATCCCTAAGGTCGTTAAACCTAGAGCTTCTAAGCACCTTATTAAGGTAGTTGGTTACTATATTGCCCTAGACTAGGCTCGCTACTAGCTCTCTAAGATCGAGGTACTCGAAGCTAAGGGGCGCTCGATTTCTATACTCGATAAGCTAGGCGCTTACCTCGGTATTTAAATCGACAATACCTAATCTAAAAGGCTTAGCTATAGTATATTTACTTCTCTAGGAGTAGCTTAAGGCAATAGTTCCTTAAATAGCGTAGGCTTTTATAGTTTAAAGCTCTATCTATACTTCTATAAAGTAAATAGCAAATATAAATAGAAGCTAATAGACTACTAGTTTCTCTAGACGATAATTATTAAGATAGAGAAAGGTCGTTATAAGCTCTTAGAAGTATAGATTACTAAAATTAGAGAACGCTTTAACGAATTAAAGTAGAATTCCCTCTAAAAGAGCCTCTAAAAGCGGTATAGCTTTAGCTCTATAGAGTAGAGGAACTCTAGGTTAGTTCTCCTTAATATAAGATCGTTTATATTATTATCGACCTAAGCCTCTTTAGCAAAGGAGCTTACTATCTACTTATATTCTTAATTACTATTATCTACTAGCTTTCTTAAAGTACTTTCCTTAACAATTATACTACTCTATATATCGTCAACGATAAAAAGCTCCTAGTGCCTAGTACCTTTATACTATTAGGAGACGGTAACTATATAGAAGTAGGTACTACTACTTTTTCTATTTTAAAAAGAGAAGAGTATATTATAAAGAGGGTACTAGATAGAGAGTAGGGGAAAGGAACTATAGACCTCTATTTAAAGGATATCACTATAGTAGAAGGCTTTTATACTAATATTATATTAAAAACCGCTCTATATATAGCTAGTATTTAATATTTAGGTCTAGACTACTCTCTATAGTATAGAACACTTAAAAAGAGTATAAAGGTTAAATAGTTGGTCTATAAGTTTAATATAGTTTTCCTTAAATCGAAGAACCTTTCCTTTTACTTTTATATTCACTAACCTTTATAAAGCTTTATAGACCTAGTGACAGTGAATATAGTTGTTTATAAGGATAATGCGAGATTATATACGTTATATATACTTTGAAAGAGAGAAGATACTAAGGAGCTCTAGTATGAGAGATTTAGATATCTAGGTCAAAGAGCTCTTTAGGCATTAGCGTAAAGTGCTAAGAACGTTAAGATCTAAGGCCCGTCGACGATCGAATATAAGATATATACTTTATTATATATTAAGGAGTATAATACGCTTTATAAAACAAAGTATTATACTCTATACCTATTCTAGTATATCTCTTAGGACCTCTTCTTATTCTCTTCTAGGTTTAACTAATCTTAGTACCTCTTTACAATTAAAGACGAATTCAATAGATAGATCTAAGCTTTTATACTCTTTAACAAAGGTTAAACCGAGCTCTTCAATACTATTAGAGCCTTTGAACGCTAGGTCAAATGGCAATAGGGACTTAACGTCTATAAGATCTACTAGGACAACAATATAGGAGTTATTGTACTAGAAGATTATTAACTAACAGCTTACTAGCTCTAGATATATAATGAAGATATTGACTTAGAGCTTATACTAATATATACTTTATAGCTAAATAGAGCTTTAAAGTATATAGAATAAGTTTTATAGCTAAAGAGTATAAAGATGCTTATTAATGTAAACCTATCTATAAAGCTCTAGCTAAAGGGAGTAAAGGTAGTTGCCTTCTTATATACTATTTCGCCTAGCTATACTTATAGTCTTCGGAGCCTTAATAAGGTACTCTACTCTTAATTTAAAAACTATTTTCGTTAGTAGGAACCAACTTTCTACTAAACGCTAATTGTAGATCTATACCCTAACTAGTCTAGGATCTTTGTATATAGCTATAGAGTATACTCTTTAGATAAAGAATATAAAGCTAGGTATTAAAAAAGAGAATTCAAAGTATAGCTATATAGACGAATTAGGTATTTAATTAGGTATAGAGGATCTAATATTTACTATATCTAAGTGCTTAAGTTTAATAAGGTTATTATAATAAAGAATATAACGTTCAACGAAAGGACCTTTTATTATCTAGGTAAAGATGAGCTTCTAGTTTAGGAAGTTACTATTGTTAAAAATGTAGTAGAGCATCTAGACAAGGAGGTTAAAGAGACCTAGGACACTATATCGATTCTTCGAACGTTCTACGAACTTGAATATAGAGGACCAACGTTTAAGTCTATTACTATTATAGTTCCTAGGCGTAAAAGTATACTACTAGGTCAAGACTCGAGAGTAGAAGAAGTATAGGTATAGGGTAGACTCTTGACCTCTAAGATATTATTAGAACTATAGGCTTATCCGTAGAAAAAGCTTGCAAATAGAGATGATAATGGAAATAGGGGTCTAGTCGATGATTCTAGTGCTTTTCTAGAGACTAGTAGAGTACCTAGAGACCTTGGGCTAGTAGTGGCTATCCTATAAAGCGCTGCCTTTAGGAGCGAATATAAGGCTTCTCCGCTTATAGAGCCCCTAGCTCTATAAAGTAAAGAAGAGGATATATTCTACAATATAGTAGAATATATAGCAGAGTAGGATGCTTAGCCTATAGGGCCTGAAGCTCTATAAACGTAACCTTTGACCAATAAACTAGGAATGAATATACTAAAGCTACGATATAAGCCTAGAGAATATCTTATATCTATAAAGAGGAGTATATAAATTTAGAAGCTTTTTATAAAAGTGTATAAGAATATAGCTCTAAATATAGCTTTGGAGTATATATATATTTTTTTATTAGGTCGTTAGAAATATAGGAGAATCTAAGGCTAAGGTTTTAGACTAATTATTTAGATTCTACTCCCTAGGAATACTACGATAGTAATGAGATACTCTTCCCTATATTTTAGAAGGGTATTGAGACGCTCTTCCTAAAGTCGTTTTAAACTCTATATATAGTATTTGCTACCGCTATTAGCTAGATACTAACAATACGTTATAATACTAAGCTCCCTCTAATCTTAAAGAGCTAGAGAGACTTAGAGAACTATAAGTATAGGAAGGAGTTTAAGGCAGCTATATATAAGGAAATCTATAATCTTATAAGCAAAGGAACGTAGCGAGAGATTAAGCGAGAGTATATAAAAACGAGGCCTCTACCTTTGAAATAAGTATTCGACTATAAGCTTAATAAGGATAGCAACCTTAAAAAGTATAAAGTATATATTTATATATAAAGTAATCTATAAGGTACTACTAATATTATAAATATATATATAGCTACCCTCGCTATATACTCTTTTTATACTGTTATAGCGTTTATAGTATACTTCGACCTCGAAGTAAAGTAGTTCGATGTTAAATAGGCGTTCCTAAATATAAGGAGGCTAAATATAGAGTAGGTGACTTATAAGCTTCTAAAAGGATTTAAGAAATTAGGGATCTATATAGAGCTTCTAAAGGCTCTCTATAGGCTAAAGGACTTACTGCTCTAATAGTATAATAAGTTTTATAATGCTCTTAAGGAGCTTAGGATATAGCCCTATATAGAAGAACCTTATTTATTCCTCGACTTTAAAAAGAAGATAATCCTTATCTTCTATATCGACGACTTTCTAGTAGTTTACTATTAGAATAACGCTATAGCTATAGAGTATATTATAAAGGGTATTAAAGCAAAGTATAAAGTATATAAGCAAAGTGATGTTATATATTTCCTTAGGATTAAGGTTATTTATAACTATAGAGTATATAAAATCTAGCTTATATACGACTAATATATCGAGAAGATTGTAAAGAAGTATAGTCTCTTCAACATTGTAAACGCTCTAGCTATTCCTCTCTTTATAGAAGAGCTTTATAAATTTAAAGGAGAGGCGACCCCTAAGTAGGTTAAACTATACTAAGAGCTTATAGACTTAATTCTCTATTCTATAGTTATAATCTAGCTCGACATTGCGTTTATAGCTACGAAGCTCTCTTAGTTCCTAACGAATCTAAGACTAAAGTATATTAAAGTAGTAAAACGAGTTATCTCGTACTTATATATTATACGCTTCCTTAGTATATAATATAGAAGTAGGGTTGTTTACTAGGTACTCTAGATTATATTCGATATATTGTATACTAATAATCTAAAAATATAACGCTTTTTATAGAGCTATATTATAATGCTCTTTAATAAATTAATCTTCTAAAAGGCTATATAGTAAAATACTATTATTATATCTTCTACAAAGATAGAGTTGAAAGCTCTATCATTTACTATAGCTAAGACAATCGCTCTAAAGTATTTGTTTAGAGACCTTGTATTTAAAACTAGAGAGCCCTAGAAGATCTTCTATAACAATTAGTAGACGATCCACCTTATAGTAGAAGAGTATATAAAGATTAATATTCGTCTATACTATATAGATATTTATAATATATAGCTTCGTTAAGAGTATTAGAACAAGTAGTTCAACGTGCTTTACCACCCTATAGCGTAGATACCTATATATAGCTTAACGAAGTAGCTTTTAAAGTAGAAGTTCAAACATTTCTATACTTTATTAAACCTTTAAAATATACGATAGACGAGAAAAGAGTAGAGGAGTCAACTATCTTCTTTTTAAGAACTATCTACTATTGCTATTCTATACTTTGACTTTATATATTCTAGCGATAGATAAGCTCTATAATCGCCGCCTTTCCTTAACACTAAAGAAGCTTAGTCTATATCTCTAACCGCTCTACTAGCTTCATTATCTATAAAATGACTTGCTCTAGCTCCTAGTTATTTACTATTTTATTACTCTCTACCTACTAGGAGAGTAGTTCCTTTGCCTCTCTTTCTATTATCTCCAAAGGCGTAAGACTAAGAGGATTATCTAGGGCTCTACTTTAGGAAACTAAAGGGACCTTCTACGTTTACATCTACTATTAAGGCTACTACTCCTTTTACTTTGCTATCTTAGTATCTGTAACGTGCTAGCCTTATAGCGTCTACAGATAAGCGTACGATGTTCTATTCAACTACCTTAAGGAAAGGAAAAGGAGAAGTACAGGCTACGGTCCTCGTATATAGAGTTTTCAGGGGCTCGCGGAGTGGGTTTGGGCCAACGTTATTCCAGGCGCGAGGCGGGCCCGCTATAGGTCCGCCCTAGGGCCGCCACGGATCCTAGGCGTAGCCCCTATATACCTAGCCCAGGTATAGCCCGGTCTGTAATATACCCCCCCTGCCCCGCTAGGCGGTTGAGTTAGGGTATATACGACGCTATATCGAGCATCGGCGTAGTCGGGTTCGGGGTAGTTGCCTACTGAGGTCTTGCTATTCGTAGCTATCCTACTACCTAGGCTCGAGTTGTTTATTTATATCGCCTGCCATTCGTAGCTGTCCTACTGCCTAGGCTCGAGTTGTTTATTTACATCGCCTTAGCAAGCCGCTGATTAGCCCCCTCCTCTCCTTACACGTTTATATAGAGCAACCACGCTATATCGGGTATACCTACTAATTGTATACGATTCGACCCCGCTCGTCGCTATTAAAAGCCCCTCTTCTTGTATAACCCGACTTTCTCGTATTTCCCTCTCGTACTTAACGCGTATATCCCCCTCCTCTCTCGCGATCTAGTCTCTTCCCTCTTCGTATACCAACAACATCCCCCTATCCCGCCTCGTATACGTTCCCCTCCTCCTATATTCTCTCTATATATCTGTCTATATCCTCGAGTATACTGCTTATTTCCACCTTGGCTCTAGCTAGAGTCTTTTCGTCCCCCGCCCCAATAGCGATATAGTTCCTAAAACTCGCCTATCGCGTTCGTATATAGGATCGCTAAAATGTCAGTCGCCGCTACCGCTCTTAGAGGTAGAGGCGTAGGCCGCTATCCTGGTGGCGATAATAACGAAGACTACAATATAAGTGCCTCTAGGATAATCCCGTCGTAGACCTAAGTCGCTCACTAACTACGATATTATAGAACTGAAACAATTACTAGAAGAATAATAAGTTGTCGATCGATAAGTTCGTTGTTAAAGGAGACTCTAACAACAAGGAAAACGAACTGCTCTCCAATAAAGGAGAGTTCTATATACAATACGTCGCTCGCCTCCTTAGTAGTACTAAGGTCGAATATATCCTTAGCTACGGCAAATCCTACGAGGAATGTCGTAGGGCCTATACAATGTATAAGTAGGACTCTACATTATAGGCAACAAACCTTTGCCTTCGGTCTAGTCTAAAGAAAATTCTTAAGGCGTACAATATAGGCTAGGCTATTGAGACCCCTATCTAGAAGAAGACGAGCTCGTAGCCCGCCTACTATATAGTCCTTAAGTACGAATTCTGGAAGCTAGCTTAGTCTTTCTAGATTACTTTTAACAATGTATAGGTATACTATATCTCCGCTTAGCTAGCACTACTTCCCCTATCTACTATCGAATGGACCCCGACTTGCACCGTCCCTTGGACCCTAGTTACCTCCTCTACTATACTAAGCTACTATAGGGCCCTAGTGCCCTATAATCCACCTACTTCCTCCCTAGACGTCTCTACTTAGCTAGCTACCTACTTGACTTATCGCCTAATAAGTAATAAAGAAGCCTACCAACGCGAAATACACTACTTGGTCGACGCTATTACGACCGTTGTTAATACTAACAACCGTCTTGTCGACTATGTTTTAAGTTCACTGTAGTCTAGCCCCTTTTCGCGGGGCAGCTATAGTTCGACTCCCACTAGGTACGACATTGCCCTAGTCCCCTTCGCTCTACGTCCCTAGCGCTACTCGTCTTCGTTTACTAAAGACCTTATGTATATCTACTATAAACGTACTAATCCTCCTCCCTAGACCCCTAGCAGGACCAATAGACAGCCGATTATAGAGGTGCTCTCGTCGCTAGATAAGGGTACTGTGTACTTACCTACTAGCGACCTAGTGTTGTCTAGAGACAAAGAGGCTATAGAGTAGAGCTAGAGACAGCCCCGTCTCCTATCGTAGCCCTATCCCCGTTTTATCCTACGCTTCGACCCTTTGTCGAACCAACCTACCGACTAGAGTAGTTATAGTAATTTTAATATCCGCCTCCGTCTTACCTTAGAGATCCTAGAGTAGGTTATACGTTGGCCGTCGACCCTGTCTCCTATTAGCTTATACCTAGATATCCTACGATACTATAGGGTTGACGCTAAGGTAAGGCTAGAGGATTACCTATATTTAAGGAAGTAGACTTAGTTGATATATTAGGATCTCCTTATACTTATGTTTCTTTTGTCGTCTTTTCGTGATAAGGCTATAGCTAGACGTGTCGAGGTGACTATATACCCAATGGTATTACCAAGCTATATTCGTTTTGTCGTTGTCGTTTCTTATAGGGTAGTCTATATATAAATATTGCGTTTTCCCTTCCTCCTTTAGTTCGATATTAGCCTATCGTTGTATCGTATATCTCCCTATTCCTATTTGAACTCGTTGAACGTAGTAGTATCTAAAAAGTTCTCTAAGGGCTCCTACGTTGGTTTATTATAACCTACCCACTTGACGTATATATCGCGGTTGTTTCCCCTCCCTTTAGCGTTCTAAACTTTGAGGATCGCTTCTACCCTATACTTCTACTAAGGAATACCCTCCTTCGATGTAACCTATATAGGGTCTAGCCACTTATCTATAATTTTCTATAAAGAGAGTGGATCAAAGGCTACTCGCTCAACTAAATCGATATAGAAGGTTAGGTATAGACCACTTAGTATATCGAGCATCACTATTAAAGGGGTAGATACTACGACCACCTTGTACTTAGCATTTAGCTAGTTGAGTTTCTTACTAGGGCGGTTCGTCTTTATATTATATAGAGAGAGCTATACTTTATCCCCTACCTTAAACCTCTTAGTTAAGCGGCGAGAGCAGTTTGTATTCGCCTACTACCGCTACTACGTATATACGATAGCTACTTAGGTCCACTCTATTCCCTCCTTTAGATAGCGGAGGAACCTAGTAGTATAGCCCTCTAAGGTCGCTATAGACGTCGTTAGGATCGTAATAAGTTGTATAGGGCTTATATTGAACCTATAGAAGAGATAGTTTAGGCTCACCCTAGTTATAGACAAGTCCCTGTTGTTAAGCGTGAACTAGTAGGCTAGGAGGTATTCGGGCTAGTCGTACTATACAAAGGAGACGAAGATCCGGAGGATAGCCTATACCTTTTGGTTAACCTACTCTATTCCCCTATTCGTCTAGGGATAGTGAGAAGTCGATAGGAGCTACTCTACCCCTACCACCTTATATAACGCGGTCTAGAACCTACTCAACTAGTCCGATCTATAGTCGGTTATAATTTGAGTCGGGAACCTATAGAAGCGCCACTATACGTTATAGAACCGGAGGGTATACTCTTCCGCTCCTATTAAGTATATCGCCTTAAGCTATATATACTTAAAGAGGCGGTCGGTAATTACTATAAGGTAGCTAGGCGCCCCCTCGTCTCTTATAGAGAGGTCGGTTATAAAGTCAATAGAGATCTACTTCTAAAAGTGATTAGGGATAGGCAAAGGTTGTAAAAGCCTTTGACGTAGCTACTAGGAGATCTTGCTCTAGCGGCACTAGTTGCAATTCCTAATGAACCGCTTTACATTGGACGATATAAAGTCCTAGTGGTAATCTCTCTAGAGCATTTTAAATAGCCTATTGTACCCTAGGTGTCCTAATATAGCTGAGTTATAGATCCGCTAGATAATTATAGTAGTTAAGGGCTTCTATATAGGGAGCTAGAGACGGCTATAGAACTAGAGTACGCCTTATATGTTGAAGGAGTAGTCTACGATCTAGGTTTATACTACGTTTACCTCCTTTAGAAACTTCTAAGCTCTGTTGCGAATGGCCTAGAGCTAGTAAGTATAGTGCTTATCTCCGACAATACCCTTGTCCTATAGGGCTACGAGCTACTTATCCTCGAAAAGTGTCTCTCCTATAGGCAATCTAGCCTCCTCCTATATACTAGTCTAGTATACCTTGATTGGAAGGAGCAGCTAGGCAATACGCTAGCTATCTTTAGGCTCGTCTTGTTTACGCCGAAAGAGCGTATCGAAGTGTAAGGCCTAGGATCCTAGCTAGTACTTTAGCTCGAAGTTGAATAGGGAGAGCATCTTCGCCTATTGGGCCTACCGTTCACTGATCGGATATAGCTAGGTAAAGTACTTAAGGTTCTTATAGTCGGTTAAGATAGTAAAAGGGGCTACTATACTCTAAAGCTTCGCCGACCAGGCTTTGAGATATAAGATAATAGCCAACAGCTCTTTGTTATAGATAGTATAGTTGCGCTTAATAGGGCTTAGTTTTATAAAGTAGTAGGCTATAGGGTAAAGAACCTCGTCCTCTCCCTATTAAGATAAACATTTACTAAGCGCTATACTAGAATAGTCCGCTTCTACGATCGTCTCTCTCTCAGAATCCTATTAGGCGAAGATCGGCTCCAATATAAACGTAGCCTTAAGTATATCGAAGGCGTCCTACTCCTCTTTGCCCTAGCGGAAGGGGACGTTTTTACAAATAAAGCGTGTTAATAGGGCTACTTTCTTAGAGAAATTAGGAATAAAGTCGCGATAGAAATTAGCGAATCCTAGGAAGCTCTATACTCCTTAGACCTTATAAGGTACCTCCTACTCACGAATAGCCTTGATCTTCTTAAGGTCGGGGCGGACATAGACCCTAGCCTCTACGATATACCCTAGATACTTAACTTCTTTCACCGTAAATATATATTTCTTAAAGTCTAAGTTAAGGCCTATATCCCTTAGTCTTCGGAAGACCTTGTATACCTTCCTTATATAGTCCTTTTAGCTTCTACTCGAGTATACTAAGACGTCGTCAAAGTATACCGTTATATAGTCTCCTAGCATTAGACCAAGGACATTGTTAATATATCTTTAGAACGTTGTAGGAGTATTTACAAGCCTAAAGGGGCAGACTAGCTACTCGAATAGTCCGAACCTTATATAAAACGCTATAAAGTGCTTATCCCCCTTAGCTATCTAGATACAATAGAACGTAGCCCTAACGTCTAGCTTCGTAAGCTATTTGGCCTTAGCTAAGGACCAAAGAGTCTCCTTAATTAGGAAGAGCGGGTACCGGTCTTGCTTAGTAATCTTATTCAAAGCTCAGTAGTCTATATAGAACCTTTATCCTCCTCCTAGCTTCTTTATAAAGAGGACTAGGACAACTACTGATAAAGAGCTTACCTAGATCTATCCTTTATCCAACAGGTCTACGACCTACTTCTAAATCTCTAGGAGATAGTCCCTTAGTATATTATATAAGGGTCCCTATAGGAGCTTAGGAGGTTTTCCGTCTAAGCCTATCTTAAGATAGATATAATAGTCGGCTTCCCTTCGATAGAGGGGGAGGTCGTTCGCCTTCTCTTTGTCAAAGAGGTTGGCGAAGTTATATAGCTCCTCTAGCAGAGCGACCTTTGGGTCTAGGTCGGTATTAGGCTAGGAGACGGCCACTCCTAGTATAGTAGTCATCTTATAGATATTAGTAATAAGGAACATATCTTGTACCCCTTTAGACTTCTTCCTTTATACCCTACAAGCTAAGCCTACGAACATCGTACCTATAATTAGGGTGGCGTTAACTTCCTTCTACTACAAGAAGTATTTGTATACCTATAGGCCACTTTACAAATTGACGGTAAAGACCCTATTAGCTAGGTCTAGCACGATCCTATGGTAATTTATCTAAAGGAGCCCCAATATAACGTTGTAGGCTAGCCCTAGTACTATATAGAATATAGCGACACTGATCTACTTATCGATGTCTATTGTAATATAGGCGATATATATAATTTTCTTTATAATTTGTACCCCCTTGACTATAATACCTAAGGTATAGGGAGTCGGCAAACTTATCTACTTAATCCCTAACCTCTAATATACTCTCTCGCTAATAGCTCTATAGCTCTAGTACCTATTATCCACTTATACGTTTATAAAACCAAAGGAGTTCAGAAAAACAAAGATAAAAAAAAAGGGCTTATCTATTCTCTCTCTAATCTCTATAAACTCGTTCTATAAGCGGCTAGGTCCTTTCGGCCCCTATACAAGACTTTGTATAGGGGCTACTCTTTTCCCTTTTCCTCCTTAGAGAGGGAGTCCTCCTCTACCTATTTCTTAGCCTCCAACTTATTGATATTGACCTAAGGAGCTAGTCTCTTGACTAGGGCGAAGGGACAAGTAGCTACGAAGTAGCTTTAACGCCTACAATAGATATAGGCTCTAGCCTATTGGCGTACTATATATACCTTGTCGTTTACCTACTTTACCTATAGCACGTTCACGCCTCGTTTTCCTCTATTCCACTACTACTTTCCTCTACGACCTCTGTTGGCTCCCCCCTAGGTTAGGGCAGTGTAGGTCATATTGATCTCGGTCATTGGTATATCTCTATCTATATCCTTCTCCATATCTACGTTGGGCCTAGGTCGTTTACCCTAGGACTACTAGTGTCATTCCTCTAGGCAAAGGGCCTCTAAGTCAATAGCGATCTCGTAGTACTTTATAACGACTATAGCATAGTCGTTCTACGGGACCCCCCGTCCTACTATAATATACTTCAACTTTAAGGAGAAGTATCGTTGTAGTCTAATAAGTCGTACCTTATTGCTCTAATTGAGTCCTCTAACCTTCGATAGCTTCGCCTCGAAGTAAACAATAAAGGAGGAGAACAGCTCGTTATCTCCTTAACGGAGTATATCTAGCTCTGTTAAGGCTATAACCTATTTATAGAGGTCTATATAGACTGTCGTAAGATACTCGAGAAACGCTCCTAGGTCGTAGTTGCAGCTAGGTCCTCCCGACTCGTAGAAGGCTACGACCTTGGCCTAGACCCCCTAGCTAAGGTTCCCCTAAATGAATACCCACTAGTCGTAGAGACCCCTAATAAAGTCCTAGTCCACTACTAGGACGTACGCTATCGTAGTCCTCTAAACGGCAAAGAGCTCCTTTTTACTATCGAAGGGTTGTCCTATAGAGAGGCGCTTCCACTACGTCTAGGGAGCTACCAGAGCTACGGTGTCAATCGTCAAAGCCTAGGCGTTTACTATCGTAGGGACGTTTATAGTCTAAGCTATAGCAATCTAGGCTATACGAAGTTCCTTAATAGTTATATTCTAACGTACAATCGTCTTCTATAAGAGTTGGAAATGTTCATAGACCCAATCTAGGTCTAGGACCTATAGGACACCTAGGTTGTTTATAATAGCGTCTAGCCCGCTCAGTACTAGCGTCGAAACGCCTAGCGTACTACTCTCGTCTATACCTGAAAGTAATAGCTGCTCTATCTATATAAAGGTAGTTGAACTATAACGTACTAGCCTTATAGCGTCTGCAGATAAGCGCACAATGTTCTATTCAACTACCTTAAGGAAAGGAAAAGGAGAAGTACAGGCTACGGTCCTCGTACGTAGAGTTTTCAAGGGCTCGTGGAGTGGGTTTAGGCCGACGTTATTCTAGGCGCGAGGCGGGCCCGCTATAGGTCCGCCCTGGGGCCGCTACGGATCCTAGGCGTAGCCCCCACATACCTAGCCCAAGTACAGCCCGGTCCATAACAGTATCCTCCTACTCTCTTTCCTCTTTAACCTTCTAGAGATCGTTCAAAAGTATACAAAGTATAGAGCGAATCTTCTTTATAGCCTACTTAACTATTAAATAAAGAGTATAAAGTAGGAGATAAAGGGAACTTATCTTCTAAGCGAGGTTGTTAATAGCTATAGTTAGAGCTAGTACCTTCTCTATAGCAATAGGTAGAATCGGCTTATAGCTATAATTAAAGCGTTTACAATATTACTACTATATACTATAGCTATTATAGTTGTTGAGATTAGGTTATTCTAGAAGCTTTGCAAGCACTATAGCTTAGAACTGGGCAAGAGAACTTAGAAGGGCTTATAGGGCCTAAAAGGCCTATAGCCTTCTACAGTGGTAGTGCGGCATAGGCTAGAAAGGACTAATATAGGCTTGCGTTAAGCTAAATAGTAGTTTGTATTCCACTGTTGAGCAGGCATCTCCTCTCCTACTCATATATCCACTAGCCTAGGTGCAGTGTTCTACACAAGCTAGCAGACTGTAAGACGGATTTCCTATACCCGCAAAACTCATTTAGCTAGGTTTTTTAAAAAATCGGCTTGCAAGCTCGCAAACTAGCTCTAACCAATCACCGAGCCCATTGCCTCTATAGCCTTACCTACTTTAACCCTAAATTTGAAGGCCTTACCAACTCTAGCCCTAAATGGTATATATATAGATATATAGTCCTTTGACTAAGGTATCGATATATATAAGTGTCACAACGGGCAAAAGGACATCCTTGCCCTGCAAAGGCTAGGGGCAAAAGGACATCCTTGCCCTGCAAAGGCTAGGGGCACCCTATATACTATGCGCGACACACCCCCCCAGACCTTGGGGGTCAACCACAAGGGCTGCCAAACGCACAACCAATCATAAGGGCTGCCAAACGCACAAGTCTCTGTTTTCCCAGACTCTCCGCTTTCCGTAACCCGACCAGGGTCCCCATCAGCGTTGCACGCTAGGGCGTCGACGGTCTAAACCGAGCCGGTCGGACTGTGGTTCGAACCATAGACCTTTGCGTGTTGTGGCTGCTATGCGCAGGGAACGGCCGGCGAGATGCAAGACCACTGCGCGAACCGGGCTCATAACTGTCACAACGGGCAAAAGGACATCCTTGCCCTGCAAAGGCTAGGGGCACCCTATATACTATGCGCGACAATAAGCTAGTCCCATTTTAGTAAAGGTTTAGTTAAGATGTAGCCATTCAAATATAGTAGGTGCAGGGTAGGTAGGAGGTGCAGGGTAGGTCGCGTAGGAGAGGTGCAGAGTAGGTCGGTTGGGAGCAGTGCAGGGTAGGTCCTTTGGGAGATAACTACCACTGCGCCGGAGGTGCAAGGTAGGTGGCTTGGGGTAACTACCTTACTACAACCACTACTATAGCAGTTCTCTAATACTATTTACATAGCCTACTTGCTATAGTAGGTTTAACAATAGTTGTAGTAGATTGTATTGTAGAAGCCTATAGAAGCAGTGTATATATAACTTAGATATAGGATCTTACGCTCTATAGTTATCTATAGGGCATAACTAAGGGATATATTAGAGCGATACTATAGTAAACTAGAAGTAAGAGCGTATAATTTACTCGACTAGGGGACTATAGCGCTAGTTGAAAGAAGGTATAGTAGGCTATCTAAAAGCGGTATTTGGGGTAGTAGGCACTACTAAAAGCTCTTTATCGCTATTACCCTCTTTCGACGAATTATATAAAGATATAGGCGACTTATTTAAGAAGATGTCAAAGTAGAGAGGCATAGTAGTCTTATACGCTCTAGGGAGCTAAGAATAGTGATAGTAATAGTAGCTACTATATATAAATAAGAGGATATATATAGGAAGAAGGAAGCTTAAGCTTATATAGGTAGAAATTTATACCTCCCCTTAGATTTAAACACTTTAATTAGCTAGTACTACGCTTTAGAATTTCTTATAGCTTTATATAACTTACTCCTATATATTTTACTATTTATAAGGATTTCCTATATTCTAGTTTTATAGTTGTTCAACTGTATATACTTAGACGCTCTATTAAACAACTAGGGGGTATGTCACGTTAAGGGTAAAGAGTTCAGAGCTTAGTATAGCGTACTAGCTATAACTTCCCCACTTCTAGGTGTATATATACCACGCTTTGTTCAGTCCTTAGCTTTCTTTTATACTAGAACAACGTACTCTCTTTGTATTCCAATGCTCTGTTATAATCCTACCATTGTATCTATACCTCGTAGCTCGCTATAGCGTGTTAGGATTAGATGCTATAGCTGTACCATGTCTTGGCGATAGGGATGTCCCCGATCTTTTCTCTATCTTTCCTCCTTTTAGCTATATCTCCTTACAATGTCAATCTTAAATCGATGTAGAATGGTGATATTTAGGTACTGACTTCGTTGTCAACTTGCGCGAGATGTAGGATCATCAACGGCCGCTTGACGTATCTCGAAAATACGGTGTGGTAGGCGTCTGTCGAGGGCGGTATTGACGTCATAGTGGTGTAGCGGTGTGGCTTAGCCACTGCAAGGGTTCGACCACCACAAACCGGTCCGACTACTGCCAGCTGGTTCGACCACTGCGAGCCGGTCGACCACCCGGGTTAGTGGTTAGGGTTAGGGTTAGCGGTTAGGGTTCGGGTTAGAGGTTAGGGTTATGTTCTTTTTTTTTTTCTTTTTTTTTCTTTTTTTTCTTTTTTTTCTTTTTTTTTCTTTTTTTTCTTTTTTTTTCTTTTTTTTCTTTTTTTTCTTTTTTTTCTTTTTTTTTCTTTTTTTTTTTTCTTTTTTTTTTTACCTCCTCTCTCCCAGCTAGCTAGCTCGGGTGGTCGTCGGCTACAGTAGGCTACGGGTGGCGATCGCATCAGCCTCGGCCCTTTCAAGCTTCGCTTCACCACTTACTGGGGCGTGGCACAGTCAAGTGTCTTGTAGCAATATTCACGGGAAATTGAACATTCTCCTATGACTGAGGTGTGTGATCCAATTCGTGCTTCAAGATAGAGTGGAGACCATGTCGACAACCCCCCATAGCGCGCTATAGGAGGTGTGGGAAGCACTTCCCACAAGGTATCTAAGGCATCATTACCAGGGCAGGGGCATCCGTTACCGCCCTATAGCCTGGAGTGGCGTAGATATTGTACTTATGCAGGCAGACGCAAGGGTGGAGATCCTATCATCATCATTAATCAATCAATCAAGCAACACATTGCGTAACATTTGTGCCATAGGAGGTATATACGCAACGGATGACGTGTGCGACCTCAGCATGGGCCTCCCCCTTGTTCCTTTTTTCACTCAGGCATGCTTCAGCTCTCCACTCACGAACAGTTGCGACACACTGTACACAGTACAGGGCAGATTACATAGCACGGATGAACCCTTCGTTCCAACGGCACGCGGCCGATCGCGAGCCAGCAGTCGTGCACTCTCGAAGCCCGCCGACGCCGAAACGGGCAACGCCACCACATGGTTGTCCCCAGGGGGCCGCGGATTCTGGTCGCCGTGGCGCTGATCTGCTTCGTCGCTCTCGTCGTCACCTTCCTCCACCGCGATGCGTTCGCCAACCTCCGACTCCGCCCCGACTCTCTGTGGCCGTCGACACACACGCCCGCCGCCGACGATGACGATGAGCACAACAACACTACGGCGCTCGACCCCAACGCGCACAGGCTGCCGTCGGCCGACTCGTTCCACGCCCACTTCGCCGCCGTGACGCGCCTCAAGGGCATCACCATGGCCGAGGCGAAGGCCGGGTGCCACTGGCCCGACGGGCAGTTCGTGAACTTCCAGTTCGTGCCGGACGTCGAGTGGGTCGTGAAAGACCGGTCCGACGAGGAGATCGCGGCACGCCGCAGGGCGTGGCAAGAATACGTCGACGGCCGGAGCCGGGACGAGAGCTTGATCCCGTGGGAGGAGGTGAAGGACAAGTTCAGCGGGAGAGGCGTGGTCGTCCTCGCGGGCAATGACCAGACCGTGATGCAGCTCAAGGTGGTCCTCCGGCGGCTGGCGAACCTGCGGTCGACCATCCCGGTCGAGGTGCACTACTGGGACGACGAGATGGACGAGGCCACGCGGGCGGAGCTCGCCGGGCTGTACCAGCCGCTGTCGTTCAACGACCTCTCGCAGCCGCACAACATCGTCCGGGTCAAGAAGGACGGCAAGTACATCAACTACCAGCTCAAGAACGCGGCCGTGGTCAACTCGCGCTTCGCCGAGCTGCTGCTGCTCGACTCGGACAACGTGCCGGTGCTGGACCCGGCCGTGCTGTTCGACTCGCGCGTCTACCAGGAGTACCACACCGTCTTCTGGCCCGACATGGCGCGCACGCGGCCGCAGAACCCGGCGTGGGCGCTGACCAACACGCCGTGCCGCATGGACGAGTACGAGCAGGAGAGCGGCCAGATGCTGGTGGACAAGCGGCGCTTCTGGTACCACGTGCAGCTGGCCGCGTGGATGAACCGCGGCGAGCAGGCGGCCTACTACAACGCCTTCCTGCTGGGCGACAAGGACATGTTCCGCTTCGCGTGGCACGCGCTCAAGACCGCCTACGGCCGCCCGCGCAAGTGGCTGGCCAGCGTCGGCACGCTCAACGCGGGCTTCTTCTGCGGCCACTCGTTCGGCCAGCACCACCCGGACGACGGCCGGCTGGCCTTCCTGCACGGCGGCGCCGCCAAGTTCGCCGCCCCCGAGCTGCTGCGCTGGAACAAGGCGCACCTCGGCTACTTCCGCCACTACAAGCGCTCGCCCACCGACGAGGACCCCTCCGTCAGCGTGCGCGCCGGCATCGTCTGGGACGAGGCCGCCTACATGCCGAACCGCTCCGCCCAGTTCAAGGGCATGGTGTGCAACGACATCACCGATGCCGAGCCCCGGAGCCTGGACGACCTGCTGCCCGGCTTCGACCGCGAGTTCGAGGCCGCCGGCGGCTACTGGAAGCTCGAGCAGGAGGGGGAGGCGGAGACGCAGGCTGCTGCTGGAGGCTAGCCCGGCAGCAGGATACATAAATACTGTTATATTTTGTCGCGTATTGAAATGCAATGCTGTCTAGAGTGTACACTATGTATCATGGAATTGTCAAAACCGTGGCGCCATCTGACGTCGAAAGCAACTGCTCTGGCTCCGGGAGTGCGCTCATTGGCACTGACCGCCAGGTATAGCAGTCAGGCCATTATTCTTCTGCTTCGCGATTATTCCCGAAGGTCTCCGCTGTCACCGGTGGCCTGTCTCGCCGCTCACCATGGCTCCACATCCCATCACGCCTCGGCCCGAAGGCTGGATCGCCTTTAGGGAACCTGAAACACGCCTGGCGAATGCCGAATTTGCTCCGCCATACGCCGTATGTACTCAAGTAGCCACCTATGGAATTGCGGTCATGATGTTCCAACCCAGAAGTGGAGTCTGCAGCTTGTACCGTGGTGTCCTATTTCCATGCAACCATAGATTTTCCGACTTGGTCTGGAAATTTCTAAGCAAAGTGGGCCTTGGAGATGTCCAGCTGCTTCTCGCAAGACTCTCTAGCCTATAACTTACACTGCCGAATCAAGCCTGCTCTAAGATGCCAACGCCCAGGAATTCATCTGCACAGCAGCTTCTCCTCACGTTACCCCCTACCCAACGACGACGACGACAAGAACATGGGTTCACTTCCTGACGTCGACATCGAGCCCGCGCCTGGGCTCTCCTACTTCACGCCGGCGCAGAACCCGCCGGCGGGGACGGCGGCTGATCCCCAGTCCAGCGGCAGGCCGGTGCCGAAGCTCTTCCAGCCCCTGACCGTCCGCGGGGTGACATTTCACAACCGCCTTGGTGTAAGTCTTTCATTGAAAACCCCTTTTTGTTCTTACCTTCTTGCAGTCTACAATACTGACTGGCGCATATCAAGGTCTCCCCCATGTGCCAGTACTCGGCCGAGGACGGGCACATGACGGACTACCACCTCGTGCACCTGGGCAGCATGGCGCAGCGCGGGCCGGGCCTGATCATGATCGAGGCCACCGCGGTCCAGCCCGAGGGCCGCATCACGCCGCAGGACGTCGGCCTGTGGAAGGACTCGCAGGTCGCGCCGATGCGGCGCGCCATCGACTTCGTGCACAGCCAGAACCAGCTCGTCGGCGTGCAGCTCGCCCACGCCGGCCGCAAGGCCAGCACCGTCGCACCGTGGAAGATGGGCGAGGCCACCGTGGCGACCGCCAAGGTCGGTGGCTGGCCCGACCGCGTCGTCGGCCCCAGCACGGTCCCGTTCGACGACGCGCACTGCCGGCCCGCCGCGATGACGCGGGACGACATCGAGCAGCTCAAGCGCGACTGGGCGGCCGCGGCGCGGCGCGCGCTGGCCGCCGGCGCCGACTTCGTCGAGATCCACGCCGCGCACGGCTACCTGCTCTCGTCGTTCCTGTCGCCGCACGCCAACACGCGCACGGACGAGTACGGCGGCTCGTTCGAGAACCGCATCCGCCTGCCGCTCGAGATCGCCCGGCTGACCCGCGACGTCGTCGGCGAGCGCGTGCCCGTCTTCCTGCGCGTCTCGGCCACCGACTGGGTCGAGGACTCGCACCCGGCCGAGAGCTGGACCGCCGCGGACACCGTCCGCTTCGCCGAGGCGCTGGCCGCGCAGGGCGCCATCGACCTGATCGATATCTCCTCCGGCGGCGTCCATGCCGCGCAGAAGGTGAAGTCCGGCCCGGCGTTCCAGGCCCCCTTCGCGATCGCCGTCAAGAAGGCCGTCGGCGACAGGCTGCTGGTCGCGACGGTGGGGGCCATCACCAACGGCAAGCAGGCCAATCGGCTGCTGGAGGACGACGGGCTGGACGTTGTCCTCGTCGGGCGCGGCTTCCAGAAGGATCCGGGCCTGGCCTGGACGTTCGCCCAGCACCTGGACACGGAGATCGCGATGGCGTCCCAGATCCGCTGGGGGTTCACCCGGCGAGGAGGCAGGCCGTACATCGACCCGTCTGCGTACAAAGACTCCATCTTTGAGTGATTGTGTAATGCCTAGCGAGTAGAGAGATGTAGATAACTCACGAAGAAACGAAGTATCCCCATACAACAATTCCTATTCCCCCAGCTGGCAACCCCCTGTGCTGCCCCCTTTCCCTCCACTGCGAAGTAGGTAGTTACCTATCCACGAAGCCAAGCATGCAACTTGACGACCCTCCCCAGCGCCGCAACCGCATCCCCCCAATCCGTCACCGCAAGCTGCACGGCAGCCGCAACCATCATCACCCAGACCTGCCGCGCGCACCGCAAGTCTGCATCCCCATCCCTCGCCGCCGGCAGCACAGCCGCCAGCACCAAAAGCAGCGTGCCCAGCATGCTGCTGCCGCTGCTGCTGCTGTTGTTGTTGTTGTTGTTGTTGTTGGTGCTGCCACCGTCCCAGATGTCCAGCGGCACAGCCGCCACCGCCTCCGCCAGACCAACGACCTCCTGCTGTCCCGCGACGGCGGAGCACGGCTGTCGTCGGTCGATCGCGCGGCAGTACACCAGCGCGGCGAGCTGCACGGCGCGGTGGAGCGGGTTGGGGTACACGTACCCCCGCTGCTGCTGCTGCTGCGGCAGCGCAGACGACGGCAGGGGGAGGAGCATACCATCCACCGCCTCCTCGGCTGTTGTTGTTGTTATTGTCGTTGTTGTCGGACCCGCCGACAGACGACCGTGCAGCCAGCGGGCCATGGACTGGACCTTGCGCAGGGCCCATGGCGAGGGGGGCTGGGGCAGGGCGAGCACGGTGTTGAGGAGGAAGTGGACGTCCTTGAGCATGGCCGCGGTCGGGGCGTCGAGCAGGGGTGGGATGGAGGGTGGCACTGGTGCGGCTGCCGCGGGCGGGCTGCTAGCGGTGGACAGGGAGAGGCCGGTGTAGGCGGCGAGGTCATCGGGTGAGTGCGAGGGCGGTGTCTCGAGGGCTACGGCTGTGGCGAGGTCTGCGCTTGGGGGTTGTTAGTCCGGGATGGGTGGTCGTCTGGGAAGGTTGGGGATGGGCAGCGGGGGGGGGGGGGGGGGGGGGGTGAATTGTTGAGAGGAGCACTTACACGACCACCAGCCTTGCCAGTATTCCGCTCAGCCCCGGGCTGCTCAGCCCTCCAAGTTGCCCGGCAATCTCGCGGGCGAGATCGACATGGGCCCGCAAGTCCTGGGTTTCTCCGGTGCAGAGATCAGTCAGGATCATCCTGACGGCGGCCTCGAGGGTCCCCTCTTTTGCCCACGGCTCGGGAAGAGCCAGCATGCTGTGGAGTCGCTCGATCGAAAGTCGCCGCGCCGACCGGATGGGTGCGCTGTCCGCCGCGCAGCGTGCGCCGAGCTGGCATGTCTCTCTGACTGGCGATGTTCCGCTTCTGTCAGCTTCTCGCGCCACCAAGTGCTCGCGGGTTGAAGCAGAATGCGGCGGTTGAACGCACACAGCGAAGCGGCGCTGCCAGACGCAAGATGCCGCAAAAGGGGAAGGAAGCTGTCTGTGTAGAAAGGGATGGCTTCGTTGCCCTCCTCGTAAGGTTGGAAGGCTGGATCTGCTGGTGGATCTGTTGCATTGGAATACGTGTCAGTAGGAGAGACGTGAATTATGCGCCAGAGAGAAGGTGACTGCTTGCTCTTCGAGTCCCAGGCTTGGTATATCCCGATGTTTGTCGACGTAGCCGAGTATTCCCAGTACGAGGAACCTGCCTGGCCAAAGTTCCAGACGACCGGCCCATCTTGGAGAGCCGTCCCGGTGTCTGCGGTAGCTAATGGCGCTGCCACGCCAGGAACGGAATAGAAGGCCAGGCGCGAAAGAGCGTCTTTGTTGCCATGCCTGTCCTTATTACGGAGTCTGTGACTCTCAGTTCTGAACCGGTTGATGCGGGCAGAGGACGTACAGGCTGCTGTCGTAGTAGCACACCGGCTGGGGTGCTCGGCGGGAGCAGTTTCGACACGGCTGCCGCTGGTCGCACTGCAGAGCAACGCTATCAGAGACCCGGACTGGCTTCTTTCGCTGTCCTTAAGCCCACCTTTTGTTTCCGCCGCCGGCACTCGCTGCACGAACGTCGTATCTTATTCATCGCCACGGAACCAAATGCCGCCTCAGGGCCGAAGGACAACGGAGAGGAAAAGTTGGCTTCGATGGAGTGTGGCTGGCGGTAGATGTATGTAGGGCACACGCTGCCGTCAAACTTTGAGCCACGCATATCTGTCTCAGAGCAGCCCATAGTCTAGCCCTCGCCGTCCCCATAGGGCTGACGGAAACGCACCCGGCGATTCGGCAACATCCGCCACATCGCCTGGTGTTCGGTAGTTGCTATCCAGACCGCTTCGCGATTCGCCCGCCGTCCGCGCTGGCCAGACTTGGCGTCTGCAAGCACCCTCCCTTGGACTAGTTCACCAAGCTTGGGTCGGGACCGACCGCCAGTCCAAGCCCCCGGTTTCTGCCCAGTGCCCGGGGCTTGCATGATCACACCACCCCGGCTGCTGCGCTACAGGAGTACATCTGCCGCCATTCTCGAAACGGGCCATCTCTGCGAACGCTGGCCGATCTGCTATTCGCCAGAGACCGGTTTGGGAGTGAAACGGAAAGGGGGTCAAACGGCTGTGATCCCTGACTGTGGCTCTGCAGGGAAGCCCCCCTTTCTGCGCATAAGGCGTTCGTGTTTGTTTGTTTTTTCTTGCCGGAAACTGCTGAGCCCGTTTTTCGTCGAATCAAAGCGCAGTCGGCGATCCCCGTTGAAGTTTCCCAAAGCCTAAGGTCTCTTGCTCGTGAGCAGACCAGTCGAGCAGTGGTTACGCAGTCAACAAGACAGCGTGGCCTGTCTGACCACGAAACATCGTGAAACTCACCGCAGATCAAGCCAGGCACAGCCCAAGGCCACATCCTGTCGTCGTCGTCTTTGGTCAACTCATGAGCCTCGATCTTACGTGTCCTGTTGGCACAGGGCAAGTTCGTCATGGTGGGAAGCGGTGCAGAGAAGAAACCAATGTTGACAGCGTCGAGATAGCAAGGTAGTGTACACAGACGCGGAAAGGAAAGAGAGCTAGTTGAGGAGAGGGAGATGCCGTAGTCATCCATGCCCTGCCGCCAAGCAAACCTAATTAGAGCCCAGCCCACGAGCAACCTGACCTGCGAAACATCCACCTTTCACCGGAAACCATCGCTTCCCGTTCGACAGAAGTCCCAAAGAGCGAGCACCTATTGCTCCTCGCTCTTCACCTTCTTCGAAAAGTAGCTGCACCGCCGCGTAAGCACATATCCATATCCTCACTCAAGCAACCCCGCGTCTCACCACAAACAAAACCAAAGAAAGAAAGAAAGGAAGGAAAAAAAAATAAACTCACCTCGCCAGCACGCCCTCCACGGCCCCGACAGCACCCAGCACGGCCAGTCCAATCCCCGCCTCCCTCCACCCCAGCCGGCCGCGATCATACAGCCGCCAGGCCCGGAACCCAAGCCATCCGCCCAGCCCAACAACAGCCAGCACATTCGCGAGCGCAAGCGCCACGCCAGGCCCGCCCGCCGCAACACTCTCCCACTGCTGCACGATCCAGCCCTCGGCCCTGCTGCGCATGCCGCCGCCGTCTTCCTCCTTAGCCTTGGCCGCGGCGCTCGCCCTGTTCTTGCGCGCGAGATCCGCCTCGGCGCGCGCCCTCTCCCTTTCTTCCTCTTCTTCTTCTTCTTCTGCTTCTGCTGCTGCTGCCTCGGCGGCGGCCTCGCGCTCCACGCGCGCGGCCTGCGTGTCCGTCTTGATCTCCTGCGAGGCGAACGTCGAGGGCACGGTGCGCACGGAGGGCGTGTCGACGTCGATCAGCGAGGAGGAGGCGGTCGAGGGGGAGTCGGGGGCGTGGGAGGTGCTGGTCGTGGTCGGGTTGACCTGCGGCGGTTGCGGGGCGGCGGCCTGGGTTTTGGTTAAGGGGAAGGATGGTTAGTTTGTTGTTAAGTTGGGCCGGTGACGTTGAATAGGATGGGAGTGAACATTCGGAGCGAATGGATAAATGCTTACCTCCTTGGGAGACTGCTTGGGCCCTTTGGAGGCGACCTCGGCGTAGGACACTGCGGCGGGAGAGGGAGGTCAGTTTCGTGCGTTGGAAAATGCTGACCGCGGCTGCAAGAGCTGACTTACTGTTGCGTGCTGTGAGTTTGCTTGATGTCTTCGTCAGAGTGATTCGCAGAGCGATGCAAATGAAGCTGGAGACTGTCGCACGATGATGTTTCCGCGAACAAATAGGGCGGGTGCCGGGCACCCGTGGGCATGTGACGGTGCCAGAAGCCCAAAACCGGGCGCGGTGCCAGCAGCCGCTGCCCACTGGTGACCTCAGAGCACAGAGCACGCGGCCCTCTGCTGGGCTTCGACGGTTGCGGCCAAGGCGCTGGTGGCCTGGGCGGGGCAGCATGACGTCGGCGGCTCCGCTTATCGTTAGAGCGGCAGTGGAGCGCCAAGACACTGCCCGAGAACCAGCAGCGAGCAACACCCCCTGCTCAATGCCACAATAAGTCAGCAAGGTCCTGTCTGTCCCGGGTGAGCACAGGACGCAGCAGCGCAACAGCTCCCCAGCGCGGGCCGGGCAGCGACCTGAGCAGGAAAAAGGTCTATTGTGCCTCTAAGTTACATGGTATACATAAGAGTCGTACAGTGTGTGCGCGGCGCCACGCTGATGATCTCTCTCACCAAACGTGTCGCAACGCTGCAACAGGATGGAGAGCCCGGTGTCGTATCGTGAGTTCAGCGGAGATTAATTACTCCTTGCCCTTGTTCGGCCCGATCGCGTCGACGTCTTTCTTCGGAGCCCCCGACTCCGTCGTCTCAGCCGGCTGCGCCGCCGACTCCCCGGTCCCGGCGGCAGGCGGCGCTGCGCTTGCTGATGTCTGCGTCTCGCTCGTCTTTGCCGCAGCAGCGGCGCCTTCTTGAGCCGGGGCGCCCTCCTCGTCTTCGTCGTCGGCTAGTTCGGAGCCGTAGATCTCGGGATACTTCCGGAAGCAGTCCTGCATGTGTCTGGGAGCCGTCAGCCAGCCAGCCCTTGCCAATCACTCGGCCCGCCGGGTGCTACGCACTGGAACTTCTCGATGCAATCCATCCCCTTGGGCTCCTCCTTGGAGTAGACGAAGCAGCTGAAGGCCGCCTTGAACTCCTCTCCGCACGGCCCGTGGGCCATGCCGCCCAGGCACGGGCAGTCCCAGTTGATCTCGCCCGTCTCCGGGTCGAAGGCGCCTTGCTCAGTGGCGCTCTGCTCCAGCGCCTCGGGCGACCCGGGCTCCGGTTCATTCTCGGCGGCAGCCGTTGTAGCAGCCTCGGTTTCTGTTGGCTTCGTTTGCTCGGTCTTCACATCCTCTTTCTCACTGACAGCGTTCGCGGGCTGCTGCTGGGAAGAGGGCGGCGGCGGAGGTGGTGCGGCTGCGGCTGCGGCTGCGGCTGCTTGGCGGCGCTTCTCCTCGATCATGGCATCGATGGTGGGAAGGTCGGCGTCCGAGAAGTGAGGCGGCGCAGGCACAGCTTCGGCTGCGGCAGTGCTCCAATGTCAGCGGAAACGGCCAGCCAGTCGCGAGGGAGGAGACGCACGAGGGAGCTCATCGGCGAAGATCGGGCTGGTGTTGTAGAAGTACACTGCCGCGATGGCAAGACCCCATCGTAGCCCGGTCCCCGTCCAGGTGCCCTTCTTCTTGGCTGCCGCGGCCGTCGAAGCCAGCCGCCGGGAGCCGGAGGCGACGGTCGTCGGCCGGATCGCGCGCAGAGCACTGGGGGCTGTCCTGAGCGTGGCGCGATACATGTTGTCGGGACGCGAGAGAAAGAAGGGAGAGAAAAATCAATGCATGCAGAGCAGAAGCAGACACAGACAGAAAAGCGCGCGCGAAACGAAGGTGGCCGCGGCAACACCGGGGATGGGCCCGTTCGACGTTTGTCATCAACCAGCTCTGCTTCGGCCAAAATTTCTGGCCCGGGCTCACGGCCTGCCGCTGTTCAGCCCGTTTGGGGCCGGAGATTTGGCGACGGGCGCGAGTTACGATTGGCCAATTCTAGCTCAGACCCACCTCTCCGCATCCCTTACTGTGCAGCAACCAGGCACTGACACTTCTCGCACTTTGTCGCAGGCAAACACCAGAGCTCGAAAACGCCATGCTGCATGGTCGAGACACAAGCCACGTTTCTTCATCAGAGCTATAAATCCTACCTTGGTTGCCTATGTACGCCTATTCACTCGATAACACTCTTCTCTTGATCCCAGAGTTATCGCCAAGATAGATGCCCACTGTGGGACCGTTGAAGCCGCGACTGCGGCAGGTGTTCGTACCGTCCAATGTGTAACCAGAGCAAAGAAGTCAGAGCATACCTATATTGGGGTCGCTCACCTATATACAGCCAATATCAACACTGGCTCACGGCTCGCCCGTGATCTCGACCTTCAAGCAACTCGTGCAACCGATGCTGAGGCGAGGCGTGTATGGCCGCGTGGCCGCTCCGCGTCCGGCTGCCCTCCATGGGCCCAGCTGCGCGTCTTGGGCAAGGAGTGGGAGCAGGCTGGTCAGGTCACCAGAGAGCGGGAGAGGACGGACGTATCGAATAGGCCGTTCAAGGTGCCCGTTCAGGTGCGGCGCGTTCTCTCCTAGTGTGCGCGGTACGTTCCTGACCTGCGTAGGAGCCGGTGGCCGGATGGGCGGTGGTCGGAAGGCAGATGGGTTCCATTACGTGCCGGCAGTCGGCGGCGGCGAAGCGGAACTCGCAGCGGCAGATAGGACTATGGGGCGCGCCTAGGCACGGAGCTCGTGGACCGGATCGTCCGCTCAGTCGGCGACGGCGGCCTTGGTTGGGTCTTCGCGTGCCTCAACGACGACACTGGCCATATGCCGCCGTCGGAGCAGCGAGGGACGACCGATTTTGCCATGTCGCTCTCGCCAGTCTTCGCATACAGTGTTCGAAATTGCTTGGATGGGAGGACCAAGGGGGAGCGCATCCCTGTGGTTGTGAACTCCCCCTGGATCGAGCAGATGATCGTCACGACGCTTCGCAAAGCTAGCTTTGCCGTACTGTCTAGCCAGCGTAGACTGGGACCCCAAGAGCGCGAGCATACAATGTACTCTTGGAACGTCGCCGACTTGGTGCTTCCCGACGTAAACGATGAGTTCCGCCTGGCTCGGGCCAGGAACGGCCTCGGAATTGTCGCGCGATGCTCTGCTCTGTCCCCTTGCGTCCGGTTGATCTCGAGCCGCCGCTGGCTCCTTCGTTGGGTCATGCTGCTTTGCAAGTCAGCCTGGGTGGTCAGGTGATGGCCATGGTTTCAAAACGGCTTACTGCTTATCGCTCCTCAGTGGTGCTTCTTTGCAACTGAAGCTTGCGGTCGGTAGCCGGCAGGTGGCAGAGCCGGGCAGGTGACGATATGACTCTGCCACCTGCGGACTGCTGACCGCCGGGCACCTGCCCGGGCCGACACTCTATAGGTTCTCTTTGTTGCCCAGGACTTCCAACATTTGGGATGGTTGGCTCAGTTGCCTACCGTAACACGCTGTCGTTCTGCCTCCCAGCAGGTTGTGGGTTCAATTCCCACCGCACAGTTCCGCTGCACACGCCGGGCCCTTTGAGTAGATACGTTTACTCGCACCTACCGAATGTGCAACCGCGCCGCTGTGTGATGTTCGGGCTCTGGGGGATTTGTGGGTTCTGGGGGCTCTATTGGTTCGGTACAGCTACGCGAGTAGCTGCCCATACGCTTTTGCCTTTTACAACAGCCAACTCTCGGGCAATGGCTCTTTGGCTGCTCATGGTATTTGATATAAAATCATCTGCGAGATTCAATCATGGTCTGCTTACCGACTGGAGATGCCGAAGGACTGAGGCGGCGTGCTCTAGGCTGATTAAGACCCACTTAGTCTCTTTCCGCTGGCTCTCTATCAGACTTCCATTCACTTAGCCAAATCAGGGATATTTTTAATCGCAACGTCATCTGCAACCATGAGCGCCACGACTTCTCAAGAGACAGATGACCCAACTTTTGACTGGCACCCCGGCGAGCTCTTGCAACCAGCACCCAAGGCAGCCGGGGCCCCGCCTCAGAGCCATCCGGAAGCGGCCGGGTTCGCACTCATTGTGCTCAACCAGCCGCTGCACACCCACCTCGGCGTGACACGGCGCCTGTGGGGCAACGGTATGTTGTGATGCCCCTTGCCAACCACCTGATCTCCATTTACTGTGTGTACATAGCTCACACGACACACCGCAGCATGCCTCCGCGTTGCAGCCGACGGCGGGGCCAACTGCCTGTTCGCCGCGGCCGGACAGCACGGCGACACGTCGCTTGTAAGTCTGACTCTTCAACCCTCACCCCCGACCCACCCACAGAACACCTCGCGAACACTTCCCTGGTACAAGGACAACCTCGACCTCATAATCGGCGACCTCGACAGCCTGACCGCCCCGGCGCGCGCCTACTACGAGGCGCGCGGCACGCGGGTGATCCGCGACCCGGACCAAGACTCGACCGACTTTGGCAAGGCGGTCGCCTGGGTGCGGCAACAGCAGCAGCAGCAGCAGCAGCAGCAGCAGCAGCAACAGACGCAAAGCCCCGCGGCGCCGCTCGACATCGTCGCGGTCGGCGGCCTCGGCGGGCGCGTCGACCAGGGCCTGTCGCAGCTGCACCACCTGTACCTGTTCCAGGCCGGCGACGGCGCGGGCGGGTACGCGCGGGGGCGGATGTACCTCTTCAGCGGGGAGAGCCTGACGTTCCTGCTGAAGCGGGGGCGGCATCGCATTCGCGTGCGGGAGGAGCCGGGCGCGGCGGGGAAAGAGGGCGGTTGCGGCGGCGGCGGCGGCGGCGGCGGCGGCGTGTTCGACAAGTACGTCGGCATCCTGCCCGTCGCCGGCCCGAGCAGGATCACCACGCGCGGGCTGGAGTGGGATGTGCAGGACTGGGAGACGCAGTTTGGCGGGCGGCTGAGCACCAGCAACCATGTGCTGCCGGAGACGGAGGTCGTCGAGGTGGAGACAACGTGGGATGTGCTGTTTACGATTGCGTTGAGGGAGATGTGATGCCACAGGTGATGGTCAAGGGCGGGGGATGAAAGGGGGGCAGGGGAGTGTGGGAGCTGCAGAGACAGCGTCCGGGGTATACATGACTGAGAGAGCACCAAATGCCGAGATGCAAATTCCAATTAGAGCAAGAAAGACACCCCAGCACGCGACGCCCAAACTCCGCGCTGGATGAAAGCAGCAGACAGAACCAACCCCTCCCCCCTCCTCGCCGGGCTACCGCAGATAGTGCAGCACCAGCCAGCAGAACAAAAAGAAGACCACGACGCCGGCGCCAAAGATCCACTTGTCCTGCCGCGCGCGCCGCTCGATCATGCGGATAGTGTCGCCCGAGATGCCCAGCGTGTTGCCGACCGAGTACAGCTTGCGCTGGGTGGACTTGAGCATCTCGCGCTGCTGGCCCAGGTCGCCCAGCACGGCCTGCCCGCGCGCGATGTAGTCGTCGAGCGCGGCGTGCGTGCTCGCGAAGAAGGTCTGCTCCCGCAGCGCGTGGCTCTCCCGCGCCGCGTCCCCGCTGCCCAGGCCCAGCGTGCCACCTCCTCCTGCCCTCCCTGCCTCGGCGATGCTCGTCGTCCGCGCGTGGCCGCCTCCCCGCCCGAGCCCGTACCCCGTCGCGGTTGCTGTTGTGCTCGTGCTTGTGCTTGTGCTTGCCGTCGCGCCCGCGTACGGGTTCTCGGGCGTGGCGGCGGCGAAGGGGCGGCGGCCGAGCAGCTCGTTGCGGTTGGCCGCGTGGGCGGCTTCCTCGCGCGCGGCCTTGAGGGCGTCGAGCTGGGCGCGGAAGTCGGCCAGCTCGGCGCGGAAGTCGCGGATCCGCTCGAAGGCCTTCTCCTGCTTGGCCGGGTTGACCTCCTGCTTCGCCAGCGTGTTGTACTCGTCGATGGTGCGCGAGAAGGCCGTTAGCGAGGCCGAGAGCGAGCCGAGCGCCGCCGGTGTCAGCTGTTGTAGGTGCTGTTGTTGCTCTTGTGGTGTTTCCCCAGAGGCGAGGCTGGACAGGGCGGAGAGGTCTTTGCGGATCGTGGTGCGCTGTTTCAGCGCCGAGTTGAAGGTTGTGTTCTGGACAGAAGCGGGCCCGTTAGATTCGGACAACCTTAGTGCTGGCGGTGGGCAGGCGAAGAACTCACCATCTTACGGCTGAGGCTGTGTATTGTTTATTCGGAAGAAGGGCAAGTCATAAAGCCGGATCAACAAGAAAGTGTTGGCGTTTCTTGTGCGGCATGCTGCATTTGTTGGCTTTTCGTGGCTGAAGGCCTGGCCGGCAAGCTGGCATCTGTGATCTTGCCCCTGGCCCTGGGTCTAGAACCGGCGGAACCCGCAGGAGCCTGGTAGGTTTGTAAGTAACAGCATTACCATACAGTTACATTACCCCTTGATCCCATTCCACTCACATCCACGCCCCGTGATCCTGCAACCACCTTAGCCCAACAGGCAACAGGACTCGTAAGGCATCGCAATCGTTGTTGCTAGACTCGTATTCTCATTTTTGATTTAGTTCTGGACCAAAGAGACTGCTCATTGCTTATTTTTTCTTTCCAGTCAACCCTACCAACCTGATACTATGGTTTCCTCGCAGACAGCCCCAATCCACGACAACGCGGTATCCCGCTCTCAGCTCTCACAAGTGGAACTCATCATGGGAAGCCACCCGGCTCTTTTACCCCTTTGGAGAAACGTTCGCATCGATATTGGAGTCTTTGCGGAGGCACCTAATTTGCCGTCGCAACGAGGTGCCCGCAGCGACTCGTGGATGGAACAGAGGAGGATTCAGCGGCACTCGCTGTCCACTTGCTCTGTGCCACGGTTCTTCCCTCTTTGTATGCAAGCAAGCGACTTCGGAAACCTGCACGACAAGCGAAGCGTCCGGAAGGACTACTGCAATTTCGCCGTCCATCTTAGGAAGAGCTAAACTCATCTGGACAGCTAGAATCTCAGTTCACCTCCTCCTTTTGCGCTCACATTGTCTCTAGCTGTTCGTCCTGTCATGCGTCCCTCGGGGCGCGCTCGACAATGCACACGTGCAGATAGACGTGCCATCGCCGTGCCAGTGGCTTTCAGGAGTAACAGCTTAGTTGCCGATTCCGCCGTCGATTTTGCGCCGACCACTGCCGGAGCTACTGGCCTCGGCAGTCCATTGTACTGTACCTAGGCCATCAACGTTGACCGTGGTCCTTGTCGCTCCAGGCGCCGCGCAAGTTGCCGGATCATTCAAAGCCAGAGTTTGCGTCACGAGAAGAACAGAATCACAATTGCCGCTCTTGCTTGGGCGTGTTCGATTCGGCCGGCAGAATTGAGGGGACAGGCCTGACCACCGATCGTCATCTATTTAAACCGACACCCTTGGAGCGCCGGCTATCATTGGAGGCGCATATGAAGCCGGTATAACTGGCGTCTCCTCACCCTTCCCCGGCACAACTGCCGAAGGCGAACTGTAAACCTCCTCCATCATGGCCGGCCCAGCATGGAGTCACCGGGTCAAATAGGGGCTGGACGCCCGACCTGGGTTCTTTCACCTTGATCCCACGCCCGGTCAAGAGTTGCACCGCCACATCGCCTGCAATCCGCCTGCCGCCCAGCATGTGGACTATCCGGGGTGTTCTCGTCCTGGCGCAGCTCCTTGTGGGAGCTAGCGCGGACTACAGGTCCAAGATCGAAGTGTACGCCGCTTTTCCTGCTCTGCTACTCGCTCCGGTCTTCCTTTGGTTTGACCTAACGCAGTTGGATCCGCCCAGGATTCGCAATCCAGCCTTCCCCCTCGATGTGGTTGACAAGTTGGAGGAGGATACCATGGCCAAGGTCGAGGCCTATATGGCGAAGAAGATCGCCGCCGGCAAGAACAACGGGTGCACGCTCGAGAACGCAGCCGTGCGGAGGGAGTGGTCTGTCCTGCCCCATCCACGTTCTTGATTCCTTCCGGCAAGCCGCTTACGCGGCCCACAGGAGCGACCTCAGCAACGAGCAGCGGGAGGAGTACATCGCCGCCGTGCAGTGCCTGATGAAGCTGCCGCCGCGGGCGCCCAAGGACAGGTTCCCAGGCGCGCTCAGCCGCTTCGACGACTTCGTGGCCTACCACATGTCGCACGCGGCTCAGCTGCACGACCCGCTGCACCTGTTCCCCGCCCACAAGCAGTTCCTCTACGTGTACGAGCAGGCGCTGCGCAACGAGTGCAACTACACGGGCTACCAGCCGTACGAGAACTACGACCGCTACGCCCGGGACCCGATCCACTCGCCGCTGTTCAACGGCAACGCGTCGAGCATGGGCGGCAACGGCGCACCCGACCCCCAGTACACGGGCCTACCGCAGCCGGGCCGGACGCCCAACATCATCAAGAGCGGCGGCGGCGGCGGCTGCGTGACCGAGGGACCGTTCAAGGAGTTGGTTCTCCTAATGCTATGTGCGGCATGGAGAAAGTGTTAACACGGAGCGTCACAGCATGGTGGTCAGCCTCGGCCCAACATCCATGTCGCCCTACCACGGCCTCAGCATCCCCAAGAACCCGCGGTCGGACGGCACGGGGTCCAACCCGCGGTGCCTGCGCCGCGACGTCAACCGCAACGCCGCCATGGGCGCCACCGCCGACCGCGCCTACAGCCTCATCACCAATAACAGCAACATCGACGGCTTCTACAACCAGCTGCTGGGCAACCCGCCGCCCAAGAACGACCCCTATCCGTGGGGGGTACGTTTACACTCCGTCTTTCCCTCACGCAACAGAAGACCAAACTGACTTAACCTGCCCCCAGATCCACACCGCCGGCCATTACATCCACGCGCTCGACCCGGGCGGCGACCCAGCCACCTCGCCGGGCGACCCGGTGTTCTACTTCCACCACGGCGCGATCGACCGGCTGTGGTGGATCTGGCAGATGCAGGACCCGGACGCCCGCCTCAACGCCGTGCCCACCGGCGGCGGCGGCATGCCGGGGATGCCGGGCATGGGCGGCGGAAGTGCGCAGGACCCGTCCACGGCCGTGATCGATCTTGAGTGGCTTGCGGGGCCGATCAAATTGCTCGAGGCGCATGATCAGTTGGGGGGGAATGGTGGGGCGTTTTGCTATGTTTATGTGTAAAGGGGGGATGTGGGATGGGAGGAGTGAGTGTGATGTTCGCTGAGGAGTTGCTTGAACGAGTGTGTTGCTGCACGCGATGTTTTGTTGATGAGATTGATCACTGTCAAGTCTTATTATGCCTAGGGAGTAGTCCAGTTACCAGACCTGAAAGGACACTGGGGACCCCGCGCTGCCCACGCCTGCCCAGCGGAGACCGCGCCCCCCCTCAACCCGCCCAAGACACATATCCTGACACCACCTAATCAAGCAACGCGCGTTTTGACCTTGCGATAGCGAATGACCTCAACCCCGTCCTCATCCACAACCCGCTCGGCGACGATGCGATGCCCCCTGACGGCGGGCCAGAACTTGGTCCACAGGGTCCAGTAGAAGGCGCCGAGGAGCAGCACGCCGACGCCGACGACGGGGAACACGTAGTAGGGGTAGCCGTCGGCCCAGAAGTCGCTGTTCGACGGCGGGATGAAGGGCACGACGGCCAGGAAGGCGTTGCACAGCAAAAAGATCACCGTGACGGGCAGCCAGGTGCGCCAGCCGGGCTGCCACGGCTCCCCGCGGTTCCCGTACTGCAGGTAGATCAGGCCCGCCGCCACGAAGCTGTTGATCCACGCGCCCGGGTACGTGTACAGGTTGACGATGAAGTTGTACGCCGGCCCCGGCGGCGGGGCGAGCAGCACGATGATGGTGACGAGCCAGTGGAGGAAGAGCTGGGGTTGAGTTAGAGTTAGCGGCTGATTGCAGCTTTCTGTGGGTGGAGGGAAGAGACAGGGGCGGGTTGACCTACGGCAGCGGCAGGCGTGTTGAAGGGCTTGTTGGACCCCCACAGGCGGCTGAGGGGCAGCAGCCCCTCCTTGCCCAGCTCCTGGTTGAGGCGGGCGTGGGCGAAGCTGACGGCGAGCACGTTGCCCAGGTTGCTGAGCGCGACGAAGGCCGGCAGGCTGCGGGCGCCGGCGCTGTCGCCGAAGACGTTCCTGAAGAACAGGCCGGCGACGATGACGTCGGAGGTGGCCAGGTCGGACTTGGGGATGGCGGCGAAGTAGGCCACGTTGGCGAGCACGTAGAGCACCGTCACGAGGCCGACGGCGAGCGGCGCGGCGATGGCGAGCGTGCGGCGCGGGTTGCGGATCTCGCCCAGCACGTAGTTGGCGTTCTCCCAGCCCTTGTAGCTGTAGACGATGTTGAGCAGCGCGTTGGAGTACTCGTACGCGCCGCCGCCGCCGTAGCCGACGCCGCTCTCGATGGCGAACCCGTTGTCGAAGTTGTGCGGATCCGGCACCAGGCGGCGGCCGGCGAGCGCGGCGAAGCCCGAGAAGACGATGAAGACGAGTACGGCGACCTTGAAAACGCCGAGGACGTTGATCAGCCGGATGCCCCATTTGGGGAGCACGGCGTGCAGCGCGACGGCGAAGGTGACGCAGGCGACGCCGATGGCGCGGCCCTTGTAGGTGTCCTCGAGCTCGTTGCCGGCGGCGTAGAGTATGTAGCGGCCAAAGGCGAGCGAGTTGCCGGACGAGAAGCCGAGCAGGATCATCTGGGCGGCCAGCACGCAGGTGGCGAGGTAGCGCGGCCGGCGGTAGATGTGCTCCAGGTAGTTCTTCTCGCCGCCCGAGCGGGGGATCGCCAGACCGAACTCGATCCACACGCTGAGGCCGCAGAAGGTGAGGAAGCCGCCTAGGACGGGAGGGGGTCGCGTCAGCATGTGCCGTAACTCACTTCATAACTGCGCACAACACACAGCGGGCGGGTGAGTCTCACCGATGACCCACAGCATCAGGCTCACACCGACGGAGCCGGTCGCTGCGAAGATGCTCGAGGGCGTCGAGAAGATGCCGGTGCCGATCATCTTGTTGAGGATGAGGAACACGGCGCCGGTGATGCCCAGCTTGCGCGAGTCATCGTACGCGTACTTGTTGACCTCCTTGATGTCGCCAACCTCGGCGTCGTCCGGCTCAGCAGTTTTGTCCTGCATATTATGGCCAACTTCCTTTGGAGCCCCGCCGTCGGCGGCGTTCTTGTCGAAGACGGCCATCCCGTTGGGTTGTTGTCGTGGGCTGTCTGGGGACTACGCAGTGTCACACGGAGGCTGCAAAACGTCGCTTTCAGGGGCGGACGTTGATCATTTAATACTGCTGCTACACTATGAGTCCACTGGTTATGGCACCGACGAGGTTTCTGCTCCTGTGCAACGTGACCCACGCCATGCACTGTCGCCATGGTCTCATCGATGGCAAATAGCTGCAGCAACATTCAGATCTGGAACGTACGCAGGCCAGGGGCATAACGTGATCGGTCTGCCCGAGGCTTGCCGCTCAACTCACAACCCACCAAGCAACATCTGGGCACCCTGGCGTAAGAACGGAGCAAAGGCAGTTCGCGAACAAATGCCTGTGATTGGCTCTGCCGAAGTCGCGATGGCAAGTCATTAAGGTTGAGTGCTGCCAGAGCCAGCTGCAGGCCGACGGCAAGGATCGGCAGTCCCACCCGGTTCGGGAAGGTCGCCAGTAAAAAGGTTCGGCATGGTCAGCTTTGCCGATGTCGTGCTCGCAGCCCAGCATTACGGAAGCGGATATCCCCGCTAGGGTCAAAGGTCTGAAAAAAAAAATCAAAAAGGGTGGTGTTCTTTCGCCTTGCTCAAACGGGCCGTCTTCTTTCCAGTCTCCTTCGTCCATTTTGATTCCCGCTCGGTTGCTTTCGTAGCAGCTTGCACGTAGTGTCAAGCAATGGAAACAGCCGTCACTAGGCGAAATATATTCAGCAAGGGTGCTTTGTGGGCATGCCCTCGCGTGATGTGAGCGCTGACGTCGCGAGTGAGACGTCGTGGGTGACTCAGGCCGATGGCTCTGATCTCGACGCCTTCAAACCGGTATTCAGAGCGTCTTGTGGATGGATTACCGGTATATGGTGTTGAAGATCATGGTGGAGAGGTAGAAGAACAGCAGAGATATACATCTCATTAGAACTGAGGGAAGACACCCTTCCTTCGCCGCTGGTATGGGGTGGGCGTTCAACAACACCCTAATAAGAGCAGTCGGGTTGGATGCATACCATGGGGCCGGGATTGAGGTCGGGATTGAGGACCTGGCATCAAGGCAGGCCGAATGTCTGTTGCTCAGGTCGAAGTGCATTGATGAAGCAACCGGTGGAGGACTGTTTCAAACGGAGCACTGTAAACGCCTTGACACACTTGGGGGTGAAAGAGATTTGAAGACAGTCGAAAAGCGCTTGAAGTACCGTCCACAGGAGCAAACCTCCAACTGTCGGTGGAACTGTTGGCGACATCGTTGCCAGTGGTCTCTGCTGGGTTGAGAAAAAACCAGAGAACGAAAGGACAAGAAAAACAGGAGAAAAAGAGCGGGGAAACTTCAAAATAGACCGGACAAGACAAGTTACAGTAACAAGAAAAGGGGGCAAACCTGGGAGGAGGATAAACAATTCAGAGGAATTGAACCCCCCTTTTGAAAGCCTCTCCGCTGGCGATCGACTCATGCTGATGTTGATATTGATGCTGGTTGGATGTGCATCACCTGCCGCTTGTCGCCAAGGAGTCACTGAGCGCGGGCACAAAATAATTGAGACTGAGTAAGTGCCTCAAATCACAGGCCAACGGTCATCACTGACTGACTCGCAGTCAGTTAGTTAGGTGCCAACTAAATATCTGTGCTCAGATCGAGATCTGTCGAACTCGAAACTTGAATGACGCGTGCCAACCAGCTAGGACACGTGACTTCGCGTCCGCGCGCTGCGTGCTTTGCGGGCTTTTCTCGACTCGTTCCACAAAGTCGCCATCGCAGCGGTGGGCCAACGACGGTTGGCCAGAGAGTGTTGCAGATGGCGGCAGAAAGCCGAGCGATTGGGAGCTGTCGACTGCATGCGGCCAGGCCGCGTGCTTGCAACACAGCGACGGATACTTGTTTCGGCCTGCTGCGGAAGCGAACCGTTCAGGCGTTCAACGAGCTGCATCCTGTGACGTGCTGGGCATTCTGTTGATTTTGCAACTTTTGTTCGTCATACCCGCAATTGACGCGGTGCTGATCGAGAAATCTGGCAGGTGGCTGGGCGACCTCTCATGGACGTAACAAGTGGTTCCCAATCTGTCTGGCGTGGCCAGCGTGGCGGACTGTGAGGGTCATTCGCGGCCATCCGGGGTCGGGTCGCCCTGTCCACTGCCCAAGTTAGGTAGTGGACGGAGGCACGCACCTCCACTAGCCTCCCATCGGGTCCACTGGCTAGAGGCGCTGTCCGTGCGCTGCTTGGCTCAAACTGCTGAGCCGCGGCGGCACAACGCGAACCGCGTAAACCAACTGGAACAGGCTTCGGCTCCCGAATCCAGGTCGTTTCGCTGCACCCAGTCCGCACACCAATCCCGCCAAATCTCGCAAACCCCGTCGTCGCGAACCCGCAGTCGCACTTGGCCAATCGGTGCTGCCACCACGTCGCCTCGCACCAGGGCTTGCGTGTTTTTGTTTTGCTTGCACGCTTCCTCCGTGCCACCCATTGCTTGCAGTCGCGCACCGCGCTTGGGCCGCGCAATGGCGGACGGGGAATCGCCGTCGCCCGCGATGCAAATGCAGGTGTCGCATCGACTCGACGCCGCCGGGTTCGCCGGGGACAAAGGGTCCCGAGCGGCCCTGCATTCGCATTCCTTCTCGCACCCTGGAAGCTCGTCCCATGCCGGCACCGTGTCGAGAGACACCGCGTTCGAGTCCCGATCCCGCTTCGCTGACCACGCAGGTCGGTTCGCTCCCGCCCCATCAGGCGCCGATCTACCGCCACCGCCGCGGGATCGGGGCATCTCGTCTGGCGACGGCCGCTACACAACAGCAACAACAACAGCAACAACCACAACAACAGCAACAGAGGCCTCGTCCGAGCACCGTGCAACCGCCGAACACGGCCACCCGCTGCAGTTCGCTCTTTCGCGTAGCAACTCGCAGGCCACCCTGTCCTCCAACGGTCCCGACTCCAACGGTCCCGACCCCGTGTTTACCCCCCCAGCGAGCGGCGGCCGGCTGAGCCCGGGCACTGGCAGCGTCCACGGCTCGAGTCAGGACTCTCAGCTGTTGCAGCTCTCCCAGATCGCTGCTGCCCAAGAGCGGATACCCGAAGACACCGTCGACGGTATGCCCGGTGCCTCGAGGAAGCGCATGGCCGACGGCATGGTGAAGCACACGCGCGACAAGTCGTACGTGTCGCCGGGCCAGACGGTCGGCCACTCGCGGAATACGAGCACGGTCAGCATGGCCTCTACCGCCGGCAGCCGCATCGGAGAGGTACCTCGGTTTTTTTTGCCCTCGTCTACTGCAAGGCCGTTGAATCGCGTACTGACCCGTAACTAGCTGTCCGCTGAACTAAAAACCCGCTTGTCGTACGCCATGGTCAAGGTGAACCACGGCTGGCAGTCGCATTCCATTGACCAGGTAGAGGCGCTGGCCTCCCAAGCCGCCTCTCCCGCATCCACCGCCTCCACCATCCACCTCAGGAACGGGTCTTCGGCAAGCCCTCAGCTCTCGACCGCCTCCCATCAGGGTAGCAACAACACGACGCCAGCCACGGTTCCACAACACCACTATTCAGGCCGCCCCGGAGATTCACAATGGAGAGACTCTCCACAGTCGACGTCACGGGGGAGTTCCGCGTCTCCGGTCAAGAGCCTCGCCCCGCCCGTCTCGATCCAGCCGTCTCAACATGCAGGGAATCCGCGCCGCGAGCCCAACCCCCGCCAAGTCCCGTCCTTCCTCTCCAGCTCCCAGCACGCCTCCCCACGCGCAGGGTTGCACACAAGCCCATATCTTGCGCCCGACCGGCACCACCGAAGTGCCCTGGCTGATGCGATGCTGGTGTCGCCGCACACCAACGTCCGCGAGCAAGACGCCATCGAGTCGCTCCTCTTCATGAGCAGCCCAGGCAACTCGGCCAACCTCAAGCATGCCTTCCCCAGCTCCTCCTCGCAGCCGCTGCCCTCAAACCACGCACCGGCAGCCCCGCAACAGCGCACCGCCCTGCCGTCCTCCCAACCGCGGAAGAGCCTCCCGTCCGGTCGCCCCCCGCACCACGCCCGCGCTCACTCTCACTCCCACACGCACTCGCAGCCAACCAAGCGGGTCGGCTTTGAGAAGTCCCCCTCCGCAATGGACATCGACGACCCGTCCCCCTTCGGCTCCCCCATGTCCGTCGTCTCGCGCGGCACGCCCCGCCGCAGCAGAACCGCCGCCAACGGCGGCGGCGGCGGCGGCGCCGAGTCTCACCCCAACCACACTCACCAGCGCCACCAGCAACAGCAGCAACAGCAGCACATCCACCCCACCGCTTCCTCGCCTCAGACCTCGCAGCTCCCGCCGAGACCGATGAAACAGCTGCCCGTGTCGGCGGGGCTGACGGTCGCGTCGAAGCCGCGCCGACCGCTGGCCGACGCCGACATCGACGCCATGCTCGAGCGCGCGGCCGCCGCCGTCGACGAAGACTCGGATTCCGACGGCGAGATCTGCATTCCCGTGCGGGTACCCAGGGCGCGCCGGGAGGGCGCGGACGCGGACGCGGGTGCTGGCGCGGGCGGAGGTCCTGGGCCGGGTCCCGGTACGGACGTGGGCGCCGGCGTGGTTGGTGTTTGAGCGCTCTGCGTGCTGCGTGAAGGAGTGGGATTGGATTGGATCGGGTGGTGGTGGTGGTGGGCGGGTAGGGATTGGAAGGGCTGTACTGCGCTAAAAGGGGTCTGACAAGCTGGAAGGGGTCTGGGATTGCGGCTGCTTGTCTTCCCTGGCGCGATGTGTGTTCGAAGGGTGGCAATGAGCTATGAGCCGCATGGCTTGATTCATGCCTGGGTTTTTGTTTCTTCTTTTTCTCTTGGTATCAGCTGGGCATGGCCTTGCGCTGCCCCCATTCTCATGGTCCAGCGGGGTGCATTTGTGACTGGAGTTAGGTTCTGATTTTGGGAGTAGCTAGGGGGCGGTTTGCATTTTGGGCTGTTTTATTCAGATACCTAGGTATCTTCCTCGTGCCGTGCCGAGGCTGTGTATCTACCTCGCCCCTGCTGGGGCGTAGGGCAGCAATATCATGAGCATTGCGTTCCGGCCTGTTGGGAGACTTTGCTCCGGTATGGAATACAGACTTGTGTGTTTGGCTGGTGGCTAGGTATGTCTCGGTTGGCTGGCGCTGGCCTGCCGTGCTAGGTCCGGCCCCTCCTATGTGGTTGTTGTTTGCCTGCAAGGGCTTGTCTTGGTCACAACGCCCGAATCTATGGAGTAACAAGACGGGCTCGCGGTCTCTCGTTGCCCAGCTTCCCCCATCGTTCCTGCGCTGATATGCCTGTCGTAGCCCCTATTCGCATGAATTGCCCGTATTCGCGGCTCGACCCAGCCATGTTCGATACGGGACCACGCGGGCTCTCTTCACCACTGGGAGAGCTATTTCCACTTCAAGCCAACTTATCTTCCGCACAAGGACACCGACGCTGACACCGACACTGGCTCGTTTGTATAATCGATGCTGACTTCGTCGGCGATCTGTTGGAACCGCTGAGCTAAAAACTTTGGTTGCCCCATTTGTTGTTATTGGGACTTAGCTCAGCGCCGTTATGTTCTGACACGATCTAGTCCCCGTCGCGGCAGGGGCAAGCCCCCACACATCGCTCAGCGCCTCTTAAGCCTCTAGCAATTCCTCGGTGTCTCGGATGGCCGATGGTCAACGACCGCCTTGCTCCCCTCGCGCCGAACCACCGCGGTATTTGCTGGGATCTTCTGCTGACTGCCGCTGGGATCTTCTGCTGACTGTGCCGGTGCCGGGCGATTGGAAACACTGGCACTGTTGGGCATCGTGCTGGCTCGTCGCTGGCTGTGTCGCTGCCGATGGGTCATTGGTATGGCACTATGGGTGTTGGATCGTGCATGCCTCCCTCGCATGTGTTGATGACGATGCCGGGACAGTGGAACTACTCCTTTGCTTGATCGCAGTCCTTCGAACGTGCGCTGGTTTTGGCGCTGGACGCACCGAAGCGCTGTCTTGTCCAGCCGCAGCCCCGCTGGTCCTCGTTCCCCCGTATCAGCACGCCCGGAAGGGCGGGCGTCTAGAGACACACCCGTCGATCGAGACGTTGATAACTGCCCAGGACATAGCCAGAATGTGAAGTCGCCTGTTGGTTCCCGTGCTGGATAGCGTTGGAGCTGCAGTTGAATGCTCGGCGTCGAGTGCCCGCACCATGGCCAAAGGGACGAGGGCATGCAATATCTCGGTATCTCTCGCTTGCCGCCGGCGGTCTTATTCTTATTGTGGGGAGCCGGTGTCTTGTGTGTCTTGTCCTTCGTATTCCTTTCCCAAGCCCGAGGGAGCAACGCAGAAAGTCACACCGGCGATGCAGCGTGCCGTCGAGAAAGCCCGCCGAGCCCGAGCCCGCTCATGATGCTTCCACTGAACCGGGACATGTAAATATTGATCGAGACGTGAGTCAATGAACCTAGAGTAATGCTCCGAGCGCCCTGGTCTTCAAACGGCTCAGTTACAAGGCACGATCGCATCAACTTCGCCTCACCCAGAGCGGGCTACTCACCTCACGCAAACTGGCATAGTTCCACTGCTCCGAGCAGGCGTCGAAGACAGCAGGACGCCACGAAGGAGTTATATTCCAGTATGTGGATCGAGAGCAGGATATCTTGGGCCAGGAGACACTTGGGTTCCGCAGGCTTGACCTGGCTGGGGAAACGGCCAACGGCCGGGGCCAGGTAGCGAGATCATCTTGCCAGTTGTCATAAGGTTGCACCTCCCATTATGTCGTTCTCTGGATCTTGCCAGCCCCCCTCCTCAGGTCCAAATGTATATCTGAATGCGACCCTCCACGACCAGCACTTCCTTAACCAGGCGGACAAGATCGGCTCCCTTGGAGCGACCCAAGATGGATCTCTGCGCATACTCCAGCGTCATGCCGCAGGCCGCCCGGGGCAAATTCCACGACCAGGTCTGCCAATGCGGTCCGACACTCATTGCTTTTGTCGCGGAGGAGCAGGGCGGCGCCCCTCCAGCCATCCCCGTCATCCTTGGGCCTCTCGATTGACCTCCGGGCAGGTAAACTGGCCGTGGCATGTCGGCAGCGCTGACACGGCGACCGAGAACGCTGTCCTGCGCTTCTTCCAGACCGAAACGGAAAAGGGAGCCCTGTACTCCAGCGCTCCAGACGCGGTCAGCTTCAAGCTCGCCAGTACGCACCTTCACGTTTCTGCTCGTAACAGCCAGGCTGAGATTCCACATCACCCGGTATATTTGACCGCCGCCGTCGCACCGTTGCGAGCTGGGCAAGCGGCCACCATCCTCTCCACATCACCACCGCACCCCGTCGGTTGTCCTTGGAGTACTGCTGGCTGACTGTCGGTCTGACCCCACCTGCAGTTCTCCCCGGTGTCTCTTTGCTTGAAATTGAGGGACAAAGCCCAAGTGCCCTTGGCTGTTGTTTTTCGAAATCAAAACTCAAAGCGACTTCCGAGCCTCTAGCCCCACAAGCACGAACCGAGTATCACAGGCGTCGAGGGTTAGCTGGTGGATACTGCCACGCCGGCAACGGCGTACGGCTATGTTGCTGCCGTCGCCCTCGCTCGAACTTTGTAGGCGACCTCTTGGACTGGGCGGGCTTGACGGGACAGGCGGATGGCTTGCGGGATCGGTCCTCTCTTCTCAGCTTCTCTCCTTCAAGTTAGAGTTTAGTGGATCTGGATCTGCATGACCAATGCAGAATGGAGTGCCAGGGGGTGTTCGTGTTAGTGATAGGCCACTTACATGCCTCCGGCCGTCCACCCATGTCGGCTCCCTCCCAGGGCCGCGTCAAGCCGGACCAAGCCTTATGTTGTTCACAACCGCTGAACTGCACCATCGTGAGCCGAGGCTGACCTGCATCGGCAGGGCTGACTCCAGCAATAAACCGATCGCTGGTGCCCGTCCTACCCAAAGCTCGGCGGACTCCGCGTGATTGGCCGCCGCCCCCTGGGATCTGAAACAGCCACAATAAGCCGCACCTCAGTGCACCCATCCCAGCCGCTCTTTACATGATTTTTTCTGCCTGCCTAGCAGGAGGACTGAAAAAGAGAATCAAAGGGCTTGCTCACAGCCGCTCACTTCCACTCACTTCCGCTCACTTCCGCTCGCTTTTGCTTTCTGGCCAAACCTCGCCCAGCCTTCTTCAACCGCTTCACCCGCTTCACCCGACCTTTCTCCCTCTCTTTCATCCACTGGAACGCTGTGACGCGCTAGGGCAACCTGACAGAGACAACAGAAATCATGGCGATCGGCCGTCTTCTCCGCCGGCTGCGTGCCGTGTTTCGCCGGAGGAAGACCGCAAAGCCGAAGGTGCGACTCACTGAGCGTGCCGGCGGCGAGACCGTCGTCATTGTTCACCAGACTCCGGTCGACAACCACAACAAGATCGACAAGGGCAAGCAAATCGCTACCATTCCCACGGCTGAGCTCCTGGCGAACGTAGACTCCCAGTCCCTCTCTTTCTTCTTCGGCAGACTGCCGCTCGAACTCCGCCGGCTCATCTACCGCGAGGTCTGGAAAACCTACCTCAAGCCACGTCGCATGTCGCCCTCGGCCCCGGGCACGGACTTGCGCCTTCATATCTACAGGGACCGCTCGGCCGCCAGCAGCCTCACCCACACCCGCTGCAGGGTGCACCCGGGCGAGCCCATCGAAGAGGACACCTTCGCGACGGCCCCGTGGCCCTTTGCCACGCCCCAACAGGGCCCTTCCACCATGCCGCCGCGCTGGTTCTGGGAAGCTTGGATCATGCGTCTCAACTGGGGCCGCCACTGGAAGTGCCAGTACGCCGTGCAGAAGCGCTGGGATCCGCGGGCGGGTAAGGGCCGTCCGGCGAAGAAGGCGCCCTTTCTGCCGCTGTTCCTGACCTGCAAGCGGATGTACGTTTCTCTTCTCTCATCTCTCATCTGTTATCTCTCAACTCTCATCTCTCTTTTCTCTTGTCCTTTTACGAATCGCATTCCTCGGTATCCAGCAGCTGACTCTTCCTCCTGGCGCAGGTATGTGGAGACGATGCAGTCTTTTCTCGAAAACGTCACCCTGGTGTTCACCTCGTCGCTCGACGCGCACCAGTTCTTCGTCAACCAGCACCTGGACCTGGCCCACCTGCGCTGCCTGGAGCTGAGCTTCACCAACAACAACGACCACCTGTACCTGACCAAGATCGTCCACGACGATCCGATCCCGCCCGTCACCGCCGATAGCAACGACGACGACGGCGATGTCACGTCCCCCTTTGCCGCCGCCAACCAGGCTTCCACCTCGGCTGCTGCTGCCGCCAACGGAAACCACAACAGCAACAACAACGGCAACGGCAACCTCGGCACCGGCCCGCTCCCGGCCTCCAGCAGCTGCCCCGACATCATCTGCCACGTGGACCTGTTCGGCATGGAGCTGTGGCACGCGCTGCTCCGGGGCGTGCGCCGCGCCGCGCCCAAGCTGCGCGACCTGGACGTGACGGCGTCCGGCCGGATCGACCGGCGCAAGGTGCTCGAGTGCTTTGGCGGATCCGACGACGTCGTCGAGGGCAGCGGCGGGCCGCCGCTGCAGCAGTTTCCGTTCCAGCATCTGCTTCCGCCCCACCTCCAGCCTCAGCACCCGGTGGCGGCGCAGAGCTCGAGCCAGGCCCAGGCCCAGGGCCAGGATCAGCCCGACCTGCAAGGATCCGTCGACGGCGACGGCGTGTGGCAGCTGCCCGGCAAGTTGGCCGTCTCGTTTGGCACGGCTGGTCCCAACTATGTGCAGAGGGATCAGAAGATGGTGCAGGTGCCGGTGGAGGAGGTGGAGGTGTTGGAGGAGTGAAGACCGAAGAAGACATGGCTACCTTACATGAGCTCAAACAAGGGGGCTCATCTTTTCGTCGGCATTGGAAGTTCGGTCTCGAATACGGTGATGGGAGAAGCATGGGAGACCGAGAAGTGGTTTTCTTACGGGTTCCAACCGGGAACTCATCTTCCGTCGGCACTGGCCTTAAGGTCCAGATAAGACCGAGATGTTTTTTCTTCATGGGTTTCATCAGTTTCTAGGTTCTTCGGCACTGGGATTTCATCCAACTAAGACCGAAGAGTGGTTTTATGGCTTCCAACCTGGGGCGCATTCTCCGTCGGCATTGGGCATAGGGTCCGGATTAGACCGAGGAGCGGCTTTATGGGGTTTAATAATTCATCTTCGGCACTGGTATTTCAGTCCAGATAAGACCGAGAAATGGTTTCATGGATTTCAACGGTTTTTTGTCGGCATTGGGACTTCGGTTCAGATAAGGCCGAGAAAGGGTTTCATGGGTTTCAGTAGTTCTTCATCGGCGCTGGGAGTACGATCCAGATAAGACCGAGAAGTGGTTTTATAGGTTCTAACAATGGAGTTTATGCTTTGCTTCATCGGCACTGGGATTACGGTGATTCCCAAGTTGAAGTGTTCAGGTTGGCGCTGGCTTCAAGAATGGGCTAGCTTCACTAATCACGGGAGCGTTGCGTTTCTCTGGTCTTTCTTTCTCTCTTTTCTTTTCCCACTCATTACGACTGGCGCATGCTGGGGTCTCCTAGATCCAGCTTTCAGGGGCGTCACCACCACCCCGACTGGCGGAGCTAGCGGCGTGGCGGTAGACAGCAATGGCCAGCCCGCCATTCCCGACGCCTTGAACAGCCAGTCATCGCTGACCGTTGTAGGACACGTAAACTACTAACAGCTGCTAGCAACCTCTATATTGCCATTGTAAGTAGCTGCTTATCTATCCGCAGACTCTCTTCGCCATCAACGCCGGCTCCAATACGCTGAGCATGCTCTCCATCTCCCCCTCCGACCCAACCGACCTCCGCCTCGTGGGCAAACCTGTCCCCATCCCCGGCGACTTCCCCAACACCGTCGCCGCCTCCTCTAAGCACAACCTCGCCTGCGTCGGCGCAACCGGCGTTCGCGCCGGCTAACTGTATGGGCGAAGGGTAGAGCTTCCGGGTATTCTGGGCTCAAGATCGAACGTCCATAGTGCACTAGTCATCCAAAATCGAACCGGACATCCGGATTCGTTCTCTTTTTCTTGCAATGCTTTTGTTCGCTTGAAACCTCCGGTGATATGCACTCCATAATCACCTGTAGCATCCGCTGGCCCAGCCCACGAAGCATCCTGTCGGAGGGATTGGTTATTACTTGGTTGTTACCTCCTTGGCGGCTGCTGTGGCATATGGCTGGCAGTCTCGAGCAGGGGATTCAGAGCCAACAACAGGTTGACTGGCCATTTCGTGGAAGAAGAAACGCAGACGACGTGCTTGCCGACTAAGACTTGTCTGCCGTAGATTGCGTCCTCCCTCGATGCCTCGTTGGGGCATCAGGCTGGCTTCAGGAGGCGGGAGTCTAGTAACAGCCAGCGAAGACGACAACCGCGCCGCTGAGGTCTCATGCCACGATGAGCAGAACGCCAGCAAATGCAAGAAGACGACCGCGATAAGCAACGTGGGCAAGGCAGCTCGTCTAGCTCACTGGGGCCGTTTCCTTACAAGAGTGTCAACATCAAGCAGCCTCAGCCCATCCTCGAACAGCGCCCCATGACGCGTACCATGCAGGCACAGCCGGGAAATGCAGGGGCTCAACCGCAGCGGACGGGAAGTTCTGATTGTGCGACGCCTGCAATCCTACCGAGCAAAGTGAAACCCCCACTCGATCATGTCCTCGCCTTTCGATAGCATGTTTGCAGCGTCCGACAATGGTAACAAGGGCTGCCACTGCAGCAGCAGAACCCCGGGCAGAAGCCCTGCTCCTTAGCTTGTTTTTTATTGTCTCACCAGGCGCATTGTCTAGCTTCTGTCGCTGACCGGCTCAGTATCCTGCCTTCGTGGTACGGATGTCGTTTTGGTCCCCTTAGATTTATCGCAGGGGCCGGGGGAAGTATCGTCGATGTAATGATCCTGCGTGGCTTCAGCAGCGGCCGGAGGATGATGTTGTGGTTAAGATCAAGCAGGCAAATTTGACGAGTTTCGTTCGACAGTTGAGGGTATGAAACGCCATATCTCAATGACGCAAGGGCCTGGAATCACTGGAGTCGATATTGGCCGCATCTATTCCGTACACAACAGAGGTTGCGCTCACCCGCTGCTGACTGTGGGCTTCGCAGCTGGTTTGTGAGGGATGGAAGACGCACGGTAAGAAACCCAAGGCGTACGGCCTATGGAACGAACGGTGGGGGAAATTGCTTGAAAGGGGCAGTTTCGTGAGATCAGACAACTTTTCCCGGCAACAGTAACAGCGACCATGTTGCTGGGTTCAGATGTTGTGGGTCTCAAGTGGTCCGGTCCTTCTTTGCACTTCGATTCCGACGCGGCGTCAGCTGCCAAGGTGCCCCTGGGCCCCTGCCAGGCGGCGGCGGCGCAAAAAGATGCCACGCCAAGTCGACCAATTGGATAGACCTTGCATGGACCTGACCGAATTGTGCAAGCGCATCCCATCCCACCCACAGCCGTCATTCTCATTGCCTCGGGAGTTTTCCATCCTTCGCCTCAAGAGACCCCTTTTCAATCAACGCCGATTTGCATTGCTTCGACTTGGCACAAGATTTTCGATGCAGGCTCCGTAGGCGACTTCTCCGGTGTCCTCCCCCCACCTCGACCAGCCATGGCGCCGCTCGTCGACAACGCGCAGATCAAGAGCGCGGAACTGCTGCGCCCGCTGCCCCTGTACCAGCACGCTTATGTCTGGCCGTTCGCCATCGCATGGCCCGTCTTCCTGCGCTTCTACCTGAGCGCCGATCTCTACGACAAATACATCCAGGGCCAGGAATGGACCTTCGTCTGGCTCGCGACCATCATCACCTTGCAGGCGCTCGTCTGGCTGTGCACCCACTGGAGCGTCCACCTCAACGCCCTTTTTACCGCCAGGAAGGCCAGGTCCGTTGAAGATGCGCTGCTGATCAAAGTCATCCCGGTTGCCAACGCAGGCGCCGCCGATATTTGCAAGCTCGTGCGTGACAAGGTACAGCCTCCCGAGCCCCTCGCCTCTTCGCCTCGGCTCGCTCCCCTAGTTCTCGAGACTGACGGACTCCGCTTCGGGGCTTAGGTTGGAGAGAAGACAAACTTGTCGTTCCTCTTCCAGAAGCGCCGGTTCCTCTACAACCCCGACACCAAATCGTTCCGCCCGCTTTCCTACGACATCGACGCCGAGCCAAAACCTAAGCTCGAAAAGTTCCAGAAGTCCAGGGGCATTGAGAGCGCCGCCGAGCTGCAGCGCCTCGAGCAGCACTATGGTTCCAACACGTTCGACATCCCCGTGCCCACCTTCTTGGAGCTCTTCAAGCAGCACGCCGTTGCGCCTTTCTTCGTCTTCCAGGTCTTCTGTGTCGGCCTGTGGCTGTTGGACGAATATTGGTACTACTCGCTGTTCACCCTCTTCATGCTTGTCACCTTCGAGAGCACCGTCGTGTGGCAGCGCCAGCGGACCTTGACGGAATTCCGAGGCATGAACATCGAGCCGCGCGACACATACGTCTTTCGCCTGGGCAAGTGGACCAAGATCCTGAGCGACAAGCTGCTCCCGGGCGACCTGGTGTCGGTCACGCGGACCGGGGAGGACGGCGCCGTGCCCTGCGACATGGTCTTGGTGGAGGGGACCGCGATTGTGAACGAGGCCATGCTGTCCGGCGAGAGCACCCCGCTCCTCAAGGACTCCATCCAGCTTCGCCCAGGGGAGGCCCCGATCGATCCGGACGGCCTGGACAAAAATTCGCTACTGTGGGGCGGCACCAAGGTGCTCCAAGTCACGCACGGGAACGCCAGCGAGGAGAAGCCCAAGGTCGTTTCCGGCGTCCCCCCGCCTCCCGATGATGGCGCCATGGCGATCGTCACCAAGACCGGCTTCGAGACGTCCCAGGGCAGCCTCGTCCGGACCATGATCTACTCGACCGAGCACGTGTCGGCCAACAACGCCGAGGCGCTGCTCTTCATCCTGTTCCTCCTCGTTTTCGCCCTGGCTGCTTCGTGGTACGTCTGGGACGAGGGCGTGCGCAAGGACCGCAAGCGCTCCAAGCTGCTGCTCGACTGCATCCTCATCGTCACGAGCGTTGTCCCCCCTGAGCTGCCCATGGAGCTCAGCTTGGCCGTCAACTCCAGTTTGGCCGCGCTGGCCAAGTTTGCCATTTATTGCACCGAGCCCTTCCGGATTCCGTTTGCCGGCCGCATCGACGTGGCATGCTTCGACAAGACCGGAACCTTGACCGGGGAGAACCTGGTTGTCGAGGGTATTGCCGGCCTCGGACTCGGTCACTCCGGCACCGACACCCCTCAAGAGTCCGACGGCGCCCACAGCCGCATGAGCACGGTCCAGGAGGCTGGCATGGAGACCACCCTGGTTCTCGCCACGGCGCACGCCTTGGTGAAACTCGACGAAGGCGACATTGTTGGCGACCCGATGGAGAAGGCTACCCTCACCGCTCTTGGCTGGAGCCTCGGAAAGAACGACACCCTGACGAGCAAGCCCGGGGCCACCACGAACGCAGGCGTTACTGGCACGGTGCAGATCAAGCGGCGCTTCCAGTTCTCGTCCGCGCTCAAGCGTCAGAGTTCCGTTGCCACCATCAATGCCACCGATGCGAAGACTGGCAGGAAGTTGAGAGGCACGTTCGTTGCTGTCAAGGGTGCGCCCGAGACGATCATGAAGATGCTGGCAACCGTCCCGAAGGATTACGAGGAGACTTTCAAGTACTTCACCCGCCGCGGCTCGCGAGTCCTGGCTCTGGCGTACAAGCAGCTCACCACCGAGGGGGAATTGGGCTCGGGCAAGATCAACGACCTGAAGCGCGAGGACGTCGAGGCTGACCTCGCCTTTGCCGGCTTCTTGGTCCTGCAATGCCCGCTCAAGGAGGACGCGAAGGAGGCCGTCCGGATGCTCAGCGAGAGCAGCCACCGCGTGGTCATGATCACGGGCGACAACCCGCTTACTGCCGTCCATGTTGCCAAGGAAGTGGAAATCGTCGACCGTGATGTTCTTATCCTGGACGCACCCGAGCACAGCGTGCATGGCGAAGAGACCCTGATCTGGCGCAGCGTTGACGACAAGATCCGGATCGACGTTGACCCTACCAAGCCGATCGACCCCGAAATCCTCAGGACGAAGGACCTCTGTGTTACAGGCTACGCGCTGAGCAAGTTCCAGGGCCAGGTCGGCTGGAAACCGCTTCTCCGCCATACCTGGGTGTACGCGCGCGTCTCGCCTAAGCAGAAGGAGGATATCCTCCTCGGCTTGAAGGATATGGGATACTACACGCTGATGGCCGGCGATGGGACCAACGACGTCGGTGCTCTCAAGCAGGCGCACATAGGCGTTGCGCTGCTCAACGGGACGCAGGAAGACCTCGCCCGGATTGCCGAGCACGCTCGGAATACGAAGATGAAGGACCTTTACCAGAAACAGGTCAGCATGATGGCGCGCTGGAACCAGCCCCCGCCTCCGGTCCCCGCCATGATCGCCCATCTCTACCCGCCCGGACCGTCCAACCCACACTACCAGAAGGCCATGGAGCGGGAGGCGCAGAAGAAGGGCGTCACGGTTGAGCAGCTCGCCAAGGCCAACGGCACGAAGATGGAAACCGTGACCTCTCCTGCCGCCCAGCAACTGCTGGACGCGGACCCGCGCAAGGCCAGGCAGGCCGAGGCGGCCAAGAAGGCAGCCGGGTTCGCCGACAAACTGACGCAGTCCATGATGGCCGCCGAGATGGACGACGAGCCGCCGACGCTGCAGCTGGGCGACGCCTCGGTGGCGGCCCCTTTCACCTCCAAGCTGCGCAACGTGATCGCCATTCCGAACATCATCCGCCAGGGCCGGTGCACGCTGGTGGCCACGATCCAGATGTACAAGATTTTGGCGCTCAACTGCCTCATCAGCGCGTACAGCCTGAGCGTGCTGTACCTCGAGGGCATCAAGTTCGGCGACGGCCAGATCACCATCAGCGGCATGCTCATGAGCGTGTGCTTCCTGTCGCTGTCGTGGGCGCGGCCGGTCGAAGGCCTGTCCAAGGAGCGGCCGCAGCCCTACATCTTCAACCTGTACATCATCGGCTCCATCCTCGGCCAGTTTGCCGTGCACGTCGCCACGCTGATCTACATTGCCCAGTATTGCGAGCAGCTTGAGCCGTAAGTTTTTTTTCTCTCCTTTATCCTTTCAATTCTCTTTACCTTCTCTCCCCACTAACCAATCTGGTCCAGCCGGTCCGAAGCGCCCGACCTCGAAGCCGAGTTCGCGCCGTCGCTGCTCAACTCGGCCGTCTACCTCCTGCAGCTGATCCAGCAGGTGTCGACCTTCGCCATCAACTACCAGGGCCGGCCCTTCCGCGAGTCGCTGTCGGAGAACAAGGGCATGTTCTACGGCGTGGTCGGCGTCTCGGCCGTCGCCTTCGCCTGCTCGACCGAGCTCGTGCCCGAGCTCAACGCGGCCATGAAGCTGGTGCCCTTCACGCCCGAGTTCCGCACCACCATCACCGCCCTCATGGCCCTCGACTACGCCGCCTGCTACGTCATCGAGGTCGTGCTCAAGTACCTCTTCAGCGACCTCAGGGCGCGCGACATCGCCGAGCGCAGGCCCGACCAGCTCGAGCGCGAGCGGGTCCGCAAGGCGGCCGAGCTGAAAAAGAAGGAGGAGGAGGAGGAGCGCAAGAGGATGGAGCAGGTCGAGGCGTTTGAGCGCCGGCTGCAGCAGCGCAAGGAGCAGCAGGTCCGGGCGAGGTCTGAACAGCAGCCTCAGCTACGGCGGTGATGGATGAAGAGTCCGGGTGTACGGTAGCTAGGTAGGTAGGTACGGATGTATACTGTACGGAGCGTGTGGTGGGGTGGTGTATAGATGCAATGTTTGGGTAGATGGGGGTGTTTTCGTGTGTATAGTACCGCGTTAAAGACATAGAAATATACGCCGCACACTAGGAGAAGGGTTCGGAGCAGAGCAAGGCTAAGCAGTACATTTTAACATTCACGTCTTTGCTTCTATGGTACAAGGCACAAAGCTGTCGCTTGTGGTTTGTGATGTGCTTGTCTAAGGAGAGACCGGCCCTTGTCTCTAAACTCCGCCACGGGAAACGCCAGCGCCAAAGTTAGCTGTTGTTGTCCCAGCTGCTCCATAACCCCCCACCTTTCTTCGCAGCAACTGCATGCTTGCTTTCTATCTTGGCTTCGCACATGCTCGCTGGAAAGTCATGTTCATGAGGCCGAAAGAAATCGGTATAATTTCGCCGCGGGCATCTAAATTTAGTTGCCCGGGTTCTTGGCGACGAACTCCTTGCCCTTCTCGATGTTCTTCTTGAGGTCGGAGAAGCAGGCCTCGAGCAGCTTCTCCTCGACGGCGTCGACCTTGCCGACGGGCAGGACCTTCTCGACGCCGTTGGGGCCCAGCTCGACCCGGGAGCTGAAGAAGTCGATGCCCTGGTCCTTGTAGAGCGGGCTGTCGACGAAGGTGGGCTCGATGACGCCCTTCTCGCCCTGGGCGGCGCGCAGCAGCGACTCGGCCATGCGGGCGCCGGCCATGGCCATGGACAGGGTGGCGGAGCCGGCGCCGTCCTTGGCCTTGACGACCTCGTCGCCGCCGAACTGCACGCGGTGGATCAGCTCGGCGTTGGACGACAGGTCCGGGTGCCTGCTCTGGCTGAAGAGCGGCACGATGGTGACGCCGCTGTGGCCGCCGACGACAGTGATGTTCTCGTCGGCCGGGTCGGTCTTCTTGATCTCGCTGACGAAGCGCGAGGCGCGCACGACGTCGAGGGTGGTGACGCCGAACAGGCGCCGCGGGTTGTAGACGCCCTTGGACTTGAAGACCTCGGCGCAGATGGGCACGGTCGAGTTGACCGGGTTGCTGATGACGAGGATGTTGGCCTCGGGGCACGACTCGGCGCAGGCCTTGGCCAGGTCGCGCACGATGGACGCGTTGGTGTTGAACAGGTCGTCGCGCGTCATGCCGGGCTTGCGCGGCACGCCGGCGGGGATCAGCACGACCTCGGCGCCCTTGAGCGCGTTGGCCAGCCCGGTCGGGGTCGGCTCGTAGCCCTTGACGGTCGACTTGGTGTTGACGTGCGAGACATCGGCGGCAACGCCTGGGCAGCGGAAGGCGGAATTGTCAGTCTATGAGGGGAGAGGGACATCCACTTTCGGGGGAACGTCGAATCCGGTGAGAAAGGCGTACCAGGGGCGCCGCGGATATCGTAGAGGGCGAGCTCGGTGACTCTGGGGTTGAGCTTGAGCAGGAGGGACAGCGGCTGGCCAATGCCGCCGGCGGCACCGAGGACGGTGACCTTGGAGAGCTGTGCGAGCCATATACGGTCAGCAGCTGCATGGCAATGGCGTCAATGGCCAGGCGGGCCGGACCGGATGGGACCGTGCCTGAGCGAGGACTGCACGAGGGATACAACGCAGCACGCAAACAAATGCAGGGGACCAGTATGCCAATTGACGGGGGGAAGGGGAGGGAATCTCACGTTTCTCGCCGACGCCGAGAAGGCGCGGGTCTGGATGCGGGAGGCCATGAACATCTTGACGGCAGCAGCGACAGTGACCGGTGTGAAACAACGACTTCGGAAGAGGTGGAGAGAAAAACAGCACGCAGACGAAGGAAACGGCAGTGGTTGAGTGGATGATGGACGACGGGATGGCAGCGGCTGGGCCGGTCCGGTGCGGGAAAAAAAGTTGTGCTTGTCCCTTGTTGGGCTTAGCGCACAGCAGATGGTCCGTGCATGCCCCCACCCATCGGTCTTGTATCCGCGCGACGGGTCGGCGAGCAACACAGGCATCCCAAGCTCCCCCAACCTCACACTTCTCCTTTCAGTGTTGTCGGTGCCTCTTGGCCTGCACTTCTATCAACTTTATGAGAACTTTTTCGGCAAGCGACCTTTCGTCCTTCCATCTCTCTTCTCAACAATTACCTCTGAAAAACGAAAGAATATAAATTGAAGAAACAGAAATGAGAACAGAAACGGAGAGGGAGAAACAGCAGTGCTGGGCACAGCCTGGCCGGAGAGAAGAAGAAAGAAGAAAAAGAAAAGAACCCAGCAACAAACATGAAGCCATACCTGTGGCGTCCCGTTGGCCAGGCTCGGTATCTCTCCATGTCCATTAAAGCCTAGGTACCTGACAGTTGTGGCCGTGATGATGCATCCCATCGACGCGTCGATTGGCTCAAGCCACTTCCCAGCTGCAGGCCGCTGGGCGTGCATGGCTGCCTCCCTCCGAGCCGTCTTCGGCTCTTGACACAGCCCCAGTTGGGCTCGATATAACACCACCACAAGAGGGCCCAATGGGGAGCTGCTCGCCAGCCCGGTCGTTTTGCTCTTCTCGCGTCAGCGTCTACACGTCAATCAACCAGCAACATGCGCCTGATCAACGCACGCACTTTCAAGCTGAAGGAGTTTAGCGGCAAACCCCCGCACTACGCCATCCTCTCGCACACTTGGGGCGATGACGAGGTCACCTTCCAGGACATGGCAGATCTCGACCGTGCACGCCGGAAGCTGGGCTTCTCCAAGATTGAGCGATGCTGCCAGCAAGCCCTCCGGGACGGTCTCGACTGGGCCTGGGTCGACACGTGCTGCATCGACAAGTCGTCGAGCGCCGAGCTTTCCGAGTCCATCAACTCCATGTTCGCGTGGTACGAGGGCGCCATGAAGTGCTACGCCTTCCTCAGCGACGTGAGCCTCCGTCCCGTTCACGGTATCGTCTCGGACTTAGATCATGAGGCCGAGCGCGACGGCGACGACAATCCGTCCCTTCAGCGGGTTGCACTCTTCGAATCGCGCTGGTGGAAGCGGGGTTGGACCTTGCACGAGCTCATCGCACCCCACAACGTCGAATTCTACAACTGCGACTGGGAGTACCTGACCTGCAAGCGCACCTGGAAGCAGTCCATCAGCCGGTTCTGTATCATTTCTCCGGGAATCCTGGACCACTCGGCTCGCCTAGAGTCGGTCTGCGCGGCTGAGAAGATCTCATGGGTCTCCGGCCGAGACACCACCCGGCCGGAGGACATGGCATACTGCCTGCTCGGTATCCTGGGCGTCAGCATGCCGTTGCTGTACGGAGAAGGCGCGAAGAGCGCCTTCTGGCGCCTACAGGAGCAAGTTATTGCCAAGAGCGAGGATTATAGCTTGTTCCTCTGGGAACCCGATCCCTACATCTTAGCTCCCATCGCCGACGTTCTCGCATCGTCGCCTCGCAATTTTCACGGTACCTCCTGGACGCCTTGGTCGAAAGTTTTGCCTGATATGTTTGGGTTAGGAGAGCCGCTCCAGCTGACAAGCCGCGGCCTCCGGGTCTCACTCTTTCTTCGACCAGTTACCGAGGATGACTTCGATGATGCAGGACCGCTCGGTAAAAACCTCCACGGATTCTTGACCAGGTCTGCGGGGTTTGGGGCCCGGAGCATTGCGCGCGAGTGGCGGCTCAGGCGCGACGACCTCGCCCGTCATTTCTGCCTCGGTGCGTTTCCAATGCCTAGCAACCGCGAGGGCAACCCCCTGCCATGCATTCTCCTTCTTGACCTTGCTTCGGTGGATGGCATCGGCGATTTCCCGCTGCGCACCTACATGCACGCCAGCGTTGCCCGCCCGTACTTGAGGATGAACTATTTGCTCCATGCGCTGCCGAGAGCCGAGGTTGTGGCCGACCAGCGATGGGCGCTCAAGAGCTGCTACATCATGCCGGGTGAAACCTTTCGCGCCCGTCCGGAAGAAAATGACCCGCTCAGCTTCCTATTCAAGCCTCGGCAGCCAGCATTGTTGCCCATCGACCTCTGGATCTGGCGGTCGCCGCAACAGGCCATTCCGGGTTCCGAACTGGACAGGCGCGGCCATTCATCCCGCCGGTGCCTGCACCTGAAAGCCACCGGGGCATTGCCTGGCTGCTTGGTATACCTAGCAGTAGAGCCTGGCCGTTACTGGATGGGCCACGCTCTCGACAAGGGCGTCGACCCGGAGACTGAGGCGAGACGGTTTCATGACATGGACCTGAGCGACATTTGGGTCGAAACGGCGAGAACAGCGGGCCCCATAGCTGAGAATCGGCTCGACTTTGAGACCAGATCCCTGGTCATGACCCTGTACATCGACGAATGGAGCAGGTACCGGGTGTTCTTGGCCATCGTCGAGAGACCGGAACACGGCGGGGCCAGCTCGGCCGCCTCAGCCACGTCTACCAACTAATCCTCGGGGCTATTATTAGAGTGGCGAGCTCGGTGAAATGCTGTACTGTGTACCTGCAGCTCGGGTCTTGAAGAACTCAGGCTCCCCGCGTGGTGCAAAACGGGAACTCGACACACGCTATCCGGGTCCTTAATCGGGGCAGCGCCTACCAAGATAGAAGCGCCTTGTTTCCACGACATCCACATGTCACCATGTCCTTCAGCCGGCCATGGTAGGTGGGCCAGTCATATACTCCACTCGGTGGCCAACGCCAACCATGCTGGGTCTCCCAAGCTGTGGGTGGCTTGTCGAGCATGATGGTGCTTCGCTATACGGGGAATGACGAGCCCAGACTTTGCGCCGCCTCGACGGTGTCTTTCGCGCCCTGCTTTCCGCCATCTTCCGCTTCGGCCCCGCGCAAGAACCCACACTGGAGGGGGAATGTTTGCTCCGTGATATGGTCTCGTGCGACAACGATTATATTCGAACCAGCGGCATTTTCCTATGCTTAGGGGAACGATCTTTGGCAGCGGCATTCCCATGATCTTACCCTTTCTGTACACGGTCGTCTTGTCATTTCGTACTGGAATCCAGAAGTAGCACACGATGTCTTCTTGCCTTGCTTCAAGTCATGGAAGGTGCTGAACTTCACTTCTTCCTACATTTACGATCCGATCATGATCAGCCCAAGTGCAGCGCAACCCTCCGGGCACTGCAGCGACAATTTCATCTGGGCACCCATCTTGTGCGTACCAGAGATGAACGCATGCAATTCAGCTGTTGTCTTGACACTGCTCAACCCCGTATGGGATTGAGCGCGAGCTGCCGTCCCCAGACCCGGGCCGTGCAAGAAATCCAACCCTTCAGTACAAAACCCCACAATCACTTGGACTTACCAGGTAGTTCTGAGCTAATGCTGAAGGGTGGGTGGGTTAGGAGACACGCAGCTCATTACGGAGGCTACGACATTTCGGTCTCCTGACGTTGCGAGTGAATGCGAGGGGTTGGCCACGGGAAGCCCAAGTCCCTCTCCATTTTCAGCCACGGAATGCCCAATCCCTTGTTTTGTCTTGGGTATGCTGATGCACAGAGCAGCAGGGCGACTTGTTGAGACAATCGCTAGGTCTCTGCATTGACGGAGCTGCTGATGGCCAAGCGACATTTGCAACTGTCCCGTGACGTTTGTTTGGCCTGTAGGATGAAAATGGATGGCTTGATGGTGGATAAGGGATTGTAGTAAGGTGAGTAATGTGCCCGTTGAAGGTATCATGGTGAAGGTTCTTTTTGTCAGTTTTTTTTTTTTTTTTTTTTTTTTTTTTTTTTTTTTTTTTTTTTTTTTTTTTTTTTTTTTTTTTTTTTTTTTTTTTTTTTTTTTTCTCCGGTCCTCCCGTATACCCCACGGTAACTGGGATGTCAACCCTATTCGTGTATGTACAACAAGGATGTAGAGGTGTCTTCGTCCCGACGACAATAGCGCTATAAGAGACGAGTTTGAGCCGGTCTTGGCTCCATCGATGACGACACGGGCCTCCGTCATCGCCACATCACCGCCAGAGCAGCCAGTTAGGAGTTAGACAGGCTCGCCGTTCTGCAAATTAGCATTTGCATAAAGCCAGGGAAGAAGCGGCGTGAGAAAGGGCCAGCATGGAGTATTTCATGTCGCAGGAAGAACACGAGCGCAAGGTGCAGCACCTCTTGCAGGAGAAGCAAGACGAGAAGATACACCTCGACAAAGCAACGCCTCTTTCCTCGACATTACCATCACCACCACAGTGCCCACACCAGCCCCAGGATGGCATCCGACGCCCCGGGACAGAACAACCCGAAACCGCTCCGCGAGACGACCCTCCCGCCCCTCCTCATCAACCCGCGCAAGCGCATCCCGCTCCTCAAAACAGCCACCCACCACCCAATCCCGGAGCCAACCCTCCCCGTCCAGCACAGCAAAACCCACCCGGCGCAAGCCCCTGACGCCAGCAGTTCTTCTGCCACAACAGCCTCCATCTTCTTCATCGGCACAGCCACCACCGTCCTCTCGTACGGCGGCGGCACCAGCAGCGGCAGCGGCGGCGGCATCCGGCTGCTGACGGACCCCAACCTGCTGCACGCAGGCGACCACGTGCACCTGGGCCCCGGGGTGCGCGCGACGCGGCGGACGGAGCCGGCGGTGGCGGACCTGGGCGCGGTGCCGCCCGTCGACGCGGTGCTGCTGTCGCACTACCACGAGGACCACTTCGACCGGGAGGTGGAGGCGCGGCTGAGCCGGGACGTGCCGATCCTGACGACGGCCCATGCCGCGGGGTGTCTGACGCGGGGCCGTGATGAGCCGTTCCGGGCCGTCCGAGCGGTTGGTGTGTTTGAGGCGGTTGTTATCAAGCCCGAGGGGGGAACGCAGGGGGACGGGGGAAAGGGGAAGGGGCGGAGGATGGAGGCCGTCAGGGTGACTGGCTTGCCGGGCAAGCACGTCCCGCCGGGCCCGCTCGCGGTGGTGAATAAGTTGCTCGGGGCGGTGCCGCCGACGAACGGGTGGCTGGTGGAGCTGGGGTGGGTGGAGGAGGCTGCGGGCGGCGGCGACGACTTCCGTTCGGGCTACCGCATTTACATCTCGGGCGACACGCTGTATGTGGACGAGCTGAAGGAGATCCCGGCGCGGTTGCGCGGTGACAGGATCGACCTGATGCTGGTGCACCTCGGCGGCACCACGATCCCGGGGCCCGACATGCCGCTGGTCATGGTCACCATGGACGCGGAGCAGGGCGTGCGGCTGATGCGCCTGGTCGACCCGGACGTAACGGTGCCGATCCATTTCGACGACTACGACGTGTTTTGCTCGCCCCTGGACGACTTCAAGAAGGAGGTCGAGGCCGCCGGGTTCGGCGACCGTGTCGTGTATCTGGACCGGGGGGACGAGTACCGCTTTGCGGTCCCGGAGACCTAACGCAGGGGGCAGGGCTGTCTGGCCTTGCACTCTGAGTCATGAAGAACACGATACTCGATGTATGTCTTCTAGTCTCCCATTTCTGGCCGCTCTGGCTTCCATCAGTTCCCTATTCTCCCGATGGTGCTGGGAACTGCCAGTACCAGTAGTATGTGTCGGGCAAGAGAGGCTGGGAGAGAGGCTGGGATAAAGGCTGGGATCGCAGCGATATACGACTTCCGCTCTCATCAAGCAGAGTGTCAGTCTTTGTTGGCTTTCCTTTGATACTGTGGTGAAAAACCGCCCTGATACCCTCAGTTCCCCTCCATCCATATCCGGGATACTGCCTTAGGCGTGGACCGAGTTGTTCGTGGTGAAGCGAGCCCAGCGTATCGATAGCTGCCGACGTACGCCATCGCCCAAGTCTGGATTGGACAGCTACATTGAAGCATGCTGGGCCATTGAAGAATGTAAGTATTGCTTCTTAATCACTCGCAAAGTATTCGAGAACAAACTCGTAGAAGTGACTGACACTAATTTTTGGGATTAGGCGCCGTGGACAACCTGGAACCTTTTGGCACCTTGACTGAAACAACATCCACTCTGGGGGAAACTGAAAAGCCGGGAAACGTGATCGAGCATAGCTGACTGCTCTGGTTGTGCGGTGGAAGGTGCCGAGGTGGTTTGGGATGACCGACTGGCAGGAGCAGGAGGGCAGGTGGGTCCTCCCGAGGCGTCATTCTCACGCACCTTCCCGGCCAGCCCTTCATATACCGGTCGCCCTTCCCCGTCCACCACCGCCCCGCCACAGAGAGACGCGCTGCGTAGCTCAGTGGCGGGGCACGAAGGGGGCCAAAAATCGGCGATCAGCGAGGACTCTCGCAAGGTCGCCGGTTCGAGCCCCCTCCGCGGCAGGCTTAGGGGGACACCCCGGAGCCGCCGCACCCCCCGGGCGCCCTGGAGGTAACCCCCCCTACCCCTAGGACGACGCCCACCGAAGTAAAACCCCACCTGGGGTTTTCGTAGCTGGTCACCTCCCTCCCTCCGGGTTGAGGGGGCTGGCCAGTGAGCTTTTTGGCATTTGGTTCAAGTGGTATACCATCACACGGGTGTCACCAGATGTTTTTGGCATTGCTACGAGGGAGTATGCCAACCTCGATATCTGCGACCATGGAGGAGCAGCACGCAGCCCGGTGTGCCTTATCACTATTTCTTTTGTGAGTTGCGCTTTAGCGGTTCCCTTGTCGTACTGGTCGGCCTCAATCAAGGATGGTCCGTCAAACCACGACGGCGTTTTGACCCTGTTCTGCATCTAAGACAAGCTGTCTCCATTCCGCTGATGGTCGCCCTTTTGCAGGCTGACTCCCTAGTGGAAACGCCATCATTGCACTACTCTATGGAATATCCCCTTGTGTTGCGGCTGGCCGGAGATGAGGAAAAGTGCGAGAGCGAAGGAAGTAAACATCGCCCGTGTGTTCGAAGCTTCGCAGCGGGTCTGGGCTGGGGGGCAACCATGGCCTCCACAACCACCGATTATCATTTCTTGTCTCTCCATTGTAGAAACGACACTGTCTCGACATCCACTCCTCTATTCCATTCCACCCCGTCTATTTGCCTTCCCCAAACGACCCCTTCCTGAATCTCCCAAGTAACTCTCTCCTAACCCTCCCAAACCACCCTCCAACCACCAACCCCTTCCCAAAAACCAACCCGCACAACCCACCTCTCCTCTTCCACCAGCTGCCCCTCCCACCGTTCCCGTGGACAAACGAATCCGCGTCCCCGAAAATCATCTCCAGCTCCGCCTCGCTCGCGTGCTTCGTCAGGAGCGGCTGCATGCTGTTCCAGAGCCGGTCCAGCCGGGCCTGCGAGAAGCCTTCTTCTTCTTTTTCTTCTTCTCCTTCTTGCTCTCCTCTGCGTGCTCTGGCGACGATCCACATGATGCTCCTCTTCTTATCCTTGCCTTTGTCCTTCCCCTTGGTCTTGTCCCTGCCGTTGCCGTTGTCGTTGTCGTTGGCTCCGACGCGGAGAGGAGCAACAGGTGGATGGCGATCATGGCCCAGCTTGCGGTTCTGACTGGGGGTTGGGTTTGATTTCGGCTTTGGTTGCTTTTTCAGCGGCATGGTTGGGATCGGTTGCTGCAATTCGAAGTTTTTCTCCCTCTTTTCCGTTTTCCGCCTTATTTTGTTGCTTCCTTTCGGGTACAGATTGTGGGAACTCGGCCACACGTGGTGCAGAGCGGCGAGCTGTGGTTGGCGATGTTTAGCCTTCTTATTTTCGGTGCGGCAGACTCAGTTGGGCGAGAGATCTCTCCCACTTCATACCAGTCGAAGAAACAGTCGAGTTGCATCGAAGGGGTGGATGACCACAACTTGTAAAGCTGAGGTGTCCAAAGCATGCTATGACAGTTAGCTGCCGCTTGACCGAGAAGTGGGAGGTTGCTGTCATCTCTGGGAACTCGTGTGCTTTCATCGGCGCTGAACAAAGAACAACTTGGAGGAACTTCTTTCTTGAACATTTGCGCATTGTCGATGACCGTTGCCCCTCGGCATCGAGGACTATGAGCCTGCCCCTTTGTCCCTTGGTCCAGCGTATTTCCTCCATTGTCTGACGATGCAGAACAAAGCCGCAAAGAGCCGCTTTTTGCCTTTGCCACAAGGCATTGACCTGAACCGGCTCGCAGATGGATTGATTTGAGGAGAAGTGCAGGAGATAAAGGACGACGGGACGGGAGAGCTGGAGGAGAAGGACGGTGGGTCGCGTGGCAGAGAATTCCGTCGTCTGATCTGGATGAAATGCCCGATTACACAGGGAATCTTTGCCCAAAGCACGCAGTCACTTTCAAGAGTCGCTTCTCACAGCTTCAGGCAATGAGAGATCCCATTTCCGTTACCGTAAAAGACTGTATCCCTGACTAATGTGACAGATCAGGCTCATTCCTGCTGCCATGCGCGAGAATACCGAATGTACCATGAACCAACCACCACCGCCAATGCAGTCCCTCTCCTCAGCAGAGATGCCACAAACTTCCGCATGGAAAACAGAGAGCATCCCCTCAGCTGAAATTCCACGAAACTTCCCCGGACATAGGAAGTCCACCACCAACTGCGAGGCTGCCAGAGTCTAAACTGGAAAGCCACAGCTCCTCTCTGTGAAAACCATACCTCTTCTCCCCAATCACACCACTTGTTCAAGCACTCGGCCCGAACACCGCATTCAAAAAGGCCAGAGTCGAGCCAACAGGCTCCTCGTATCCCGGCGACGGGGCCACATCTGTTTTCAATGTACCCTGAGGCTCGACCTGTTCATTCTTTCCCGCCGGCTCGGCCTGCTTCGTGACGACGATGTGAGACCCATGAGAAACTGTGGCCGCAGCATCCTTGATGGTGAGCTTGTTCTTGACATCATTGATAAGCTTCGTCGCTGTAGCATCGACCGGCGCCTGGGGAACCAAAGGTTTCTTCTCCTTCTCTTGCTGTGTGATCTTCTTTTTTCCAACACGATGGGCAGCATCGGCCGAAGTAACATCTGAAGACTTTGTTCCAGGATCTTGAGGGATCACGCGGGCGCCGGGAGTGCCAAGGGGTCCAGGCGCCGGGGAGATGATGTTGGCCTGCTGGCTTGCAGCTGGCTTGGGATCAACCCACACAACTTGGCCTGCTTGTTTGCACAAATTGTAGATAGGGCGGAGGTTCTGTGAATTGCGGATGAAAGTCGTCGACTGCACCATGTTGGGGTGCATCATGATGATTTCGCCCTGTCGGGCGCGGGTGACAGCCACGCAGAGCCGGTTCGGGTTGTCCAGGAATTTGGTTGACTTGGCCTTGACCAAATCGAGGAAAACGAAATCGGCCTCGTGACCCTGGACGACATCGACCGTCCGCGTCTCAACACGCCGCTGGGCCCACTGGGGGAGTCTTTTGATGGCGTTCTTGTATTCCTGAAACGCTTTCTTGTACGGCGAAATGATGAGGATCGTCCCAGGCTCATCCCGCTCAGCGTGCTTAAAGTCGCGGTTGTTCAGCAGCTCTCGCACCCGCGCCATGACCCAGTCGACATGCGCCGGGTTCCAGGCGGAGGTTCCGTCGAGTCGCTCGGGACCGCAGTTTTTGATGTGGACCAACAGGCGGGGAACAGTGCACTCCTGGCCGTTCATGAATTGGCCCAAGTACTTCCTGATGTGCGGCAGTGCTTTGGCCCTGCGATCGTCATTTCCGCTGACCATGCGGCCGCGATACCACATGGTGGAGGCCAGTTGATGCAGCCCGCCGAATGCGCGATGGTTCATCAGAAGCTCGAAGGGGATGGCGTTGGCCGCGGCAGCACGCTCCATCATTGAGACCTGCATTTGCTCACGGTAGATGTTTTCGCAGTCAGAAGTGGTCGAGCCGACGTACGGCACCGTCTGGCGGTAGTCTCCGCAGAAGAACCATGCGATCGGGTCAAAGTTGGCAATCGCGATCAGGTTGCAAAGCTCGCGAGCATGGGGCGACTCGTCGAAAAAGATCAGGTCCGGCTTGAACATCCCCCTGAAGTGGTTGCTGGCTGCCACTGGGGTTGTCGCAATGAAATCGGCTTCGGCGAGAGTGTCGCGGTACAGGTTGTACACGCAGCGGCGGAAGCGCAGGGGGATGACATCGTTGTTTTCCCAAAGCTCTCCTTCCAAGAAGTTGGTGAGCTCCTCGTACTTGGTCGCTTTGTACTGATCGTAGCGCTGCCAAGCTGCTTCGTCGAGGGTCGGTGCATGGCATGAACGAGGGGCAGAGCCGTGGCCGAGGGACACCAAGTTGGCCGTCCGTAGGAACTGGTTGGTGAAGTCGACCAGCATGATGTCTCCTGAAGCCTTGTCTTCGGCGGAGTTGAGCCTGTCGCTCAGTTTGACCTCGGCGCCCCATCCTTTCATGCGGATGACAGATTTCTTCATGCCGAGATCCTGGTAGAGCCGCATCGCTCGGTTGGCAACGTCGTCCACGGGGCTGTTCATATCAACGATGAACAAAACTTTGGCGCAGCGCTTCTCGGGCCGGCCCTTGACCATCACTGGGCGCGGGAGGGGCTTTGATTGTGCCATGGCAATGGTGAACAGGTTGAAATGGGTCTTGCCCGCTCCAGGGCCGCCGGGGAGGATGCAAATGCCGCACTGCAGCTTCCTGAAGCCGTGAATGTAGGCATTTCTCTGCTGGGGGTTCAGCAAGGCCCACTTCTTGCCCAAAGGAGAGCTGGCGAAAGACGGGTCTTGCAAGTCGCCTAGCAGGTGCGGAATTTGCTCGTGCAGGTCGACGTAAAACTCGGGATCCCTGAGAAGGACGAAGTACTCAAAAGCCTTGATCTGGCGCTCGGTCGCGTTGACATGTCTGCCATAGAGCAAGTCCAAAGCACCCAGCTCCGCGTCCTTGGTTGCCTCCGAGGCCGTGAGCAAAAAGTTGATGCCGACGGCGTTGCTGTCCGTCAGCATGATGTCGCCAACGCCATCACTAGGCTCCGGGCTGGTGGGGAGGGTGTCCGAGTCGCCCGCATCGCTGGAGGACGAATCGCTAGAAGCATCACTGCTGGAACTGTCGACAGAACCCATGACCGGAGTGTTGTCCTTCACAAAGCTCTCAGAGTTGCTGGGCTTATTGGCAGCAACGGAGGTGCCGAGGATCGGCTGGACGCCTTCGTGGGCTTCAGCAATGTAGACCGTGACATGGAAGGCCGCAATCTTGTCGGGGTTGCTGGCCGTGGTGCTCAGGAAGGCCATCGGGCTCTCAATCCTGCGGGCCTCCCAGAAGCGGGTAACGGCGCCGTCGGCGAGGACGAGTCTCAGCTTGGCGGGTTCGCCCTGCTGGGGAAGCTTGCGCTCGCCATCGGGACCGGGCTGGACAAGCACGAGGTATTCAGAACGCTTCGAGGTCTGACGAATCTTGGACAAGACCCAACCCTGAAATTTGTTGTTCTCCTTGTTGATTTGGTCCACCAGTTTCTGGGTGGCTTCGAATTCGGCTTCAGTGCCGGCCTTGTGGCGGCGGACAAATTCCTCGATGTTCGGGAAAATATGAAGCGGCTTGACGGGCCGCGACACTGCCGACATGGTTGTGATTGTTGTGGATAGTGGCGAGGTGACAATTCTTCGACGGCGGAACTGTGGACGAAACGACCTGCGCTTCAAGAAGATGCTTGTTAGCCACAATACAACTGGGTTCGATGGCTGAGATCGACGCCAAAGAATGAGTGGCCGTGGGGCGGATAGTTTCCAACCCTGCGATACTCCTTACGAGCCGATGGAGGAGTTGAGCCAGCCCCGGTGGCAGGCAAGCCGGGAGAGCAGCCCATCGAGAGGCCGCGGCCAGAAGTATCCACAGACAACGGGGAGCTCATTGGCGTATGTAGGGTCGCCGGTGAAATGCAAAGGAAAAGAGATGCCACCACCCAAGCGTGCGCCACGCCGGCTTGACGCGGAATGAGAAGAAACTGAAAAGAACGAGGGACGGATGACGGAGCGGGGAGACGGGCAAAGAATGGCAAGATCTCAACGTACCTGCAGGTCTCGATTGCTGGCAATTGCCGTCGCGGACGGGCCCAGGTTCCGGCTCAGACAGGCAGGCGAGGACAAAAGAGCGGTGGTGGGAAAAGCGCGAGGGAAAGAACGGTTCAGAGATTGTGGGGGTTTGGACCGGTTTGCAGACAGTTGACTCGAAGAGGCAACAGCGAGATGAGAGGACGGCAAAGAGCGCCGCGGATGGGAGATTTGCCAAATGAGCAAGGAAAATGACTTGCTGAACTCGGCGGATCTTCGAATTGGGGTTCTGTGTTCTGGTTCTCGGATGGAAGAAGTGGGAGGGGGGAGGTTGAGAGGAAGAAGTGTGAAGGCGGAAGTTGAGAGGAAGTATACACAGGCTCGCTGCCTGAATGGGAGTGGGTCCGCTTCCTGGGATGCTATTCAACTCGAAGAACAATAGCAACAATAGGCTGGTTTGGTATTCACACCAGCACAATAGCCATGACAATAGCTTGGAGTTGCGCACCCTGCTGGCCAGCGTGGTGCGAATTATTGTCAAAATTTCTGAATAAGCCCTCGCAACACGCCCACGCGGATAGTTCTGAACTGCTCCGTGATGCTTCTGGATCTGGCACACAGCACACCAGAGAGAAGAAACTTAGAGAATGACCCCCGGGGTGCACAGCGAGACCTTACGTGCATATAGACAACTCGAAACGCCGGTCAAGCCGCTCTGAGGCGAAGGCCTGATTGCCGACCGGGAACAGACATCACAGAATTGCACACTTGCCAGATGCCAGTTGCCCTCACTTTGTTCCGAGATAAACTGAGAATTGGTACTAGAGTCGCGAGTACATTGCCCAGGTCAACCCGACCAGATTTTAATGACCTTTTGCGTGTGTTGAAGCAGCTTATCCAACCAGACGATGCTCCCATCGTGCGCATGGTTGGCTGAATTATGTGTGTACCAGTGTCAATGGTTGGTGGAAAAACCACCGACTTCCTCGTCTTCAACTCTCCCATCTCTCCATCACCACGCCAGGAGGATGCACAACCATGTCTCGCCACGGCTGTAATGCACTGCCGGCAGGCCTTACTAGCTTACTTCTGCGTGTCAGAGCTTCCCACTTTGCATCATGCATGTCACGGAAGGCCCCGAGCTGGTGATAGGCGGTGATTGTCACTCTCCAACCGTCGAGAGGAGGCCCAACATGTACCTGCGTGCCCAGATTAGCTAGCATCCTTCATCCGCCCTGTCAGGCTTCGATCGGGGGCGTCAATGCATAATTACCCCATTCTTCGTCGTCGAAGAGAGAAACACCTCGCGAACCTCGGCCCGCTCGACCGTCGTAGTCCAGTCGGTCAGGCACCAGGCGCAGGATCCGGGCCTGTCGCGACAAGCCCGGAACAGCACTGAGCTCCCGGTCTCAGCCTCCCGGCCTGGCTCCATCGGCTCTGGATTTGACAACTCCGGTATGCTCGCGAGCGACTCGCGGTGCCTCCACGTCCTGTCCACCTGGTCTGTGCGAACATGGAGGCAGATGCAGTATCTGCCCTCGTCGATTGCGTCTCGGAGAGTGGCGGCGCCGCCCTCCAGCGTGTGCGTCACCCGCAGGAAGAGCTCGTCACCCGTGATCCGCGCAGAAGGGGTTTGGTACCACATGGGCCCGCCTGGCCAGCTGCGTGCCCACGACGGCTTGGTGAGTGCGTCTAAGGGAAGGCCTTTGGGCGCGCCGTAGAAGTGGCGGTTCATCACGAGACGCCCAAGGAGAAAAGATCTTGGAGGTACGTTGGAGAAAGGTTAGAGCTGAGTGGGCGGCTTCAGATTGACGGACGACGGGTGAGAACGTACAGGTTATACGGAGAGTTACCGGGGTTCGGATTAAAAGACGTACACCTCGCATATCGGTATCCGGTGTGTATTTTCTTGGTTGGTTCCCACGACGATGAGAAGACATGGAGTCGGCAACAGATGGAGCAGTAGACAAACCGGTCGCCAAGATCCTTTTCGAGTAGGGTAAGAATATCACCCCTGCATTGCGCCTGTACTCTGGCAGCGTCTTTTGCGAGTGCGGAGTGGAGATCTCTACAGACGAGGGAGAGCACCACAACCGATTCAGGGGATGACGAGAGCTGGGCCGCAATAAAAAAGATAATTTCGATCGGCAGTTTCAGCAAGGGCGCCGGCTGTGCTTGGGATGGCCGGGATCCAAAGAGACGACAGCATTTTTGACCCATCCTGGCCATGTTTGGATGAGATTTAACCAGAAGAGAGGAGTAGTAGAACAAAGCGCGGCCACTTAGGCATTTAGCTAGGATGATGTTTTGTTGCATGACGGAAATTGAATCATATGTGACAACAGGTTGATGCAAGTTGCGAATGATTTACACCTTGTTACCACCTCATTTCCAGTGCAATCCGGCGAATCAGTATCACCATCAATAAGCCAAGCCAGGCTCCTCCGACTTCCCAGCATCGCCTATTTCCTCCGTCTGATGATGCTCAGGGGGCCGCTGCTCGCCGTGTCCCCGGTTCTTGCGCCGGCGGATGCGCAAAAACGCAGCCAAAAACGCACCCAACACACTCAAGAGAGTCAGCACCAACGAGTACAAGCCAATGAGGCAGGCCAGGATCTCGGCTGTCTCGTGCAGCGGCGGCCGGGCGAAGTCGAGCGGGACGTTGTTGTTCGGCCCCTGCCTCGTGACGGTCAGCTCTGCGCACACGATCGTGATGACGAGCAGCACGGCCAAGAGGACCGCCCAGGGCACGTTCCAGAGGCTGAACCGGGCCGGCGCCGTCGTCCGGCTGCGATAGCGGTGCTGGATGGACCTCGGCTCGCTGTGGTGCAGGCACTCGAGGATCTCCTGCGCGTGCTGCCCGCGAGCCTTGCGTGAGTAGCCCGCCGAGGCGCGCAGATCGCTGATGTGGTGGTCGCCCTGCCCAGCTTCGACTGAACCCTTGCCCCGCCGCCGCTGCCGCCGACCCGATCCCAAGCCCACCGCGGCAGGGCCGAAGATGATGACGGTGAGAAGAAACAGCGCCAACGCGGTTGTGACGACGGCCACGATGCAGACCCCGACGGTCCAGACCCTCAAGAAGGTGGTGAAGCCCGCATCGGCGAACGGCTTCTTCGGGGCGAAGACGAAGTAGACGGTCGGCACGTTGTCGCACTCTCCGCCGGGCTTGTTCCCGTTGTGCAGAAGCGGCCAGTTGAGGGCTGCGGTGCCGAACATCCAAGCTGACCAGATCAGCAGGCCGAGGGCCGCCGTCAGCTGGTCCTTGTAGCTGGTCGTCACGAGGAAGTGGAACAGCGATTGCTTGGGGGGCCGCGCGCCGCGCTTGATCCGCAGTTCCTCGGACGCGATGAGTGCGACCTCGTGCTCTGTGGCGCGCGCCTCGGCGACGGACTGCCGCGAGTGGATCAAGGCGGCGACGTAGAGGTCGCGCAGCTTGTCGATATCCGCTCTGGTTGGTGCGGCCGCGATTTCCTCGATGAGCTCGCGGTTGTAGACGGTCGTCACGGCTCCTCCGTCAACAATCGCCTCCTCGCTCTGCTGGCCGTCGCGAATCTCGATCTGCTCGTGCCAATGCGAGACGTAGTGCTGGACTGCCGCGCTCAGAGCCGCCTGCGCTGCGTCGTGGTCGCGCTCCGCCTCCTCTGCCGCCGCGTGCAGCGCAAATGCCTTGAGTACGTCGGAGTAAGCGCGCGCCCTTTTCACGTCGAGCTCGGTCACGGCAGCCTGTCGGAGCCGCTGCAGTCGTCTTCGGTACTCAGCGTCCGCCATGGGGTGGCTCTTGCTGTCGACAACGAGCGCTTGGCGGAACAGCACGGTGAAGATGAAGTAGACGGGGTACCAGAGGACCAGCTGTATCAGGACGGCGTAGTCGATGATGATGAGGTTGAAGGCCACCAGGTTGAGGAACATGGTGACGAAGAGCGACAGGGCGAGAATGCCCCAAGCGCCGTGCCAGAGCCGGAACTGCTTGTCCACGCCGAAGAGCACCGCTACGATGGCGGCAGCGTACAACAGGTAGAAGCCGATGCGGATGCCGGCGCCGATGAGCATCTGGTCGCCGAAGATGTGGCAGGGCATGTACGACGTCACGGCGCTCATTTCGCCCGTGCCGACGAAGCCGGTGCTCGTCACGCCCACGAAGTACCCCATCCTGACTGAGCGCACTCCAAGAGCGCGGTTCTGTTACCTTGAGGCTCGCCAGCAGAAATCGGGAACGGCAGTTGTTGAACGTGTAAAGGAAGCAACTAAAGGTCGAGGCACATGCGGAATCGAAAACTGATGGTCTTTTTTGACTTTGCGAGATCGGGGCAGGTTAGCGGCAGGGTGTAGACATTAAACACGCAGCGCACCGACAGCACGGTGGGAGAAAAGGAAACGGCGAATGGTTGAGCATGGCGAACTGTCACCTGCAGCCCAATCCCGCATGTCGGGCAGGACGCACCATGACGAAGCTGAAGACAGGGCTCGGGTGGTGATAGTTGGACGAATTGCATGCGGCCAGTGCAGTGATTGGGCCGCCAGGCAATAATCGCGGTCGGTGGCTTGGGGCGGCATTGCCTGATCGGCAGCGAGCCCAACCTCCTCGTACCAGCGGGGCCATCGCCAACCTCTCACCGCCCCGGTCTCCGGGCAGCGGACAGCTCAGAGCTCATCAACATGTTTTCGTTGACGATGTGGTTGGCTCGAGCAGCGGCGCGGGGAGAGGTCCGTGGCTTGCCGTGTCAAAGCCCTTTCAGCCCATCAGAGCACGCCACGGACGCAGGCATTAAGTCAGGCACCTTCGTACCTGAGTGAAGACCGAATCAACGATTCCGGTCAAGCTGGCACCGTTCCAGATCTTAAGCAACTGCAGCTAGCTCCATCCAATCTTTCTTGAAGCTCCTTCCTGTTCCTGACCCAACTCTTCATTCCGCTCTTTTTTTCTTTTGCACGTGTCTGGTTGACCTCTGCAACTTCCAAATCGTGCAGAGCAAAATGCGCCAACACCGAATCTCGATTGCGGCGCTGCAGCTGCTTCTGGCCTTGGGGTCAGCGCAGGAATACGAATTCGTCAGGTGGAACGCGCCTGCAGGCAACTTGGCGGCCAACGATGTCTACCGCCGCCAGTCGCCGCCGCCGGGCTACCACCCAGAGTTCGGTTCGTGCGGCAGCGGGACGACGTGCGAGAACGCTTGCGGGCCGAATTGGATCTCGTGTCAAGCCTCTACCAACCTGTCGCTGTTTTGCTACAACAAAGTCGACCTGAACCAGACCTGTTGCGAAAATGGATCCGGCCGTAAGTCGGCGAGCCGTTGGGCCTAGGGGGTATCATGATCGAAGACGGGAAGCTGACGCTGGCATCATACAGGCGCCTGCGACAATGGGTACTACTGCGCCTGGCAAGAATTCGGTGGGAGGGTGTGGTGCTGTGAGAACGTAAGCAGCAAGCAAGCAAGCCCAGAGCTCGGCAATAAACCGTCCCGTTAACCGTTGCGAAGGGCCAAAGTTTGGAAGAGTGCGGCGTTCCGCAGCCAGCTTCGTCTTCATCCACGGCGACAAGCTCGCCGACGTCTTCAGGCGAGACCAGCTCCTCGCCCTCCACACCTGAATCCCCAACATCGGCGCCCACGTGGGGGTCAACAAGCGGGTCACCGAGCGCATCACCGAGCGAGTCGATATCCAACAGCCATTCCCTGTCCACAACCAGCTCGCAGTGCCCGGCCTCGACCGTTACCTCGTGGGCAACAACAACAATATTCTCCACCATCAACCTGGGGTCAGCAACAGTCACGGTGACCGTGAACGGCGGCGACTGCAGCTCCTCAACTTTGTCAACGCTTGCCGGGCCATCGGAGACCTCCTCAACGCCGGGCACCATTACCGCGCCTCCTTCGCCATCTTCGACGTCTCTCAGACCGCCGGTACGTTGCTTCCCTGCTCGATTACGTGTCTTTTGCAGACTTCCGAGAATAACTGACCGACTGACCTCATTTCGACCAGATTTTCAATGCGACCTCTACACAAACATTGGTCACGGCGGGGGCTGGCTCGGTGGCAGTCAGCCCGCTCGCCTTTGCCCTGGTCCTCCTGCCGCTGCTGCAGATTTGAGATGGTATCTGGCCAGATGAAGGATGGTTTGGGTGGATAATTTCAGGGGTTCTGAATCGAGAGGTTGAAGTAAATGGGTTTTGTGCCGAGAGGATACCCCTTTGCGTTGTCTAGACCAAGAGTCGACGGTCATCACCGGCAGTAAGTAGATAATCACCAAAGTCGCTGTACCTAAGCATCAAAGTCGCTGTCAATGGGATGCATTGCACTGAAGTTTTCCTATTTCTCGTGTTTAGATGCCTAGCGGAACGACGGGAACCGCGTGATGATTGCCCTGTCAGTATTCGCTGGTTCCGATGTCAAGTAAGTTCTGGATGATCGCCTGCCCGCCGGTCCCTGTGGCCATATTGTTGTCCCTCAATTGAGTTGGCCGGGCAGGGCTCAGTATCAGGCAGAGTCCAACCCAATCGTCCAGAGCACAGCCCGCTTGCAACGTTCGGTCTGCGCATGTCTCACTTTCCTAAAGCTGCTTCAGCAGAGAGCTAATATCGCAGACACTGCCAACCTGCTCCTAAACCGGGCCATCTGTGGCAACATTGGCGGCTTGTCCTGAGTAATTCCTGTGTAGTCTTCTTCTTGGTGTGGCAAACAATGCAGGGTTAATTTCACAGGTACACTATGGTACTTACCTGTCTAGATGTGGTGCTCTCAACGTTTGCAGCCTGTGTTGACGTAAATTCACTGGATATTGGACGAGTTATTGACACGAAAGGGAGGCTGCCTACGCCGAGCATTGCCCCAGCGGACGGCACTGGAGGGAGGACATGTTGGCTGACTCCTCGAACGCACTGGATGAACAGCAACAACCCTCTCCGAATAGAGTGAACCCAGTTGTTCATAACCGCCCGACGGCAATATCTGCTCGTCTATAAAAAACACAGCTTGATCGCATGGCTTAGCCAACTCATTTTGACTACCGCAAACAAATTCTGAGGGCGCAACCCCTTGCAAGCGACACCAACAACCATCCACCCCACTTACACTCCACCCACGATTCTCAATGCCCCGCAAGTGGCCGGTCGATGATGATGGGGAACGCCTGCCCGAAGGGGTGAGGCGGACGGGGTACGATGCCGACACGCAGACGTACACGTACGAAGGCGCTGACGGCACCACCTACACGGGTCGGCCTGGTCAGCGGTTCGGGGAACTCACCCGAACTGGCGGACCGAGCCAGATCCCGCGCCCGACATCTTCTGCCTCTTCCCGGCATTCTCAACCACAAATCCTGGCGAATGAGGGCTCTCTACGGAAAACCCCATCGCCATCATCAACTTATTCCACCCCAACCACTCCCGACGACCACACAAACTCCTCCTCCGGCGATAGGCGGTCCCCGCAAGGAACACCACCATCGTCGTCATCATCACCTCCCTTCAACGCGAGACGCAACAAAACGTTCAGCGCGATTCTCGATTACAACACCACCACAACCACCACCTCGACCCCCACCTCCTCCATTCCCGCGGCCACCCACGCCGCCACCTATCCCCTAGAGAGGTCATCCAAACAACACAACGGGCCGACTGTGGGGGATGCCGCTAAGGAGCTCTCCAGGAGCACCGGGAGCCTCTTCCGGGAGCTGTCCCTCTGGGCCCTGCTGGCTCTCAGCAAGCGCATCAGAAAGCGGGCAGAGTCCATCCGGGCGGCTCGCGAGCGGAAGCGGTGATACGCATGGAAGAGAGGGGGAGCGGGAAGAGGGCGCCAGGGAAACGGAGGGAAGCGAATGATACCCATGATACCCAGGATGATGAGGGCAGGGGGCAATTGTGAGAACAGGCGAACTGGCGCTCATGGGGGGAATGCTTTTCCGGATATGGACAGGATAGGCCTGAATCATTAGCGAATTGATTCTTACTTGGAAACAAAAAAATGCGCTGTGAGAAGTGACAAAATGATATGAAACAATGACCGATTGCTGTTTTTTTCCCGCAAGGCTACTCAACTCGTGTTGAACAAGCCGGGTGCGTATTTCGTCATTGCTTTGTCGTAGAAAGGGCCGCACAGTTCGATTCAGCACAACTCAGTGTTAGCCTTTGCACCAATCGTGAAAATCCTCGATTTTTCTTCCTACCTTGTTCAGCAGAATCTGTAAGGCGTAATTTGACTGAAGCGTAAGATACTTAATCAAGCACATGCTGAAAGACGGCGGCGACCTGGAACAGACAAGAGTACCTTAGTTGGTGAGAGCAGTCAGGGTTATTGCTGGCGCCTGAGATACTTGAGTCGCACGGAATACTCTTCGAAGTGAGTAATGAAGCGTTACGTAATTCGCAAACAGTTGAGCTAAGATCAAAAGTCACGCAGGCCAATGCTCATTGGCTGCGCCTTGCCCGAGTAGCGATGGAGGGGACTTCTGAGCCTGATCTATTGCTGCTGGCACACGCAGCTTGCTGAGGAATTTGCCTGACTTCGGCTTTATCAACTCGTTCCGCTCACTCTGGATCTATTTGATACGAGCTACCAGAGTCATATTCACTTTTGTCTAGTGCTAAGTTTGTTCCTACGAACTTCATCGCCGACAGTCCGATGCCACGCCAACCCGATGCGTCCGTCTTGATCTGCCGCCATGCTTTCCTCTTTTGAAGCTGACTGGGACAAATATCACAAACCCACCAACGATGTCTTCTGAAAAGGAGCCGAAAGGGCTACACGGTTGCGATTTTCCGTCCGACTTCCATTCTGTCCAACTTCCGTCCGACGCTCGCGTGACCAAAACCCAAGTGACAGAATAGGTACCCAGGTGCCCGTCGAGCATCTTGTTGATCCTGGGTCCGCCGAGTCATGCGCTGCTTACATGCATTATGTACACCAAGTTGTCACCCCCTGTACCTCCTCCATATCAAGGTCCTACGATGCGCCCCGCTGCCCGAAATAGACCGCGGCCGGTGCGGCTCTGCGCTCGAAGGATCCAACGGCGCCACGGAAGGCTCATCGAGCCGTAGGCGCCCGCGATCGTGCATGCATGCAGGACGGGTGGTGCTACCCACTTCGGAGTTAATACCCCGGAGCAATGCAAGCAGCCACATCGACTTGACAAGAACCGACCTAGTGCAACGTGGCAACAGGCGCGCGAAAAGGCCTGCCCGGAAGAAGCACGGAGCCCGCGGGGCGCACCCAATATCGAAGCAGGAACGCTGCAACCATTGGGGCCCAATCAGGCGTGGCGCCGAGCAGGGCTGGGCCGGCTCCAGGTTTCCGGCTGAATGGGATATTGCTCGGACGTGGCCACAGAACATCACGCTGACTGTTCTTGATCAGGTCCCACCGCGATCCAAGGTCCGTCAATTCCTGGCTTATTGCGCCAAGTTTAAGTAAATCACGAGTACAGACTTGCCCCGCCATGTCTATAGGGCTGGCGTCGCGCTGCGCCGACGGGCAAGTCCGCCCTGCTTGGGGACGGGGATGGGTCTTGCTATGCGACAGCGGAGGAAACCGCCGCCAACCCGTCGTGAAAGGCCTGCCAACCTCATATAACTCCGCTCGGGTCTTCACTACTGCCCATCTGAGAGAGAGAAAGAGAGAGAGAGCTGGCTGGCAACCGGGATCCTGGCCTTCATAGCCAGCCATGAGGTGCTTGCTCCCTGTCGCCCTGCTCGGGCTCTCCGCCTCAGTCCACGCAACCCCAACCGTCATCCTCGAGGACGTACAGGGGACACCATTAGGTTGGAGTTTCCGCGGCTACGCCGGCCCCTCGGACAAGATCACGTTGTTTGTCGCACTGAAGGAGCCCGGAATCCAAGAGCTGAAGGCCAAGCTGCACCAGCGGCAGAATCCCGACCACCCCGAATTCGGACAGCATCTCAGCCGTGGTGAAGTCCTGCAGCACCGCCAGCCCGCGGATGCTGCAGCGCGCGCGGTTTCCGCCTGGCTGAAATCGAGCGGGATCCGCGACGTCCACAACCAGGGCAGCTTGCTCAGCTTCGAAGCCACTGCGCAGACCGTCAAGTCAATGCTCCAGGCCGACCTGGCATACTACGCCTACAACGGCAGCGACGCGCCGCCCGTGCTGCGGGCCAAATCGTACACCATCCCAGTCGCGCTGCGCGACTACATCGACTTTGTGCATCCTCTCACCAACTTCATGCCCCCGCGCCCGGGCCCGCACCATGGTCACCATAGGCATCCCAAACCCAAGCCAAAGCCGGGACACGGAACCGGACCGGGACCGAAGCCCAAACCCACCAGCCACGCTCCGACCCCAACCAGTCATTCCACATCCCGCCGTCCAACCTCGACTCCCACCCCCATCGGCGTACCCGGCAACGAAAACCCGTCCCCCAACCTCCCCTGTCTCGCGGCCACGGTGCCGGACTGCATCAAGCAGCTCTACAACATCACCTACACGCCCCCATCCACCCCGCCCAGCCCCGTCCGCCTCGGCATCGCCGGCTTCCTCGAGCAATGGGTGCTCTACTCGGACGTGGCCGAGTTCCTCGGTCGCTACGCCCCCTCCCTCTTGGGGAGCTCCACCACCACCACCAACACCACCACCCCCAGCAGCGCGGCAGCCAACTTCACCATCGAGCCGCTCAACAACGGCACGAACCCGCAGTCCCCGCCCTCCGTCGCCGGCCTCGAAGCCTCCCTGGACGTGCAGTACGCCCTCGCGCTCGGCTACCCGGCGCAGGTGACCTACTACAGCACGGGCGGGCGGGGGATCAAGCTGGACCCGGCGACGGGGCGGCCGGTCGGCTCGGGATCAAACGGTTCGGACGGCTCGGACGACGACAGTAGTGGCGACGGCAGTAGTGGTGGTGGTGGCGACAGCAGCGCTGCGAACGACAACGAGCCGTACCTCGAGTTCCTGACGGCGCTGCTGGCGCGGCCTGACGACGCGCTGCCCCACGTGCTGAGCATCAGCTACGCCGACGACGAGGCCAGCGTGCCGCGCGCGTATGCGCGGCGCGTGTGCGACCTGTTCGCGGCCCTGGCTGCCCGCGGCGTGAGCGTGCTGGTCGCCACCGGCGACGGCGGCGCGGCGGGTACCGGGCAGACGCAGTGTGTTGTTGCTGCTTCTGCTGCTGCTGCTGGCGGGGGTGGTGTGGATGATGAGGGGACGACGAAGCGGTTCGTGCCCACGTTCCCCGGCAGCTGTCCGTACGTGACGGCGGTGGGCGCGACGGACAACGTGGGCCCGCCGGTGGCCGGGGCGGTGTTCAGCGCGGGCGGGTTCAGCGACGTGTTCGCGCGGCCGGCGTGGCAGGAGGGCGCGGTGGCGGCGTACGTGGCCGGGCTGGCGGCCAACGCCAGCGACGCGCGGCTGGCGCTGTTCAACGCGTCGGGCCGCGCCACGCCCGACATCAGCGCCATCGGCGCCGGCTTCCAGATCGTCATGGGCGGCAGCGTCACCCAGGTGCTCGGCACGAGCGCCAGCACCCCCGTCGTGGCCGCCATGGTCGCGCTGGTCAACGATGCGCGCATGCGCGCCGGCAAGCCCAGCCTCGGCTGGCTCAACCCACTGCTGTACGCTGACAAGGTGCGGGCCGTGCTGCGGGACGTCCAGGCCGGCACCAGCGCCGGTTGCCGCTTCCCCGACGGCTCCACCGCGCCCGGGTGGACGGCGGTGGCCGGTTACGACTGCGTCACGGGCCTCGGAGTGGTGGGCGACTTTAACGCTTTCCTGGCTTCCCTCATGTAGGAAGGGAAGCGATAATGAGAGAGGCGAGCGCCGAGGGGCGCTGGATGTGAGCACAGTTAGCGTGTCAACATGGCGCTGTTTCTTCTAGCTTCTATCATCCGCTATTCAACTGTAACCGCTGTGGTGTTCCTTCGCTACCTTAGGCGGGGAAGAAACTTCCTCTTGCCGCACTCTCAAGATTAAAGAAACACTCAAAAACATCGTAATTCGTCCTCTCGTCATCAAGCAATCCCACTCGATCCAGCTCGGCGGCCATGCCCTTCTCACAGAGGAGCTTCACGTCTAGACGGAAGGGCGGCTTCCAATCGAGGATGTCCCTCCGAGTATGCCCCCTGGCGCTGCACCACGCCATAGCCAACCCAGCGAGGGGGCAGGGCTCGGTCGAATCGCCAAACATGTACTCGGGCTGCAGCAGGCACGCGACACGGTAGAAGCCGTCTCCCTGCTGACTGTGCGCGATGTGCCACAGCAGCGCTTTGGCGTAGAGCACCACATGCCGGAGGGGCCGCCGGCGCGCCGGCGTGGCGTTCCCCAGCGGCCGCGGGGCGTGCGTGCCGAAGAACGGATGGCGCATGAGCTGGGTCGGCGACACGTCGCGCAGCTCGCACTCGAAAGAGCTCCGGCCCAGGTCCCGGCAGTTCATGCTCAGCCAGCCGGTGCCGCGGCGCGGGTCGGGCCCCGGCGTGAGCAGCGTCAGCGCGCGCAGCCGCGGCAGGCTCAGCACGTCCAGCTGCAGGAGGGCGTCGAGGAAGTCAGCCTGCGCGGGCACCGGGTGCACGCCGGCGTGCTCGATGCGGGTGCGGTCCAGACCGTGGAAGGCGTCGAACGGGGTGCAGGTCCAGAAGCGGTCGCCGCCGCCCGGGCCGCCGTCTACCACCGTGCGGCAGACCTACTCGTCGAACACGGCGAAGATGTCGGTCTCGTAGCTGATGAACGGCACGTCGAAGCGGATGCGGTAGGGCCGTTCCAGCCTGCCGGTGATGCCGGTGAGCGGGTCCTGCAGGTACTCGGGCACGTCGAGGTAGCGCGGCGGGCGGTGGTAGTGTTTCAGCCACACCTCGCGCGACTCGGCGCAGGCGTGCAGGGGCGGGAAGACGGCCTCACTGCGCGGCTGGACGACGTAGCGGAAGTGCCAGTCCGGGTGGTTCAGGTTGACACAATTCTGGTCCGGAGGAACGCCGTCGCCGCAGAAGGTGCACATCACCAGGCCGATGACGCGCGTCGGCCGCGGGACGGCCAGCCAGATCTGCACTCGGATCTCGGAAGGGAGATAGCGGAAGAGAGTGAACTGTGACTGGTCCATGGTGTTCTGGTGCTCGAGGTGCTCTAGGTGCTCTAGGGGCTTCTGAGCATCTGATGCTTCGTATTGATGCTGTTGCTTAGGTTAGGTAAACGTAGGTAATTTAGGCGATGTAGTCGTTCGTGGCATGGTTGGGAGAAGATCAGCGACAACAGCAGCGAGTTTACCGGAAGCCTAGCCAGGCAGCAATCGGCCACCAGGCGGGCGGATTGCTGCCACCAGTCAGGCCGGCGGAGGTTCCCAGGGAAGGAAAGAGCGAGCCATGCTAGATAAGTGAGGTGGTTGATGGCGCAAAACATCTAAACCCGACTTCCTCTTGCCGCAGCCCACTCAGCAGACAACCGGCCCTGCCCAATAGTGAACTTGAAGCCTCCGATCACAATCTTTGTACCTCCGCATCAATTGGATTCTGCGATGTTGTGGGCCGCAGACCAAATCCAACGTCGAGAAACCACTGTAGACGTCTTGCATGCTCAGGAGTAACGGACGGAGTCCTGCTACATGAGACGGTGTGTGGGTTCTCAAGTTCGGCCCTCTCTGTTCGCCCCCATTGCGTCATGCATCCAAAAGCTCACCATGACCTCAGTCCCTGGCTCCTGGAACCATATATAAATGAACTTCCAACGTGGGCGGCATCTCGCTGGATACTCCGTTGAATCGAGCATCTCGAGGATAGTTAGATACATTTTTGCAAATCGATTTGCCCCCCACAACTCGCACAATGCTCCGCAGCAACATCGCCAGATCAGGCCTCAGGGCAAGCGGGATGCGGCCCCTGACCCGCCAGCCACGCGCCACCAACGTCCGGACGGCCATGTACAAGAAGGACGGGCCAGACGGCACGACTTCGCATCTCGAGTGGACGCCCAAGACGTGAGTTGCTTTGAGCGAACTACGTCTGCCAGTTACATCCAGATGATATGACCATGATGGTCATCATCTGACCCAGTAACGCATGATTCAGATACGCCGTGATAGGAGGCTCCATCCTGGCCGTCGCCGGCGGGTACGGCTACATGATGGGGAAGCCGTACAAGGTGGTCGGCAGCGAGCAGAGCCCTGCCTCCATCACCGAAAAGGCGTCCGCCGATGCCAAGAGCAAGAATCCGTGAGGGAGAAGTTGATCGCGTACGGAGCGTGGGAAAGGGATGATGGGTGCTGGCTCCTCTAGCTGGAAGTTACTGGAAGTTGGAACTGGAAGGGAGCTGGGTGTACATTCAGCGTTTTGAATCTGTTTCTAGTTGCGGTTTAAGGTCAGGAACAAAAGCAAGATACAAGCGGGCACGTCTGAAGAAAGGAGACTGGCATGCGTCAACGTCCGGGACTAGCGACCGAGATCATGCCCAACTGCAGGGGGCACGAGAGATATACTATGATCTGACGGCTTGGAATCCCTCTCCAGAGCACCTTCTGAAGTCGGGCGCTTCCTGAACTTGGAAGCTCTTGGGCCGAATCAGTTGAAACCTGGCTACAATTGGGGTGCACTGTGCAGTGATGGACATGAAGGGGGTTCAGCTTTCCTCTTCCCATGAACCGTGATCTCCGCTGTCTGCACCAGCCATCAATAGCAAACCTGACCCCCCCATCACTCTGGTCCCTCCGCTATCACATGCACCAGCCGCAAACTCCAAGCCTTGTAGTGTACCACGGCACGACAACCACACCACAAAGACCAACCATACCCGAAGCCATTCGCCGTAGAACCAAGGTAGAAACCTCGTCTTCTAGTAAACACCACTCCCATGAAGTGCAAGTGATACCAGTCTTCCAAACACCGCCGCCGACAGACCGCACGCTGTACAGCGCCCTCGGCTCCCCACATCCTGCCCTGCAAGAAGAGATCAACCAGGCACACCTCTTCGCGCCCACACCCACACTCACACACAAACCCAACCACACCACCCAAACAACCTCAGCAACATCCCTCCGTTATCCCCCGCATGGCGGACAACATCAACGCGGCCTCCTGCTCCTTGCGCAGCTGCTCGTCAGGACACCACGCCGCCGAGCTGTCCGCGGCCAAGGGCGACCCGGCATCCGCTTGCTCCGCCAACCCCAGCCCAATTCCGGTCCGAGACAATTCCAATTCCAATCCCAATCCCAATCCCGCCGTCCTTCCAAGCCCCTCCCGTTCAGAACCCCACGCCACCAACCCCTCCCGTTGGCGCGGCAGCACCTGATCCCGCTGATGCCCGTCATCGTGGCCGTGGCCGTGCCCCTCGCTGTTTCCGTTGCTGTGGCCGTCACCATGCCCGTGCCCATCGCTTTGGCCGTGCCCCTCGCCGTGCCCGTCCCGTTGGCCATGGTTGTCGCCGCCAAGGCCGTGACCGTGGCCGTGCCCGACCACCCGCACCCCACCACTCCAATCCAGTCCATCTCCCTCATGGTCCGGGCCCGGAGGCCACCGCAACAACCCAGCCAGCGGATCGGCAAAGAAGAACGGGTCGCTCCGCACACCGCCGGCCGCCGGGATCCGCGCGGACGACGACGCCGACGCGGGCGAGCCCACGTTGGACGAGATCTCGGCGCGCGGGCCGGGCGACTCGACCTTGGGCTCGAGCGCGGCGGGCTTGTGGCGGTGATGGTGGTGGTCCTCCTGCTCGGGCGGGAGGCGCTTCAGCGGGGGGAGGTGCAGCGCGGCCGGGGTTGCGGGGCGGGAGAGCGAGGGGTGTTGTGGGGTCTGTTGTTGTTGGTGGTGGTGGTGGTGGTGATGCTGATACGGAGGCGGGAGCTGATAGGGGTGTGGGTGGAAACTGGCTTGTTGGCGCTGCATCTGGGCAATGAGCCGGTCTGTTTCGCGGAAGCCGGCGTCGAGGTCTATGCCGTGGGATAAGACGGGAGTGGCCGCTGCGGGCTGCTGGGCGTGGCTCGGACGGTACGCAGGAGACGGTAGGGGTGCGGTTGGCGTTGGCAGCGGCAGTCGGAGGGACTCGGGGACTGACGAGGGCCGAAAGACAGCCGTCGTGTGAGGTAGAGAAGACGTCTTAGGTTCCGCGCGGTCATCGAGCGAGACAAGCGTCTCGACGCCGCGGATCATCCGCCACGCGACAGCCTGCTTCCGCTTGCGGCTCTTGACCGCTGCGGAGATGGAGCTGTCGCTCGTGAAGACGAGGGGTTCGTAGGGTTGGGTATCGGGCAACGGGGACGATATTGTGGCTGTCGTATGCGCCATGCTCACGGAAACAGACGGGGATGGCTCCGCAGCGGCGGCCTTATCCGCTTGAATGGCCGCGGGCGCTGACTTGCGAGGTTTCTTGGCCCTAGGCCGAGGGGAGTTCCTGCTGAGAGCACCGACGGCCGGTGCGCCGACGGACCGGCCGGTGATGCGCCGCAAGTTGACCATGATTTTGCCTACCAAGTACGCCCCGTTGAGCTTATGATCCCGCGTGGATGCCGGGCGCTTGGCATTGGGATTGAGTACGCGCTCGCGAGGAGCCTTAGCCGGCTTCTTGGGTACGGTCTTTGAAGATGGGGAAGTCGCTTGCGCTGGCACCTCTAGTGGCAGTGTCGGGCTGCATCTTTCTTGCCCGTCGACGTCGCCAGAGAGCCGACGGCCGTCTCCACGGCTCTGGCTGCTCGCCAACGTGCCGCTCTCCCTGCGTTTCTTGGGCGCCCTTTCGGCGCCATCCTTCCGTTTGCTCGACTCGGGGCCGCTGTGCCTTCGCGACACCCTGGCAGTCTTCTGTTTCTCCCCTTCCGGGAGTGCAGCACCGGGCGGCAGCCAGAGGGCCGGCTTTCTCCTCTGCAGGTCGCCGACCCACGCGTCGCAGTCCCACTGCACCCAATAGTCGATGATGTCGGCCCAGACACTCTCGGGTGGCTTCGTGAAGTTCACGAAGACCACCTTGCCCCCGCGGTCGTGCACGGCCTTTGCGAACTCCCTCACCAGCACCTTGAGCCCGTGAACCCGCATGCTCGTGCCCAAAATGAGCAGCATGTCAGGGCCCAGCGAAAGGTCGTGCTGGACTAGAGGACTGATGAGGTGGGCATGCGGGTGCTCTTCGCCGTACAGCACAATGTCAGGTCGGAGCTTGCCAACACCGAGCGCCCGTTTGCCCTTTTCCTCCCGGGCGGCCGCTGCGCCGGCGCAGTGAGGACACGTGGGCTGGCGGCCTGCAAGGGTGTCGGCTAGTCGGGCTTCTTCGTCCCACGACGCCGTCCGGGCGCAGACAAAACAGCGGAGCTCGGCCAAAGACCCGTGCAGGAATACGCATTCGACACCTCGATTAGGAGCCGCGGGCCCGGAGGAAACGGAGTCGGAGGCCGACTGTGACAGCGGCGCGCCAGGTTCGAGGCCCTGCGTGTCGTCTGCGTTGCCATCGGTCACCTTGTTCGAACGATTTAGCCCGGAGGAGCTGCGGCTGGCTCTTAGCGAAAAACGGTATCGACTTCCTGCTCCCAAAGACAGCGATGTGCTGAGGCCCACGCGTTCCTCAAGTTGATCGATGTTCTGAGTGTAGCATCTCACCAGCTTCCTGCTGTCGCGCAGGACGCTGACGAAGCGGTGGCTGCTGGTCGGCTCGGCGCTGCGCACTTTTTGGCGAAGCGTAGACACAAATGTGTAGAAGACCGAAGTCTTGATCGGACAAGACCAGATCCGTGCGTCGAATAGGTCACGGCCCTTCATGATCGGAAGGGAGGCCCGTGAGGACGCGAACGATGTCCGTGACGACAACAGGGGAGTGGAACTTGACGAGGCCTCAGAGCGCCGAGACTGGGATGAGTCGTCGTCGCTTTCGCCGGACGAGTCGGTCGACTCCTGATAAGGGTCAAACGTGATCGGCGGCGGGGAGGAGAGAGGGGAGGAGCTCCCGGGAAGCGAATCCAGGTGGCTGAGCCTGGCCATGGGCCGCGGAGTCTCGAGGATGAGGCGCGGAGGAGACGAGGTAATAGCAGCGGAGCCTTCCGCAGCCGACAGGGTCGGGTTCGTGTCGTTAGGGTTCGGCCGCCAAGGCGAGGTTGGAGGACTGAGGAGAGGCGTGGATGATCGCAGCGGGGAATCCAGGCCTGTGACGGGCGACCCCGGTTCTTGCGCCGCCATCCCCACGTCGGGTCGAGGCCCCTGTGGGCTGGGGGATCGTGGCTGATCTCGCGGAGGGCTCATGTCGTCCGCTGCTCGCGTCTCGTTCTTTGCGGCAGGCTTATACAAGCCCGGAAATGGTCTCTCGGGCACATCATCCGCTATCCGGGGCCGTTTTCGCGGTCTTTCGTCGGGCGGCGCGTCTGACACGGCCGCGTTGTTGCTGCTTCCGTGCGCTTTCTGTTGCGCAGCCTCGAACTGGGCCTGGATCAGCGAATAGAGACCGTTCTCAGAGCGGAAGTCCTGCATCCTGGTCAGCGGGGCCACACGGGGATTGGCAAGCAGATGCGACGCGTTCGTACGGGAATGCCCGAGTTGGTGCTGATGCCGGCCCCGGTGATGACCACAATCTTCCGTGCCTTCCACAACGTATTCGCGATGTCTTGGAGTAATGGGTCGCAACCCGGCTCAACGTGTGCCGTCGGCATCGCGAACACCCAGCGAATGGGTTTGGCATAGGAAGGACTCGGAAGGCGGGAAACAGCACGCCAGCGCAGGGAGCGGCGTTAGACCATTCGGCGGTGGGTTTATCGAGGCATGATTCGCGGGCGATGTAAGAAGGACGGCTTCTCTCGGCGTGTGTGCGCGACAACACCCGAGTTCGAGACGAATGGGGCCGCGCCGGGGCGACAATCGCGTTCGGGATCTTGGACCGTCGCTATTGTTGTCGGTCTCGGCGCTCGGGGCCACGGACGCGTCCAAAATCGAACGATGGTGGGGTAGCTTCCGGCTTGCTGCGAGTAACTCGAAGGGTGGTGGGTTTTTGAGATCGGGAGCGCAGCATTGGACGCAGAGGCTGGTAGAAAGAATCATGCGTGTTCTGGAGTTGTTGCTTCGGAGGTGGAAATGCTTCCAGGTTGACGTCGGCTGGCGCTCCCGAGGCAGTCGGGGTCATGGGTGGGTGCGACGCGCTCGAGATCGACAGGGATGGGAGGTACTGAAGTGAACTGCTCCCGTCGGCAGTGTTGTGGAGCTGCGAGCCCCTGCCGCCGCCGCGCCGCCAAGAACCACCTCAAGCACAGCAGGGCGGGGTTTCCTGGGGTGTGTTGTCCGTACCTCGAATTGCTGTCTCCGAACAATTGATGGGTCCTGATTCTCATCGACAAGATGAAAAGGGGAAAAAAAAGAAGAAGAAAAAGAAAAGAAAAAAAAAAGGAAGGAAAGAAAGAAACAAAAAGAGGGAGGTATTTTCCGAGCTGGCGCCTAGTTTTATTCGGGTACACCTAGCTTCAGCTGGTTCCTGTGACGCTACACATGAGTCTTGAGGTTGATGTTTGGAGTTTCCTCCCAGTCCATGCCCCGCAAGCTCCCAAGGCCCACAAGCGGTGCAGTATTCCGTCTTCTCTAAAAGCTGTGGAACAGTGGCAGTGACCACCTCAGCGCCGGAGACCAGGGATTCCCTCCCCCCCCCCCCTCCCCCAAGCAACGCCGTTATCACAGCCCCTCATAAGGTATACGGCGCTCGGGAACCAAGCCGTAACATCACAACTTCCAACGGCCTGGCGCTGTTTGTGCTCTCGGACCGCTCACATCCCAGAGAAAGGCACAGGAGACTCAAGGGGAGGAGCTCTGCACGTGTCGGGTTTCGCCGGCGCAACGCGGCACTTGGTCATGGAACCAGACACCCGAGCTCCGCACCCCAGTGATGGCACGCGTGAGTGTGGCATCTTGACGCAGTGAATAGTGTATGCATGTATGATAGGAAATCAGCCGCAAGCCGGCTCATCGCCAGCCGTGGCAGCGGGCGCCTCTGTGCCCTTCCCGTAAATACCGCCATCAAGGATGACGGCTTCGTTGTCGTCCAAGTCATCCTGGACCCTCCGCCACCGCGTACTCCGGTCCCTCCTCCCTTCCAGCTCGGCTCCCTTTCCCTTGGCATCGTACACCGGCCTGATCAAGCCGCCCAGCAGCGGGTTCTTGCTGAACGCCCCCGGCTGCCCCTTGGGGGCGGCGTCCGTTTCCCCCAGCACCGGCAGCGCTCCTCCCCCGCCACCATCGCCGTCCTCCTCCTCCGGGGTCGGCGGCCGCTCCACCTTGACCGTCTTCTTGAACACCTTCTTGCCCGTCAGGTCGATGCTCACCACCTGCTGGCGCTTCTCGTACTCGGGCTTGGCGTTCCACTCCATCTCCCTCAGCAGCTGCTGCTGCTTCTTGAGCGCCAGTGCGCGCTCCTCGGGGCTCGCCCACATGCTCCCCACCGCCGACGCGTCAAAGTCGGCCGCCTCGTCCCGCACCGTGGTCCGCTTCGCGTTCTGCGCCTGGAACCCGAGCAGCTTGTCGCGGTGCTGCAGCGCCATCGCCTCGGCGACCGTCAGGTCGTCCGCGCCGGCGCCGGCGCCGGGGCCGGGACCGGGCCCGCGTGCGGCGCGCCGGTGCGCCTCGCGGTCCAGCGCCATCCGCTCGCGCCCGCGCTCGGCCCGCAGCTCCCGGATCATGCCCTGCACCTCGGCCGGGCTGAGCAGCGGCGCGCCGCAGAAGGTGCAGGGCCCGAGCCCCTCCTTGACGCAGATCACCTTGCCGCAGCGGAGGCAGTTGGGCGCGGCCTCGAGCAGCGGGTGCCGCGTCGCGACGCAGTTGCAGCGGCGCGCGGCGATGCCGGCCGCGCTGTTGGCCGCGTGCGTCGGGTTGGTCGTGATCTCGAGCGCGCGGATCGCCCGGTCCAGGTCGGCCAGCGCCGTCGACGTGCCGTGCATCGGCACGCCGCCCGTGATGGACACCTTTGTTGTCGCGGCGGGAGCGCGGCTGCGGGACGAGGACGGGCCGGGCGTCGAGGTGCGGGAGACGGGGTTGGAATGGGATTTCGTTTTGGGCAGGCCGAGCTCCGATACGAGGGTCCCCGCGGCCGCAGACGGGGGAGGCTTCGAGGGCTCAGGGGCCGTCGTCTTGCCACGGTTGGCCTTGTGATTTGAAGCTGAAGGCGTCGACGCGCCCGACCTCGCGCCTGGCATGTAGTCTTCCTGCTGGTCCTTCTTATTGTACACGGTGCCTGGCGCTGATTCGAACGACGCGACTTGGCGGGGCGGCGGGGTGTGGAGGGCCGGCTTCTTTTTCTTGGGCGCGCGGCGGGGCTTCGGCACGGCGTCGGCTTCGGAGTTCTGACCGGAGCTGGTCTCCGCGGAGTGCACAGCGGCCGGCGCGGGCCTCGGATCGGCGCGTCGTGCGTTGAAGGCGGAGATGAACTCGACGACCTGGGGTGAGTCACCCAGCATGTTGCTGAAGTGCTCGGCCGCCTCGGCCTTGGACAGCGTCGAGGCGTACTCGAGCACCTGCTCCAGCCCGTCGTCGGGCAGTGGGAGCAACTGGAACAATTGCGCTTTGGACATTGTCGCGGCAGGCGGCAGTCAGACTCGGCTTCGGACTCCCAGGCGATGGAGGAGCGGCGCTGCAGCTTGACGCTGGGCGGCCCACTGACGAGCCGAGGACAGGTGGAGATTGCATCGGCCCCACTCGGCTGTCAGCGGAAGCCGAACAGGGGCGTGCACCCGGCTCCGGCCCCACACCGCGGCTGAACGTGTAAGTGACAACGGGATCTCCGGTCCGCACTTCACAGTGTACCGATCCGGACTTTCTGTGTCTTCAGCAAGGTGCCGCGCCGGCCTGGCCTTTCTTGAACCCCCGTCAACCACTCCTCCCCCCGGTCTTAGGGCATTGACTTTAGGGCTCAGAGCGGAGACAGGCGGTGCCAGTTAAATTCAAATTGTGCAAGCCCTCCTCGAGGTCATTCTCACAATAATTCATCTCGCATTTTCGCTGAAGTTCTGCACATTTTCGCTGAAGTTCTGCGCATTTTCGCTGAAGTTCTACGGCCGATTGATCAGTGATCCCCAACCAGCGCGTCAAAACTATTCAAATTCCACTCCAGATACCTCATTTCCATTATATCCCACTGACGATCGTTCGACTTCGATCACTGATCAGCTACCGGACAACCAGTTGCACTCATCAAGGACCGAGTAATACCACGACGATGTCAGCTCGCGGCAACCCCTCTCCTGCCTCGCCGGCCAACGAGGTCTTGACCTTCGCGGCCATTGTTGAGAAATGCGAGAAAACGAACATCGCGATCGAAGAGATGAAGAAGCTGGCTGTAAGTCTTCTTCTTCCGAGGCCTCGTTGGACCGTTAATGGTCGTATGGCAATTGCAACCGTTGCTGACATGGAGCAGCCGGCGCGCGATGTTGAGCTGAGGAATGCCGGCAACACTCCCCCCATTAAGTGGTAAGACAACCTGAGCTCTTTTCTGCCTTTTCCGCCATCTTTAGCTTTGGGGAGCTCTTGTTTGCTCCCGAGACAGTTCCTTTGCTCCCGAACTGCTCCCGATGTCCCGATCAGAGAAAAACTAACTCATGTTGTTGAACAGGGATCGCCAGGGCTACTGCGAGGCCGCGCTGATGCAGGCCACTGGCCAAGAGGCCGAGAACCCGTGCGAGAGATGCGCAGAAGGCAAGGGGAGATTTGTCGGATGCGTTGTCTCCCCAATTGCTGGCAAGGGGGCTTGCGCCAACTGCAAGTTCACCAGCAGGGAAAAGACATGTTGTTCCCTCTACGCCGGGAACAACGACGACAACTCCGCCGGTACGTCTCCATCGGACCGAAAATCAGCTTAGCGCCCCTCGCCGCGGTGCTCTTTGACGTTGATGCTGATGCCTTACATATGCTGCAGAACCCGCCACGAGGAACAAACGTGCGCGTGACGAGGCCGAGGAGGACGCTCCCCGCCCTGCTCCGGTTCCTGCCGGGGCAGCTTCACGCCCGCGCCCCAGGACTCGTCGGAGCGCGGAAGTGCCAGACGCCGCACCTCCCCCCCGCGGCCCCTCCCGCAACGCGGCGGCTGGAGAAGGCCCCAGCCGCCGCCCCGGGAGCGCTCGCACTTCCGCCGCAAGGAGGGCAGACGCCGCGCCGAGGGCAGCCGCGGGAAGCCGGGTTGATGCACCCGGCGATGCCGAGGGGGCTGGGGCTGGCCACGAGGAGCCAAGCTACCAGCAGCTCCTCAGCTTTCTCGTCCCCGCCATGGCCTCATCCCATGGCTGGTCTGCCAGCGACAAGCGCGACGCCGCCAAGATGTTTCGCAAGCTGGCCGGCACCTTAGAGAAGTCCGCCGACGACCACGACAAGTGAATGGGCTGGGAGAGAACTGTCCGCCTGTCCTCAGGCATATATTTTATACTTTGGGCTGGTCTGTTCCACCATCGCTTTTCTGTTACTCGGATGGAACTTGAGGTTGCAGTTGCCATGGGGAAGGTTGCGGCGTTGGAATTAGGGTTCTTCAGTGGCACACTTCGCTAAATTTTGCTCGTTTTCTTCACGTCTCCGTGTGATTTGTCGTGAGAATAGCGATGTTGGTTGTTGAGCCGTCCATTTCTCATCGTCTAAACATGGTCGACGGATCAACCAGATCAAGGTTTCGAACGACTCAAACCCACCCAAATGAATTCAATCCATTTCAACGCACTTCAGCGAAAATGGCCTTGTTCATATATAGCCCTGTAATACGCCTCCTAACCCAGGCTTCAGACCACAGCCACCACCAACCGCCCTGTTCCTGTTTTCGTCCTACTCTCTTGGTTTAGCGTGCAAACGAAGCCGGTCACGAAGCTCATCGCATCAATAAAGATTTGACAACAGATTGATCAACTGCATTAACTTTTTGTCATTACCATGCACACAATTCAACTCATATAGAGCCTCATAACTGAGTTGATTGAGTTATTTGGAACTGTGCGCTGAATCGTTAATCACCTCAGCCCAGGAAACGTGGCAGACACCGTCAGCAGCCGAACCTCATCCAGTCTCTGCATTGCGGTCATAAATGGCCCAATACGAGAAGAAAGCAAGCAGTGTCTGGAAACAAGCAGGGTAAGTCAAGTGAACGTACCCAAAAATTCTAAACACTGCTCGGTTTGAGCGTGAATCAGAGTCCCCTTGATCTGAACCACATGGGATACTATCTCCAAGTTGGGGCCAATGAATACCCTTTTGCACAACAAGTCTGAGCAACGAATCTGTGCTATTGTAGCCAGGAACAAAGGCAAAGAGGGCGACGGTGAACCTTCCGAGCCCGGTGCACGCGACACACGAAGGGGTTCACGAATCATATATTGACAAAAAAAAAGGAAAAAGAAAAAAAGAAAGGAAAAAAGACAGAAAGGAAAGAAAGAAGAAAAGAAACCGACGTACAACTGTTACACCACGCCGGGTACACCATTCCCGGGAACCGGGTATCAGGCGCCCGCTGCCTGACACCCCAGCGTCAACCCACGGTGAGGAAAACACGCAGTGGCGAATGGATAGAAACCCTCGTGTATGACCTTTCCGGCGACTCATGACCTCGTTAACCCAGTACGAGCCCATTCGCCAACCCCCGTCTCACACAAACTCAGACCCCGTCACCCGGAGAAACTCCCCGACCGTGTGCAGCCACAACCTCCGGACCAGATCGCCGTCCCTCAACTTCTGCACCGCCTCCTCCACCTTCTCCTCCTGCGGCTCGCCGTCAAAGCTCACCGAGTACACCCCGCTCCCGTCGCGCGCATCGCTGCCCCTCGCAACGCCGACCCCGGGCGCCCGGGGCACGCCAGCAGTGGCGGCGACGTCGACTCCGCACCGGGCGGGGAAGCGCGCGCTGGTGGCGAGGAAGAGCTGCCTCTCGCCGGCCTCGGCGAGGGGCACGGAGATCATGGGGCCGACGACGGCGCGCAGGGCGGAGCGGACGAGGCCGGCGCCGCCGCCGGCGGAGCCGCGCAGGTCGCGGCCGAGGTTGGTGCGCACGATGCCCGGGAAGGAGTGCACGAAGGCGACGTCGGGCGCCTCGAAGGCGAGCGACTCGAGCGCGAGCGTCATCATGGAGCTCGTGTGCGCCCGCAGCGCCGCCCCCGCCGCGCCGCCGCCCCCGGCCCCCGCCAACGACCGTCCTTGCAGGTCGCCCGCGTACAGCGTGCCCTCCTTGGTGCCGCCGAAGACGGTCACGACGCGTCGCAGCCCGGTCGCTTTTTGGAGCAGCGGGAGAAGGTTGACGATGAACCGGATTCGGGCGTAGTAGGTTACTGCGGTCGGGTAGTAGAGTCCTTCGGCTGTGTCTGTTACAATGGGGAGGGGGTCAGCTAGGGCTAACCTGGTGGCTAACAGGGCCTCGGGCCGAATGATATAGCTAAAGTATCTAAGAGAGGCGGGGAGCATGGCGTTGAAATGCAAAACGGGGCTTACCTCTGCCTGTGATCAGCGTGCCCGTAGTGAGGAACAGCAGGTTGATACGGCTTTCCTCGGTCTTGATCTCGCGACACACATCGTCGACGTTCTGCAGGAGGGAAAGGTCGGCCTTGATGAAGCGGTACTTCCCCGCCGGGTTGAGCGTGGTCAGCTCGGCCGTGAGGCGGGCGGCGGCCTTCTCGGAGCGGCCGACGAAGTAGATCCTGGGCTGGACGGCGTGCTTGGCAAACTGGCGCATGGTGGTCTCGCCGATGCCGCTGGTGCCGCCGGCAAAGACGACCACCATCCCCGCCGGGAGACACTCCGGAATGCGGGCGTTTGAGGCCCTGATCTGCTCGAGGGAGACCATCACGGCCGAGGATATCGCAGACCCTCCCGCCGACGCGTGGATCGACGATCGACGGATCAAGACTTCTTAGAAACGCCAGCCTCAGCAGGGACCTGGTGAAGGAAGTTGTGACTCCAGACAAGGACAAGGGACAAAGAGTAGGCAGGCTGTGTGGGTTAGGTGTAGCGGATGATGGCAATGAGCGCAGTCAGGTGGGGGAGGGAAGGCGGCGAGCGCAACATCGAGGCTCCCGGAGACATCAAGGCCCCGGGGGTACAACGCCATCATTAACGGTTCCGTCAGCTATGTTCGCCAAAATCAGTAATATGGACTTCTGCAGGAGCGCCCATCAAGTGAGCGAGTGAGCGAGTTGTGCGCTGTCGCGATCCGCGGTCCGTACTCTGCGCCGACAGATTTCGGCAGACAGTTCGGTCAGCCAAGCCGGCGCCTGCCTGAGCCAACTGTGAAGTTAGGTAACCACCAGGTATGTTGCAAGTCTGCGCACTCCGTACTGTGTATGATGGTGATTGAAGAACCACAGCCGATCCTCGCTGTTTACGGCCCGCCGTTGGGGCGCCGATTCCGCGGGATCGTCAGACATCCTCGGTGCAAAAGTAATCCGTGCAGACGCTGAGTGGATGGTGTGGAGAGTGCAATCAAGGCGATCGGCGACCACTTAACCCCGTTGGGCATTGGACTGCACCTTCCCGAGATCCCCAGAGCGCTAGATCAAAGATCCCTCTGCCGAGCCGCCAACCATCGCGATTGGCTGCCACTGCACTTTCCCTCCCGTCGGCCCCGGGGGCCAGGCCGACCCAAGCCGAGCACAGCAAGTTGACATACCTAGGTAGGTGGTATCGATGCCCTAGCGGTAGGTGGGGGAGGAACCGAGCGTTAAAGCAGGAACCAACCTCGCAGCCCAGATCGCTCACGAAAAACGCCGACTCTCTTGACGATGTGGGGTCCTGGCTACCCTGGCGCTTTTTAAGAACGGAGTCGATCACGCCCAAAACTAACGCAATGACAGGACTGCAATCACAGGACTGACTCCCATGCTGCCCAAAGGAAAGGTCTCTGCATCAACCCTTTGCCCGATCATTAATCGCCTAGTCCAGCCCGCCAGACAGCACCCTCCAACCTCGTCCTTGGTCGACCAGGTAGTGATTCATGCGCATGCCCCAACCCGGGTGGTGCAACGCTCACACAGTGCGGAAGAGTTATCCGCAAACATCCCGATTGGGGCTGGCAATCCGCTGTGATGCCATCTCACAAAAACAAGCAACCCGCCACAGGCGCGGGCTTGGGGGGCCTGCTGCAAGGATTTGCGCCCCAAGGTCGCCGAAGGCAGTGTTGTCGTTCGCAAGTGTTGTAGTGGAGTTCACCCAAGCTCAGGATCGCCGCCATTCCGTCGGCAAGTCCCTGGAGTCTGTCTCGATTGCGCAGAAGAACCAACAACCCCCGGAGCGAGGCGCCGGCGACCCCCACATCAAAAGAAGCCAATGATCAGCCAGATGCAGCGCACTGATCCCAAGGCGGCACAAACGACACGACCGCTTCTGCGATCCAGCGATGCAACTCGTCACCGCCTCATTCCCGCGCCCCAGGCAGGGAGCTGCGTCCGCCCCCCTGGACGCCGGCTGCCGGCTGCCGTGCGCCGTGCGCCGGACTCGGACTTTGTATGTGGGTCAGCCCGGAGTTTCTCGGCAGAACGGGTCCCATCCTCGCCCGGCTGGCCTCAGAACGATGGAAGTCGAGATGCGGACCACGTGCCGGCCCCGAGGGGACTTGGAATGCAAAAGGCCAGCACGTTGCTTGGCGCATCTATTCTACACTCTGCTGGATTGAAGCTAATGACATGCAGCTTTCAGGTTTCGACTGGCCGGCCAAGGGGCCGGTCTCACCCTCCGGCCTTCCCTGGTTCGTCGATTCGATGGAGTGAGACTCGGAGTTTGCCGGTCGACGGCGCCGTCGGAGTATCTACCGCGCAACCCCTCAAGGAGAGGGGCTCAACGGCAGCTACGAGTTGTCACATAAACCCGGCTATCGATGCTGCTTCGAGCACTAACCGATTTCGAGCGGCCGGGAGCAGTCGCACGAAGGCATACGAACCCACTTAGTTAATCGTCTCATCGGATGAGGCCATGGCTGTGCGTGTGACGCTAGAGTGGAGATGTTGATAGTATCTACCACCCATGGCGATGGCTCAAGTCGGGAGTTTGGAGATGCCGGCTCCGTACTTATACCACCCGTAGCCCTCTTAACGCTGGGCTGCAACACACCGCGGTCCCTTGAACTTCCTCACCTTGGATAACGCTGCCCTTTGATTAGCTGCTGGGAGAGAAATTGCAGGATGACTTCCAATAGCCCTATTGCCATCATTGGCATGAGTTGTCGGTTCGCCGGCGATGTCGACAGCCCGGAGAAGCTGTGGACGCTCTTGGCTGAGGGCCGGAGCGCATGGTCCCAGATACCCAAGGACAGATTCAACATTGACGGCTTCTACCACCCAAACTTCGAGAAACTGAACGGGGTGAGCAGTGGGCGGAGGTTCCCAGTAGGCAAGTGAGACAGAGTGCTGATACGGGCGATACCCAAGACAAACGTCGTTGGGGGCCATTTCCTAACAGAAGACATCGGCTTGTTCGACGCCCACTTTTTCAACCTGTCAGCCGAGACCGCAGCAGTAAGTGACCCTGGCATGGCATCTCTGGTCTTGATGTGGCAAATGGGGGCTGATGATGCGTAGGCTCTCGACCCCCAGTTCAGGCTTCAGTTAGAGACGACCTACGAGGCGCTGGAGAGCGGTAAGACGGCGCCGGCGCCACGGCAATCATTCTCATCCTCCAATCCGATCCTGGGTGGACGCTAAATTCTCGCAGCCGGTATAACATTACAGGATGTGGCGGGCTCCAACACGTCGGTATTCGCGGGCTCCTTCTTCCGCGATTACCACGAAGGCCTCATCCGCGACCCCGACTCGCTGCCCAGGTTCCTCCTCATGGGGACCGGAGCGGCCATGGCATCGAACCGTCTATCCCACTTCTTCGATCTGCGCGGGCCCAGCATGTCGGTCGACACCGGCTGCTCCACGACCCTCACAGCCCTCCATCAGGGCTGCCAGAGCTTACGCGCAGGGGAGTCGGATATGGCGATTGTGGGCGGCGCCAATCTCATGTTCAACCCAGACATGTTCCTGGCCATGTCTTCGATGACGTGAGTTGGCCGGAGAGCTGTGAGCGTACCGGTTTCGGTGCGTTTCTCTGACTACGAGACAGACTCATTTCCAAAGACGGCAAGTCGTATGCGTTTGACAGCCGCGCCAACGGGTACGGCCGCGGCGAAGGATCTGCTACGGTGATCTTAAAGAGGCTCGACGACGCGCTGCGTGACGGCAACCCGATACGAGCGGTGATCAGGGAAAGCGGGATCAACCAGGACGGCAAGACGGAAACCATTACCACACCCAGCGGAGAAGCACAGGAGGCTTTGATCCGCGACTGCTACCGGCGAGCCGGCCTCGACCCGGCGCAGACGGCCTACTTCGAGGCGCATGGCACGGGAACGCCGACAGGAGACCCCATTGAAGTCGCGGCCATCGCCTCGGTGTTCAAAGACACCAGGCCGGGCGGCGAGCCCCTCCGAATCGGCTCGGTGAAGACGAACATCGGCCACACCGAGACCGCGAGCGGTGTTGCGGCAATCATCAAGGTCGCGCTGGCGTTAGAGAAGGGCCAGATCCCGCCGAGCATCAACTTTGAGAAGCCAAACGAAAAGTTGCGTCTCGACGAGTGGAACCTCAAGGTTCGTTCAGCGGGAGACTTCCTGTCGAACAAAAAGGTGTGCCGCACTGGTGAGCCGCCCACTGACTGTTGCGCGGTAACTACTAGGTGCCTACCGAACTCGAACCTTGGCCAGAGACCCAGGGCATCAGGCGCGCATCCATCAACAACTTCGGGTACGGCGGGTCCAATGCCCATGTGATCATGGAAGAATACGGCTCGTTTGTCGCTTCTTCCTCTTCCAACTTGCTCCAACACCACGCAACCAGCCACGGAAACGGCCATGGCGCCGCCAACGGCCACGCGAATGGCGCCAACGGGCACTCCAACGGTCACTCCAACGGTCACAGCGATGCATCTTCTGCGGGCCGCTCCCGCGTATTCGTGGTCAGCGCTAAGGACGAGAGGGCCACGCAAGCCATGGCCGACAATCTCAGAGAACACCTCCGGACCGTCCAAGTCGGCGACGAGAACAAGTTCCTGGACAACCTGGCTTACACGCTCGGCCACCGTCGAACACAGTTTCCCTGGGTCTCGTCGTTTGCTGGCAGCAGCATCACAGACCTCATCAAAACCCTCGAGTCCGGCAAGGCGACCAGGCCCGCCAAACGAGGCGCTCTTCCGAGGTTGGGCTTCGTGTACACTGGCCAGGGTGCGCAGTGGTGGGCCATGGGACGGGAGCTCATCGACGCGTACCCGGTTTTCAAGGCCGCTCTGATGGACTGCAACAGCCATCTGCAGAGCCTTGGAGCACAGTGGAATGTGATAGGTATGACACGACGCTGCGGACCAGCAAAATCAGTCTCGCTAACACAACTCAGAGGAGCTCAGCCGCGACCAGGAAACCTCGAGGGTGAACCAGCTCGATTACAGCACGCCAGTCTGTGTTGCGGTGCAGATTGCACTGACAGAGCTGCTACGAGCTTGGGGGATCAACCCGACGGCAGTGACAAGCCACTCCAGCGGAGAGATTGCCGCGGCCTACGCTGCCGGAGCCCTCGACCTCGCCTCGGCCATGGCCATCGCATACGCACGCGGCGGGCTGGCCTCGGAGTCAAATCGCCAGTTTGCCCGGAAAGGCGGCATGATGGCCGTCGGCCTCGGCGCCAAAGACGGCCACAAATATTTGTCGCAGGTCTCCAACGGGAAGGTGGTGCTGGCCTGTGAGAACAGTCCCAGCAGCATTACCATTTCCGGCGACGTCTGCGGCATTGACGAGCTCGAGAGCATCCTCAAGCAAGACAATGTCTTCGCCCGGCGTCTCAGAGTTGACGCGGCTTGGCATTCGCATCACATGGAGGCGGTGGCGGATGCCTACTACGCCTCGATGGATGGCAAGGTCCGGCCCGCCCAGGACCGGCTCGACATCGTGTTCTCGTCCCCTGCGACCGGGACCCGGCTGGACGACGTCCAGGAGATTGGAAGCCCCGCCCATTGGGTGAAGAGTCTGACCGGACCTGTGCGTTTCGTCGAGGCGTTCTGCAGCATGTGCTTTGAGGCCCCCGGCAGCAAGCCCGCTGTCGACATGGTCATCGAGGTCGGGCCTCACGCAGCGCTCTCGGGGCCGATCCATGATATCATGGGCATGGCCGACTTCAGCGACGTCAACATCCCGTACGGAAGCTGTTTGGTCAGAAAGCAGAACGCTGTGGACACAATGCACGCACTGGTCAGCAACCTCCTGCAGAGAGGCTACCCTGTCAATCTCGCCGCTGTCAATTTCCCCTATGGCATGCACGGGCTGAAGGTCTTGCACGACCTACCACGCTACCCGTGGAACCACCAGGCAAGACATTGGAACGAACCGAGGACGAACAGAGCCCTTAGGAACCGCCAGGAGGCTCCTCATGACTTGCTTGGCTCGCTCGTCCTTGGCACCAACATGAGCGCGCCTGCGTGGAGGCATTTTATCCGCATCAACGACGTTCCTTGGGTTAGGGATCATGTTGTACAGAACAACATCATCTATCCTGCGGCGGGCTACCTGTCCATGGCGATCGAGGGAGCGTACTATCTCGCCTTCCGGCAGCTCGGAAGCAGGAAGATCCATGGATATCGGATGCGGGATGTCGACGTACTCAACGCCCTAGTGGTTCCGGAAACAAGCGAGGGCATCGAACTGCAGCTCTCGCTGAGACCATGCGGTGACCGGGCGCTCGACACCAAGGACTGGTCCGAGTTCCTGGTTCAGTCGGTCACCTCGGACAACAAATGGACCGACCATTGCAAAGGTCTGATTCTGGTCGAATACGATGCCCAGGAGGCGCAAGGGGCCGGCAGGACCGACGTACGTCTGCCCGGACACAACAAACTCGGCCAACCAGTGGACGATTCGGCATACCGAGTCCACATCAGTCCTCGGGACATCTACGCCAGCCTGAGATCTGGTGGTATCTGCCATGGGCCCATCTTCCAAAACCTCAAGAGCATTCGTGCCCGCAGCAAGCAGTCGGTCACGTCCTTCTGTATCGCCGATTCCGAGTCGGCCATGCCGAAGCGGCACCAGCATCCGCATATTGTGCATCCTACTACACTGGACTCGGTGTTCCAGGCAGCTTACACGGCGGTGCCCGGAGCCGGGAGTACTCTTGGCACACCCAAAGTCCCCAGATCTATCCGCAAGCTGTGGGTCGCTCACGGCATCGCGGCCGTGGCTGGGCACCCCTTCAAGGCCTACACAGACCTGAGCCACGTCGACTCGCAGACCATGACCGCTTCCATCACCGTCGCCGACGCCGCCGCCGACAATGCAGACGCCATTCGGTCACCCGTCATCACGGCAGACGGGTTTGTGTACCAGTCAATTGGCGACGTTCCTCGTCAACAAGCGCCTGCCTGGGAACAGGACAAATTTGCCGCGGTGAAATGGGCGCCCGACATTACGTTCCTCAAGGACTCGCATCTCAAGAAGAGGTTGGGCAGCGAGATATCTGGCAAGGAAGCCGAGCAGCTGATGGATCTCCGTCGGGCGTGTTTCTTCTACATATGCCACGCCTTGGACGAGCTCACGGCGTCCGACGTGCAACGCATGGAGTGGCACCAGAAGAAGTTCTACATTTGGATGAAACTTCAGGTCGAGCTCGCGCGGACAGGCGAGCTTGCTCCGGGGAGCAGCGACTGGGCCAAGACCACGGCCAAAGAACGAGCAAAGCTCCTGGAGAAGGTCCGAACGGGGAGCACCAACGGCGAGCTCGTGTGCAAGCTCGGCTCGCACATCGTGGCCATCCTCCGCAACGAGGTGACGGCGCTCGAGCTGATGCTCGAGGACGGCCTGCTGACGCGGTACTACCTGGACGGGCTGAAATGGGCGCGCGCCAACGCGAAGCTGGGCGAGCTGGTCGCGCTGTACGCGCACAAGCACCCGCGCGCCAGGATGCTCGAGATCGGCGGCGGCACGGGCGGCGCGACGACGCAGATCCTGGCCGCGCTGGCGCGGAGCGGCGGGCCCTCGTCGCCGCGGGACCTCCTCGCCTCGTACGACTTCACCGACGTGTCGTCGGGCTTCTTCGAGGCCGCCAGGGAGAAGTTCCGCGACTGGGCGCCGCTGATGCGCTTCAGGAAGCTCGACATCGAGCAGGAGCCTGCAGGCCAGGGGTTTGAGGAGGGCAGCTATGATCTGGTCATCGCCTGCCAGGTGCTCCATGCTACGCGGTCGATGCAGAGGACGATGGCGAACGTGAGGAAGTTGCTCAAGCCCGGCGGCAAGCTGTTCATTATGGAGACCACCAAGGATCAGATGGATATCCAATTTGTGTTTGGCTTCCTCCAGGGATGGTGGCTCAGTAAGTTCATCATCATCATCATGCGTTGCTCTGATTGCGCAGTTACTGATAGCCTGCACCGTGTAAAGGCGAGGAGGAAGACCGCAAACTCAGCCCGTCGCTGACGGTGCCCTTGTGGGACCGCGTGCTGCGCCAGACCGGGTTCCGAGGCGTCGAGGCCGAAGTGCGCGACTGCGACGACGAGGAGCTGTACTCGTTCAGCGTCATGTCGTCGACCGCTGCGTGCAACCCCCCCAAGTTCGACTTCGACATCGCCTTGGTCACGGCCGCAGCGTCGACGCCGCAACCCTGGCTTGACCAGCTGAGGCTCTCCATCGGCTTGCTGACCTGGACGGTGCCCACGGTCCATCCTCTCGAGTACGCGCCGGTCGACGAGAACAAAGTCTGCGTCCTCGTGGACGACCCGGAGCATCCGGTGCTAGCGAATGCGGATGCAGCGCGGTTCGAGGCGCTCAAGGCCGTTTGCACCAAGGCCAAAGGTGTGCTCTGGGTGACCCGGGGCGGTGCCGACGCCTGCGTGAATCCCCTCGCTAGCCTCGCTTCTGGGTTCCTCCGGTCTCTCAGACAAGAGTACGCCGGAAAGCCCCTGGGCACGCTGGACCTCGACCCGTCCCAGCCGCTGTGGTCTGCCGAGTCGGTGCAGTCCATCACGGAGGTGTTCAAGGCGTTCTTCGATCACTCTGCGGCGGAGGCGGCGGGCGACTACGAGTTTGCGGAGAGAGACGGAGTCATCCAGGTGCCGAGATACGTAAAGGACGCCGACCGGAATAAGGCCGTGTTCGGCCAGGCCGACGAGTCGCCCGCGCCGCGACTCGAGCCGTTCCTGCAGTCCGACCGTCCACTTCGTCTCGGTATCGGCAGCCCGGGCCTGCTTGACACGCTGGTCTTTGATGACGACCCGAGCGCGGCGGAAGCCCTGCCGGAAGACTTTGTCGAGGTGGAGCCAAGGGCGTTTGGTGTCAACTTCCGCGATGTGATGGTTGCTATGGGACAACTGAAGTCGCGGGTGATGGGTTACGACTGTGCCGGCGTGGTCAGGCGAGTCGGCGCGGGCGCTGCGGCGAAGGGCTACAGGCCAGGCGACCGTGTGGCGGTCTTGCTGAGAGGCCATTATGGCAGCCGGACCAGGGTGCATTGGACCAGTGCGGTGCATATCCCGAGCGACATGACCTTTGAGACTGCCGCGTCCCTGCCGACGCAGTACGTCACCGCTTACCTCTCGCTGTACGACATCGCCCGTCTGCAGCCAGGGGAGACGGTTCTCATTCACTCGGCAACCGGCGGCGTGGGCCAAGCAGCCGTCATGCTTGCGCAGCGCGTCGGCGCAGAAGTGTTTATCACGGTTGGCTCCGACGAGAAGCGCAAGTTTGCCGCGGAGCGTTACGGCATTCCACTCGACCACATCTTCTCCAGCCGTGATATGTCCTTCGCGGCCGGCATCAGGGAGGCGACGCAGGGCAAGGGAGTGGACGTGGTGCTCAACTCGCTGGCTGGCGCGCTCCTTCAGGAGAGCTTCGACTGTCTGGCGCCGTTTGGGCGCTTCGTAGAGCTGGGCAAGCGCGACTTCGAGCTGAACAACAGCCTCGCAATGGAAGCCTTCACCAGGGCCGTCTCGTTCTCGAGCGTTGACGTGGTGGCGCTCGGCGAGCGGAGACCGATGCAGGCGAACCGGATACTCAAGGACGTCGTCCGCCTCGTCGCGGCGAAGGAGATCCACGCGGTGCATCCCATCACGGTGTATCCGCTCTCCGACGTCGAGAAGGCTTTCCGGCTGATGCAAGCGGGCAAGCACCTGGGGAAGATTGTGCTGTCTGTCACCCCTGATACGCTGGTTCCGGTACGTGCTGCTAGTGACTCTTAAGCCCCCTGGTTATTTAACGTAGGAGACTAATTACTAACACGCGCACTCAAGGTTGTTCCCCGGACGGCCGCCGTCAGGCTTCGTCCCGATGCGTCGTACCTGGTCGTAGGCGGGTTTGGCGGCATCGGGCAGTCGATCTGCCACTGGTTGGCCGAACACGGCGCACGCCATCTGGTCGTCGTCTCGAGAAGCGCAGGAACGGGAGGCAGGGTTGAGAGCCTGCGGGAGGAGCTTGCTACGACCGGCCACAATGTGGACGTCACAGCGATCGGCTGCGACATTTCCAACAAGGCCGAGCTGACCAAGGCTCTGGACGAGCATGCCCGGGCCCGGAGGCCACCCATCAAGGGGATCATTCACGGCGGCATGGAACTCAGGGTAAGCACGAACGCGACTGAACGCGCACGCACTCATGCGATTTGCTTACGTACTTTGTGTTGCCAGGACTCGGTGCTCGAACACATGGCGCTCGACGACCACAAAGCCGCGCTGGCGCCCAAGGTCCAGGGGAGCTGGAACCTGCACGAGTACTTCGCCTCGCCGGACGACCTCGACTTCTACATCATGCTCTCCTCGCTCATCGGCGTGGTCGGCTTCGCCAGCCAGACCAACTACTCGGCGGGTGGGGCCTTCCAAGACGCGCTGGCGCGGCACCGCGTCGAGCGCGGCCTGCCGGGCGTCTCGCTCGACCTCGGCACCGTCAAGTCCGTGGGATACCTGGCCCAGGACGAGGCGGGCAGCAAGACGATCGACGCGCTCCAGCGGCATGGTCTCACGGCGCTCAGCGAAGACGACGTGCTCGCGGCCCTCGGCTCGGCCATCCGCACGCCGTACGCCGGCGCGCTCGCCCTCGGCCTCAACGCCGGCCCCGCCGGCCACGCCGACGGCTCCGCCCTCGCCCGCGACCGGCGCTTCGCCTGCCTGGCCTACCAGCAGCACAGCCAAGCACGGAACGAAACCGACAACGCAACGGCGGCCGCAAGCGGGCGGTCATCCCCCAACGAGCTGGCGGCGCGGCTCGCGGCAGCGACCACGCTGGAGGAGGCGACGGCGTGCGTGGTGGAGGGGCTCGCGCGCAAGCTGGCGGACATGTTCATGCTGCCGCCCGAGGCGGCGGGCCAGGACGACGGGGACCCAACGGCGGCGGTGGCGGCGGTGGCGTCGCGGTCGCTGGCCGACTTCGGCGTCGACTCGCTCGTCGCGGTCGAGCTGCGCAACATGCTCGCGCTCAAGGCGGGCGCCGAGCTGTCGATCTTCGAGATCATGCAGAGCCCGAGCGTGGAGGCGCTCGCGCGCGCCGTGGCGGTGAGGAGCCGGTTCGTCGATCATCCGGCTTAGGTGGTTTGTCTTAGCCTGCAGAGGGTAGGTGCATGCATGCAGGCAGGGGTGCATGCAAACAGGCCCACTAGGTGCAGATGCACACTAACTGCATGTATGTAATCCGTACATCATGTAGAAGCCTTGCTCTACACTACTACAATAGGCTACTGAAGGTTGGCGCGGATCCGTGGGGACCGATAACAAACTTGGAGGGCGGTATGGGTGGATGTTTTTGCGGTGGTGGTGGTTGGTTGGAAGTGGGATGCTGTGCGGTGCGGGCCTGCGGGAACTGTTGGGAGTGGAGGAAGCGGGGGTGGGGAGGTGGGGGGGTTGGGAATACGTATAGGGGTGGGATGGGTTCAGGGTTGCGTTCATGGATGGGCCGCCGCGAGGGTTTCTGCAGTTGTCCTCTGTCACTAGATTCGTGGCTGTTTGAGGGTTTGAGTTTTGCTGCTGTGAGTAGTCTACTCCGTACTGGTGAGCCATAATCGGGCACCATGAATAAGAGGGCTACGGTGATGCGGTTGAAGGCGTTTGGAGGTTGCGTTTCTTTCCCTACCTCTGTTTGGGATGCCCCGTCGTTCGCCAAGGCGGAGCAGAAGCTTGAAGAGAACCTTGACGGTTGATGGACAACGATAGTACGGATGTAACTAGTGTACACTAGTGTACTGCACCCACGGGCTTGGGTGGTGATCGTCCGCAGATCCCGATCACGTTTGATCGACCACCGGGGCTTTCTGTTGTTGAGGAGGGGCAAACCAGTGACCGAACAAGCCGAAGACATGGAGGGACGTGGGAGGAGAACAGCTTCTTCCGCCCCCCCCCTTTTTTTTTTTTTTTTTTTTTTTTTTTTTTTTTTTTTTTTTTTTTTTTTTTTTTTTTTTTTTTTTTTCGCTAGCAGATCTGCCGCTGCAACGCTTCGGGTAACAGTGAGGCACCCTTCGCTCCGTGAAGAACAGCCACAGTGACATATAGCTTTAACTGATCTTATTAACGTCCGTACCTGATTATGCTTCACTGGCGTGCCCAGCTTTCCCGCTCCTCCGGATTGACGGTTACCTGACCACCACTGGGGCTCGCTCACATGCTGCTGGCCAATTCGCCATATCTGACTGTGATCGGTTCGCTGTGGCGGGGAAAGGCGAGACCGGCCCCACAGGATGCTTGATGGAATCCTTGTTTGAGAGGCCAATCACTTCAAGTGAAAATGGAAAAAAAAAGTCCAAGCCTCAATAGTGGCCTGGTTGGTCGAAAGGCAAAGGTGCTTAACACCTGTGGAAGTGGTCGGCAGCTTCGCTCCTGTTCGTCGCTCCTGTTCTGGTTTTGAGAACAAGAGACCCCGTCCGCTCTGAGAATGGAGCTCCTGCTTTCGTCGCACAAATGTGACGACTCTGGCGAAATACGGCGGATACCAAGGCGTATCTTCTCAACTTGAAGTTCATTTCGACCTCGCTTTCAATTCTGGTTGCTCAGCAATCCGTTTGATGTAGGACGAATCACGTAGAACTCGGCACACGCTTTTGATTCGCTTTTGATTTAGTGTATATGTTTGTAGCATCATCCGTAACGTGGAAGGCATAGTCTCCGAAGATCCTAATTCGATTCCAAGAACATCAGCCACCGGAAATGGCAGTTGATATAACAGCCGCCAAAGCGTGAGTGGTCAACCGCTTTTCCAAACAACACCCCTTCCTCGCGAAAACGCCGGCCGCCCGCGCGAGTCGCTCAATATCCTGTACACACGACCACGAGCTCCCCAACCGCCAGCAAGTGCATCGTCGGACTCGAGCTCTGCTACGCGCCCGGCGGGTGGACCCCGGCGGCGATGTCCCAGAGCCTGAGAGACACGCAAACTGACAACTGACGAGTGACGACGACCAGACAGAAAACAACCAAAACCTCGGCCTGGGTATATCGGATATCCTGAGCACGTATGTGATTGAGCACCTTACAAACCGCCGAACCCAAACTCCAGAGACTCCAACACAGCTAAATGTTCCCTCGCCAAGTTATTAAAGCTCTGCATCTTCCTCAGAGCATCCAGACAAGATTGCAGCTCGCCGTCGAGTGACGAGTCGTGCTCTGCGTCCTGGAAGGTGTCCAACCTCCGCTTCCTATCTGCCGCCAGCTGCGACGCGCCAAGGAAGACGGCTAACGGCAGGAACGTGTGGGCCTGCGCATAGTAGCTTGTGCATTAGCCTCGCATTGCGTTCCGTGACACGGGCGGGACGCGCAGTCGGGGCAGCGCAGGGTGTCTTACCTTGAAGAAACCAATGCGCTCATGTGCTTTCGCGAGCCCGGCAATCTCCCGTGCAGCGCGCGTGGCGCGATGCTGGTACTCCACGGCGGCGGCGCGGCTGTGACTGTCCATGCCCGATGCTTGGGCGATCTGGCCCATAAATATTGTCGTTGCGTGTGCCATCATGAACGCGAACAGCAGCATGGGGTCCACCATCGCCGACACTACGGAGGTGTTCACGGTCAGGCAGTCGAGTGACCTCATCAACATACTGTCAAGCCACTCGTGCCGGAGCCAGAAGTCAAGCGATGGGCTGCCAAATGCCTGCTCCACGCTTGAGACCTGGGCGTGTGAGAGGGCGCGACCGCAAATGGTGACTAGCAGCACGGCCTCAGCCAGCGGCGATAAGAAGTTGTGGTCGCCCGACGTGATCGCCTCTGACAGGAAGCACCCCGGAATGGGCTGGCCGCTTTGGAAGGCCAGCTCCGGGGATGGAAGCCGGGTACAGAGCTGCCGTCATGAGACGTGAGACATGGTTAATAAGTCGACTGTCAAAACCTGGCCCGGGTGAGAAGATGGAGATCACCCGGGCCCAGCCGGGGAAAATCTGTGCGACCCATTCATTGCACTTACCACTTCCTCCGTGAGAGTCAAGGGGCAGCGACTTCTCATAGATATAAGACGATCGAGGCAGTATGCCACCCAGAAGGTCCTTCTTCTCTCTTCTTTGACCACCCGGTCTTCTTCGTCCTCGGCCGCGTTTCCCGGGCTGTCGACTTCATGAAGCCGTGCGAGCTGGACGAGCCGGAATGCCCGTCCAGCGCTGATCGAAGCTCGGCGGTAGCTGGAGCGCGCGAGCTCGTAGAAGGCGATGAGAAGCCAGGCCTGCACCTGCTCGATGCGCACGGGGTGCAAATCGTCGTCGGCCATGTCGAGCGCCTCGAGCATCTGTCTCGTCTCGGTGTAGAGCGTCTCGCGAGAACTTTCGAACTGCGAGGAGAGCGCCATGGCGAGGGTCCACATGGCGTGTTGGAGGCAGAGCATATAGTTTGGCCCGTTGGCCCAGCTTGTCTGTCGCGCCCGGGAGAAATAGCGGGAGTGGTTGAAGATGGGGATGTTGGGGTGTACCCGGTCAAAATACAACTGATCTCTTTGAGGTGTGAAATGGTCAGCATTTGGCACCCACGTTTTGGATGCTGATCATCTGGGGGCGAGCCGACAAGAAGGGGGAACAAGGCGTGTCTGATGGCAACGTACAGATCCGCACGCATTAGGTCGTCAACAAAGGTGCTCTTGGGTGGCGACGGTGGTGTGGGAGGGAGCTTGAAAGCCGGAAGACCCATGGGGCCGCTCGTTGGGGTCATGGGAGGTACTTGGACATGTACTTCGGTGCCCTCCCAGACCGGCTGGGTCTGGCACGGCGACACGAGTGCAGTGGAGTTGCCCTCCAACCCGGACGTGGTAGTCGGGCTCTCAGTCGCAGCAGTTGTGTCTGTCGTCGTCGTGGCAGGGTCTCCAACGAGAATCGACAGGGCCGCGTCGCCGTGGTCGAGGCTCAGGCGGCGCTCCAGGGCCACTGCTCGCTCGGATCTCAGCATCGTGCACGGCCATGACATTTGACAATGCCGGGCCATGAAGTAGCGGGCCGGTCGGGAGAAAGTCCGGTTTGTAACTCACCGATCCGACTCCGAAGCGCTTTGAGGTCGCCCTTCTTGGGGCCCCTGGCCAGACGATTGTTGTTGATTTCACACACAATGCCAGCGTCGGCACACTTTCCGCACTGCGGGCGCTGCCGGTCACCTGAGTATTTTGATTTCCATTGTCAGCTCGGGCCGGACTTGAAGCATCACACCAATGGGGGGAGGTGGGGTGGGCATTGTCATCCTCATCGCCATTGCCCGCCAAGGTTCAAGGTTCTCAGGGCTCGGAGTATCTCTCACATCGCAGCTTCCGCTTTCTACATTCCTCGCACGCGGACCCAGGCAGCTGCCTGGGCTGACCCATAGCCCCGGCCCCGCGACTGCCGCCTGTGCTGCTTGTGCGTTTGGACGCCGCCATGGGAAATGACGATGGCGCTCGGAAGATTGGTTAAGCAAGCCGCAAGAGCGGGAAGGGACGGTCCGGGGCCCCAGGGCGCGGGATTGCAGGGTTTAATGGGCAACGAATCTGGGGTGAGCGGATCGCTCCTTCTTGCCCTGATCTTAGCGGGGGTCTGGCTGCTCACTGCCGCGGTCCCTGCGAGCGTTCTCTGCCACGCAAGTCCTGTCTGGACATGTCGGGCCCGGGGTGGGTTTCCCGGTCGGCTTGGCTCAAGTTGGGTGGTCTGCTTGGCGGCTCGCATGCCTCCAAGCTTCAACGTGAATGGACAGCATCTCCCAGGCTCTCCTCCTCCACTCCCCTGGGAGGCATGGACATACCAGAGGTACGCAGCCCAGCCCAGGTCACGCTCTCTCCCGTCTGCCCATTGAGGTTCTTGGCCCAGGCATCGCGCCGGGGCGAATCTGGGCCAGGGGCCCCCGGCTGCCACCGATCTTCCCAAGGCTCCCCGGCCCATCGGACGCCTCGCCGCCCGGCATCCATCGATCTACAGTACACTACCCGCACCCGAGCTCCACCCGACTACACAGTAACGAAGACATGTACGGAGGAGTTAGAAGCGTCGGTACATCCATGCCCGCCGCGGCCCAACGAGGGAGACTTCCTCTTATTCCATACTGTTAGGGCCTCTCATAGGGGAAGTCCATGGAACGCTGATGAAACTCCCGCGCGCGATTGCCAATGCAAAGACAGAGGCAGCCGCTACCGCAATTTCAGGTCTCGGGCTGTATGCAGGCCGTGGCCGACACGGCTGTGCCACTGTTGGCCACGTCAACCTTCTTCCCTGCCATCTTGCCGGCCCTGGCACCCTGGCGCTGGTGCCTTCCATGTTTCTGCTTCTGTCAAAGTTTCTTGTGCTCCAGTGCTCCTGCGGCCACGCCGCCGCGATGAGGGATTGCTGTGACGCAACACCGCGCACAGTACTAGTGAACTGCGGCAGGCAGGTCCAGTACCAGAGTCCACTGGTCACGTACTGTGCTTGACGCTTGCCGCTGGCGGATGATCGGCAGCCGGGATCGTGACTTGGCGTCCCAAAGCGGGAGCTCGATTGAAGACCCTGTTGCTCACCCTGGTAATAAGGTCCACCACAATCGGACATGCCTCCCTCGTCAGGTTCCCCATTCAGCTTGCATCTGTGATCGCGCACAAACCTTGTTGCAGAGCACTGTCCAGAACCGGCTCGACCCACAAGCCCACGAACCCTCAGATACGGGCCACCACGGCACCCGTTCGTTGGGTCCGCCACAAAACGCTAAAATAGCTAATGCAGGCCTCGCGAAAACGCCGGGGACAAAATGCAGAGGACAGCTGGCCGGCCGCCGCCAAACACGGAAGGCGCCCGTTCTTCGTCAACCCGTTTCCCACTCGCGTTAGCTACCTCGACGGCACCCCCCCGTCGCAAACTCGCAGAGTCACAGCCATGCTCATGCCGATCTGTTGGGGCCCTCGTTCACCGCCTGGAGAGAGTTGTGTTGAGCATTGCCACGCTCGCACGCCTCAGGACGGCGACGGGCGCGGGTAGTTGCCCACCTCCGTACCCAACCCCCACCAAGCCGGATTCTCGGACACTGCGACCGACTGGCGTCACTGGACAGCCGTGATCGGGATTCAGATGTGTCAGTCTGGCAGGAGGCGGCGCTGTGAGAGACGGCGGCAGCTTGGCGGGACCCGGGCACAAGCGTGTCGACGTCGTCTCATCAGTCCCATCCATGGATGCATCCCGCCGCAGAAGCCCGTCTTCCCCAGCGAATCCGGCCTGGCGGTTAGTTAGGTGCGATGAGATTATTCTGCGAGATCGCCTACCTGGCGCCGCGGTCAACGACCCCGCTGCCTGAACGGCCTGCTGTATTGGACACCCAGCTTGGTCCTGCGCCACGGCGTTCTCGTGGCCGTCCAGATCCAGCGCCATGGACTATCGAGCGGGGTCCACACCTTGCTAGGCCAGGGCCACCCGTCGGATCATGTCCGGACGAAAGGCTGCGATGTTGAGGTGCAGACGATCCGCTCATCGACGCCGAGTGTGCAGGGGAGGGGTGCGGAATTTGGCCCGCCGCCCCAAGCAAACAAGCACTCGGTCGCCCCCGCGCGGGCTTGCTGGGTATTCCGCAGTTAACCTTGGTTACCGTGGCCGTGGACTACTGTGTAGTTCATCTGGCGCTTGGATCAAGCTGAGACATCAGTCCTCAACAGCCCTGAAAACAGCATGAAGGCACTGTGTCTGGGGGATTGGTGCGATGCTTGCACACAGGGGGCCCCCGTAACGCCCTAAGAGTCACCAGTCACCAGTCTCCGGGCCGGGAGTCTGCGGCATCTTCTTCGATCGCTGCACCACAATCCCTCTCGAGTTTGCTTGTGTCGGGTCACGAAGTAGGGATGCCGCGCAAAAATCCAACTTAATGCTCGCCCCAGGTGACCCAATCCCTGGGAATCGAGGCGTCTGCAGGTCTCGCCGTCCCCCTGACGGCGAGAGGAATTGCCTAGACTCCCGGCAGCCGAGCCGATGGAATCGAACTGTGTCGGGGCGTTCCTTGCCTTTGAAACGTCATTCGTGGCTTGGTATTGCGGCAGCCGACAGATCGAAATCGAGTTACCATCCCGAGCCCGCGGTTCCAGGGTGAGTGTCACTTCGTGGTGGTGTTTGTACACCAGGCGCGATTGCGACGGTCAGATCGGCGAGAGCTCGTGCAACCGGTGGATACACCGATCCGAGACCTAGGTAGGTAGGCCGGATTCCAAACCCCTGGCACGACCATGGGTGGACAACAACGGGAGGCCGCATATCGCACGCGTCTGCTTTAGAACTTCTATACATGCGCATGGAACCAAGTCACTCAAGTCACTGTGGCAGAGAATTACCGCCCGCAGCGGCGGCAGAAGAGGACGACTAAGAGATGAGGGTGCGCTCCAGTTATAGACTGGTAGGAGCCCAGGACTGCTGCGGCAGAGGACTACCGGGCCGGGGACAGACGGTCCGTGATGGAAAAGTTGGGTTCAGTAGCCAGCGATTGCACCAGAGAGTTACACAAGCCGTTGGCCGAGTCCCTCCAGGCCATGACAGGCCAATTATGCGGCCAACCATGTGTCCCGTGTGAGGCAAACTGCAGTAGCCCGGCGAGATCGTAAGACACCAGGGCGAAAATCCTCTCGCCCTCCGCACGTATCACATCCAACCATCGCAGCGCAGGCGGCGCAGGCGGCGTTCGTGGATTGCGCACTGACCGATCTGTCCCATTGTCAGCTGGACCTTCCCATCAGGCTCAGATATGACGGGGTCAGTGACGAGAGAAAGTTGTACACTACACACCATGTATGAGGTCCGCTGGGCATCACGGGTGGGATCAGTTGAGCAGGCTAGCCGCCTCAGCCTCATGCGTCTTACACAGTGCTGTGCGAGACAACCTCTGACCCCGCATGGCAGCCACAGGAGTGATTGGCCGGGATATTGCGTAGGGCCGAGGAATATGGCACATAAGTATCGAGCACCTGCCACTGCTCGCTTACCTACCTTAGTGTCGTTGTGATGTGGAAGACAGAGCGAGTCGGATTAATGGCATCACACTGATTTCAGTCTGGCTGCACAGCTCGGTACGGTCATCTGAACCGGGCCCGGGGCTTCTGAGCAACGTAGCCTCCTGCGTTCCTCTCAATCAGAGCCCATGACGAGAAGAAAAGTGAGAAGATGTACGTGGAATAGAAGCAAAGAAGCTGCTCAACTATGAACATGAAGCAGAAGGTTTTGGCCTGAGAACAAATAAGTCTCGGGTCAATAAAAAAAAAATAAGAAAACAATGAGAAGAAAAGAATGAAGAAAGGGAAAAAGAAGCCCACTGGTATCATACATGTGCTCCTCAGTGCGCCCTTTCCCGCCACTGCGCTTGACATCTCTGCTCTCCCGTGAGATCCCTTTCGTTCACTTCTCCCGACTCACGGGAACCCTGCCCTGAGATTATCATACTGGCTATCCGGATAGCTCAGCAAGTTCTGCACCCCGTCGCCGGCGCTTCCCAGCGCGCTCCAGCTCGTGCCAATCAAGCTCTGGCTGTCAGTCCGGTCGGCCGACGCCTCCCAGAACATGCTGCCGCCCAGCCCCTGCTGGCGCAGGTAGCTGACCTTGCGCTGCACCATGTCGGCCGTGTCGTAGCTGATCAGCTCCTGCGCCGACGCGTCGTAGCTGTACGTCGCGCCGGCCACCGAGTCGTAGATCACCTGCGCGCCGGCCGTGCGCGGCAGCGCCTTGTAGTCCCACACGCCCGCCTCCCAGCTGCCCTGCCCGACCGAGGTGTACGGCTGGCCCAGCCCGGCCGTGCCGTCGAACGAGCGGCCGTAGATGGGCATGCCCAGGATGATCTTGGCGGGGGGGACGCCGGCCGCGATGTAGTCGTTGATCGCGGCCGAGGTGGAGAAGGGCGTGGTGTCCGGCGCGGACGGGTTCGGGTACAGGTTGGCCTGGTGGGCGGAGGTGTTGGACCACGAGCCGGCGTAGTCGTAGGCCATGAGGTTGAAGAAGTCGACCACGTTCGCGATGTCGCCCAGCGGCAGGTGGCCGTAGTTGGCCGGGCCGGCGGGCGACGCGACGGTCAGGAGGAAGTGGTAGCCGGGAGCGTACTGGGCCGCGTAGTCGTCGAGGGCCGAGCGCACGGCCTGCAGCAGCTGCACGAAGTTCTGCGCCTGCGTCGCGTCCGCCGGGTACTCCCAGTCGATGTCGATGCCGTCGAAGCCGAGGTCGGCGACCAGGCGCACGGCGGACGAGGCGAAGAGCGCGCGCGTGTCGGCCGTGCTGGCGGCGGCCGGGAAGTTGGTCGAGTAGGTCCAGCCGCCGATTGAGAGCAGCGTCTTGAGTTGCCGGTTGGCCTTCTTGAGCAGGAAGAGCTGCTTCACGCAGCCGTAGACGTTGTTGCCCGGGTCGTTCCACGCTGGGTCTGCAGTTAGTATTTGCTCGTGCCAGTATTTCTGAAAAAAGGGGGTTCCTGCGTACAGTCGTTTGCGTAGTGCTTGTCGATGTCTGCCCACGTATCGGACAGGACGACCTGTCCTGTGGACTGCAGGTTGGCAAAGGCGTAGAGGACGTGTGTTAGCTGCGAAGCCGGCAGCTGGTATGGTTGGTAGTTGCGGCCGTAGATGCTCCTGGGTGCGGTCAGCAAGCAGGCTACCGCGAGTCATCCAGCCCGCTGGGGCGCAAATACGCACCAGTTGGTGTAGTACACCATGTTCCTGTAGCCGGACTGCCGCTTCGCGACACTGACATCAGTTGAAGGCACTGGCTTTCCATGGGTGGGCAGGCTGTAGAAGGACAACGCCGCAAGGGCCGCGTGTTTCAATGAGAAGGGCGCCATGGTTTCGATAGCTCTGCTGGATGGGCCGAACAGATGGGTTGCTGGTCTCAGCGGTAGCCGTCTCCTTCGCAGTGGTCCGGAGTGCTCAACATCTTATAGTCGTGCCGCATCCTGCGGCGCGAACTCCTGAGCTCTTCCTGAGCTAGGCCGCTCCCAGGCTGTTACCCTCCTGACTGACCGGTGCCTCTGATAGCCGGACGATGCGTCGAGGGTCTCCCTTGCCCTGCATCGTTTTCCCCACTAGCGAAGCAACGCTCATTGTGGACTGGATCCACCGTCCCCTGAGCGTCTACAGCAACGTTGCCGGCGGGGAAGAGGGATGACGTCGGCGGTGCGTGGTTGGTTCCCGATCGTCGGAACGACATGGCAGAACGTGCACTCGGCCACGAGCGCACTAGCATCTCCCCGTGACAGAGTGTCACGGTTCGGCGCGCCCGGGCCCGCCGAGCGTGAACGACCGGGTCACGTCATCCCGCCGAATGCAACGCCGCCAACGCCATCTCGGTCCTTATCGGCGATGGCAAAATCGCCCTCCTTCCCCCTGGCCGAGTAGTTGTGATGACAGGGACGACGAACAGCCAATGGGACTCCCCGATCGAGTAGCCAAGCGCTTTTTGCAACCCTCCGCGTGGTCGGCAGTGGCATGCGCTATGGATCACCAGGTACCCGGCACGGGAGAGAAAAGTTCCCCAAGTTCGAGCCAAATCGGGAAGGTCAGAACCAACGGAGCGCGACTCTGATTCGCGCCGCGGGACGGGGTTCCAAACCAGGGGGTGGCACCGAGCAGGGTCGCTGCCACTAGGTCTCGAAAATGGGTGGTTCAAGGACAGGGCTAGTTACTGTCCTTCAGCGTCTACCGGCAAGCAATGGTCAAAGAATGCAAAAAGAAGAAAAAAAGACGTCAAGAAAGCCTGCAACTTGTTGTTCCATGATGTATTAGGTAGGGCGGGTGCTGTGGAGTACGATGTACTTTATGTCAACGCCTCGAAGATCAGCAGCAAAAGACCTTGCTTCAGTCTTCGGCTGCGGTCTCTTTCCATCCGAAAGTTCTAAAGTTCTCGGTTCCTCTTTTGGTAGCTCAGAACCAAACCCCCGCCAGGCTACGATCGCTGGGTTGCATCGCTGGAGGGCAGAGCCGCATAATTTCCGCAGGCAGGCCATATTAAAGCCGACTGTTAGGTTAGCTGCTACTGTAGGCCAGCTGCGCTCCTGAATCGCGAATAGAAAACTTCGCAAAACCCACGGTGTAAGTGTCGGTGCAGCGCACCGCGGAGTTGGTGCCTGGAGAGGGGCAGATTAAGGGGTAGAGATGTGGGGGAAGTCACTGATGTCCACCCCAAGTTACCACGCTCACTGCTCTGTTGCATGGCAGACGCGCTGTGCTCAAGCTGCAACGTTACCTGGCCGACCAAATCCATCACGTAGTTACCACACCCCGTGGACGCCGTTCGAAGGGAAGTGGGCGGGGTTGATAAGGGTGGGAGGACTCAACCCGACTAGCTCCCCACAGCGCTCACGTGCGAGAGATCTAAAACCAACCTGACTGCTTTCTAACAGCACATTCATTATCATTGAGCTCCTAGCCAGCACGCCGAGGGACCAAAGCACTGCGGAGAGCGTTGCCCAACACTCTTCTTTCCCCGACCCGTCACGCACCGTCCCAGCTCTACCCCTCAGCACGAAGTCAGGAGTCTAAACACCTAGGAAATATTCCATCCGCCCTTCCAGAGCCGTACGTCGAGGTGCTGAACGACTGAGCCCATATAGATTGAGAAAAGGAAGGATGACATCCAGCTCCGAAAGTCAAACTCAAAACCAACCTGCCCACCGCCCCCTGTGAACCTGCCGTCTTCCCCCTTTCACCAATCAGTCTAATAGTACCCGCATGCAGCATGCCCTTCGAAGCCCATCTAAACCCACTCCAGTCGAGCCCCATCCAACGAGTCAATCCAACATCAACAACCACCGCCTCCACTCCCTCTCCCGCCACGGATAGTGCCGGTACGAGCGCTCGTAACACTCGTACTCGTAGTCGTAGTAGTCGCGGTCATCACGACGCCCGACGTCGACGTCGAGGTTGAGGTCGAGGTTGAGGTCGACGCTGCCGTCGTCTGACGCATCATGCCACCACCTGCGCCGGCGGCGCTGCTGCGCGCAGCTGCGGCAGTCGAGTGTGTAGTCGGTGTTGCGCACGGTGGTGAGCAGGTGCTCGTGCCGGCGGGCGCAGCGGATGAGTCGCTGGTTGCGGAGGTGGCCGCAGCTGTAGTATGTCGTGTAGGTGGTGCACATGTCTTGGTCTATTTCTCTTCTTTCTTTCGTGGTTCTTCGCTTTGGTTCAGTGTCGTTGGGTTGGCTGAAAGGAGGGTATCAGGGAAAAGTCAATGTGGTGGGCGGTGGTGGAGAGACGGGACGTGAGCTGGTTTGCGATTCAAATGCTGTGAGCAGCCAAAAAGCCATCGGGAGTTGGTTCCTGTAAAACCTGGAAGGTAGAAGTAAAAGCGTATGGGCAGCTACTCGCGTAGCTGTACCGAACTGATAGAGCCCCCAGAAACCCACAAATCCCCCAGAGCCCGAACATCACACAGTGGCGCGATTGCACATTCGGTAGGTGCGAGTAAACGTATCTACTCAAAGGGCCCGGCGCGTGCAGCGGAACTGTGTGGTGGGAATTGAACCCACAACCTGCTGGGAGGCAGAACGACAGCGTGTTACGGTAGGCAACTGGGCCAACCATCCCAAATGTTGGAAGTCCTGGGCAACAAAGAAAACCTATAGAGGGCCTCTGGGTCAACAGCCTAGGACTAAGTCCTAGCGGCGCTTGCTCCAACGGGCTGATGAGGCCGTCTCGTGACATGATTCACTCGGTAATGATGGAGTAGCCCCTCTTCCCAGCTGACTATGTGGGAAGTTGAGTCAACAGGGCTTCATCAGTCAAGAAAATGGCTCTTGGTTGTGGTTTATGCAACCGCACGCGGAAACATCACCGGCCCACGGCAAGACTGTGACCCAGCAGGAGATTGCGGTAGACCACAAAGCTGGTCCGTCAACTACTGCGCCGTCCTGCGGACCAGGCAGATTGGCTGGCCGGACGCTGTATAAATGTGTACTTGTACGCCTGTCGTCGGCTTTAAAGACAAATCACCCTGGTCCAAATGACCGCGCTGTCCCACCGGGGCCGCCTGCACACGTGCCGCCTGCACGGTTCCGAAGTGACACGAGGCACTGCCACCACGTGGGATACCTGCGGCTTCGCTGAAGAGCCGCATAATTACCACTGAGGAGCCGCATAATTTAAATAGGCTGGCACATCCTGCATGTCCATGACCCCGCAGCCCGGGCTGCGTGGAGGAGCCGTGTGCGCCTCAAGACAAGACCAGCCCATTGCTATGCCGGAGCGTGAAGAACACACCGAACTTCTGCGTCACTTACATCTCGGTGTCGGCGTTCAACTGACCACGCTCACCGAAAACGAGCTGTCGACGAGAAGACCGCTTTCTTAGGAACAGCCTTGACGTAGGAGACACGATTATGGACGGAAATTCGGGCGGTAATGTCGAAGTTGCCAAAGGCTGGCCTTTTTTGCCTCTTGATTGCGGTCCTCATTTCCAGTTCCACCAGCATCACTGGGGCACGCTTTACCGGGGCCTTATGCGCCTGGTATTCGGGCGGAGACGATCTCTCGCAACGAAGGATGTCGGATGGGGGACTGGTGGGCAAGTGGTTTATTGACGTCGCTTCCAGACAACTCCTTGAAGCTGGATGATCCGGGTTTGCCGCCTTGCTTGGTCCTGCCCATGCCTCTTTTCCACCCTCGATTTCTGGGAACTGCATCTCTATTGACGTACCCAATCAAGAGTAAACAAGCATTGTCTCTTTCCCCTAGTACCCCCTCCTCCGGTCGACGCGGTTCACCAGCTCGGCCCCGTCGGCCAGCCGCTGCAGATTGCACTCCAAGATGGCCAAGATGCGGGAGAAATACTTCAGCGACGCCCCCGATATGTGCGGCGTGATGATCACGTTCTTGGCCGTCCACAGCGGGTGGCCGTCCGGCAGCGGCTCCGGGTCGGTCACGTCGAGGGCGGCGCCGCGGATCAGGCCGCCCTCGAGCGCGGCCATCAGGTCGGCCGTGTGGACGACGGGCCCGCGCGCGATGTTGGACACGAAGGTGCGGCCGGCGCGCCCGTCGGCCGCCAGCACCTCGAACTCGGCCCGGGTCAGCAGGTGCCGCGTGGCCTCGGTCAGCGGCGTCGCCAGCACGAGCAGGTCCAGCCCGGACGCGAGGAAGGCGTGCAGGTCGGCCGTCGTCGGGCCCGAGAACCACCGCGCCGGGAGGACGCCCTCGGGATCGCCCAGCCCGGCCGGCGTCCAGCCGTGGTCGCGCCGCGACTCGGGAGTCGGCCGCGGGTGCAGCGTGTACGCGTGCACCTTCATGCCCATCGCCGTGGCGACGCGCGCCGTCTGACGGCCGATGCTGCCGTAGCCCAGGATGCCGCTGATGCACACTCGGGTTAGCATGCTGGGATGGTGTTTGTGCAATGGTGGTGGATAGGGGAAGATTGGGATGCTCACACGGTCTTGCCCTCGGCGTCGTCCAGCGTCAGCAGGTTCCCCCTGTCCCAACGGGCCTCTCTTTGCTGCTGGAGGTATTGCGGAACTGCCTTCTGGGTTAGCTTCAGCCCACCGTTTGGATCTCACGGCGCTATTTGAGACCACTTACAGCGATGCTCAAACGCAAGGTAGGTGCCGATAACCCACTCGGATATTTGCGGCCTCTCCAGCGTTAGCCTTTCCACCATCCTGCCTGCTCAGAGTAAGTTCGCTCCCCAAGACTCACCCGTGCACCCCGTTAGCAGTGCAGAAGGCGATATCCGTATCCTTGTAGATGGGCGTGTCCACCAGATGGTTCACCCCGGCGGTCATCACCTGTACGTATTGCAGCTTGGGGGCCTCCGCGGGCGTCGGCAGGCTGGTGAAAGTTAAGAGAACTGTCACGTCCTTCCACGTCTCCGCCGGCAGGCTAACCCGCGGGAGGTCTCCGCCGCCAGTCCACGTTTCCACATGGGAAACGACCTCCAGATCGGGGAACTTGGCTGCAAGCCCTGCTACAAAGTCGTCGGGCACCTTCCACGGCGCGACGACCAGCAGTTTGTGGCCCCGGAGGGTTTTGTTGGCTTCCGGCTTGACCGGCATGTTGCTACCTCGGCTGGTAATAAATGTCGTCTGTCGTGGGGAGAAAAGTGAAGGGAAAGAAGTCCTACACCCGAGAGTGATGAAGGCCGCTGAGGTGACCTTTATTTCACAAGAGGTCACGCTCTTTAAAGAGCTTGTCGTGGATGGATGGATCCCGGATTGCCTTAAAGCCGACACTGCCGTGCACAGCTTTGCAACGGCGTGGCTTTGCGGGGTTGACGCGGGGAGGCTGATCTGCGGAGCCCCGTATGGACAGAACATAAATCCGTGGTGGTCAGCCCGCCTGCCGTTGGCCGCTCCAAATGACGCGTCAGATGCCAAACAAATTCGAATGCCAAGCTGGGATTTGGTAAGGCTTCTTCTCACATTGATATTGTATTACGCTGAACCGCTAACCAATCTCTGTTGGACGGAAATGCAAGGTCTCAAGCTCGCTTCGAAAGCAGCCACACGCTCCTACCCTTCAGGACAGCCCGCGCCAGCACCGGGTAATCCGGAGGGATTCGATGCTAACTATGGCGCTGACGGATCCGCGTCTGCCTCATGCAATCGGACCTGGACACCGCTCCCGCTCCTGTTTTCGATGGTGTGGTGAAACCGCATTGGCCCGTCCGGCGGCGTCTCGGCGTTTTCAATCCTGTCGTACCGCTGCAGCAGCCTCACGGTCACGTAGGCTGCTTTGATCCGCGCAAACTGTTCTGCGGCGCAGTCAGTTGGACGCAAGTCCTCGTATTCCGTCAGCATTCTTATCACCGGCTCACTTACGCCCCAGGCACTGCCGGACCCCTCCTCCGAAGGGCAGGAACTCAAAACCGAACCTGCGCCCGCCGTCCTCCAACCACCGCTCAGGCCTGAACTGGTCGTAATCTGGCCCCCACAGATCCGGTCGCTGCGCCATGGCATACGTCGGGATCAGGATCTGGGTCCCCTTGGGCACGAAGATTGGCCGGTCCCTGTTGGGACCGCCCCCGCGCGGCAGTATCGTGTCGCGGAGCGCGACACGCTCGTTCAGCGGCACCACGGGCGCCACGCGGAGCGTCTCGTTGATGACGGCGTGCAAATACGGCAGCAGAACGCGGAACTCCTTGGTTCCAAATCCGCGCGGCGGGTTGTGTCCAAACTTCTCCAGCACGTCCCGGCGCAGCTTGTTCCAGACTCGCGGGTGGCGAGCCAGCAGGTAGAACGCCCAGCCGAGCAGCGCGGCCGTCGTGTCGCGCCCGGCGATGAGTACGTTGAGTGTCTGGCTGCGTAGCTCGACGGGGTCCTGCGTCATCTTGGCGAGCTCGTGCAGGAGGACGTAGCGATCCTTGTTGGCCGCTCCCTGCTGATGCTGTAGCCCGTCCAGGTAATCGTCCCCGCGACGGAGCCGGAGCTGCACGAACCATTCGGCGTACTTGTGGACGGCGGCGCAATGCTTGCTGAACGGCCAGGACGGCAGCAACCAGCGGTATTTCCAGAGCGCGCCGCGTGTCTCGACCCAGAATTTGCCTGCATCCATGTGCTTTCCGATATTCGCGCGGTCGGAGGGTTCGTGGCCAGGGAGCTCCGGGAGCTCGACGCGTTCGGCAGGATTCTGGGAGTGCACCGAGTAGCCGTAGACCATCTCGGTGACCACGTCGAGGGCGAGGTTGTAGAACAGCGGCTGCAAGTCGAACTTGCGGGTCCATCCCTGCGCACAACCACCGTCGCGGTGTCTGCTAATGGCGGCGATCAACTGCTGCACGTGGCGCTCGAGCAAGTCGAGGTCGTTGATCTGCTGCATCGAGAACTGCGGCCGGATGAGGGAGCGCGAATGCTTCTAGCTCTCGCCGCGCGACGTGAAGATGCCGTGGCCGACCAGCGGCTCCCAGCTGGCCGCTCGGTGCTCGCTGATGTCCCAATCGTGGGCTTCGGTGGCGAGGACCGCCTGCACGTTGGCAGGGTCTCGGGATACGATGAGGTCGTAGTCGAAGATGCCAACGAGGACCGTGTGCACGTCCTTGCCCATCTCCTGGTCGATGGACTCAATTACGTGCTGTGGCCCCCTGTCGGTCTTGGTGGCCCGGAGACCCTCGGCGAGCCAGCCAAATCCCATGAAGCCCTTCCTCGGCATGACGGGCGGCGGACTGCATCCCCGACGGATTGCCTCTCGCTCGATGCGCCTTCGCTCGTTCCGGCTTGTCGACCACCGGTTGAGCAGGTACAGAACGGGGACCCCGAGGGCCAGGAGCGTGAAGAACCACATCGTCGCGAGAATGGCTGTCGCTTGTCCACAACCTGGAAAACTTGCTGCTGCCTCAAGAGTCCGTCAATCTCCTCGAAGCGACCGTTTATAGTGAGCGTCGGCTTGGCAAGACACGCAGCGGAAGTCCTCGGCTTCTCATGCGAAATGGCTGTTCTTGGAAAGACGTTTTGCTCTAGTCGATACCTGAACTGTCTTCGATACTGTTTGGTCTGCGAGACGCCGCATTTGCGAAGCACGGGCGGTCAAAACTGCCTGGCACGAAACCAGCACTTGCTTCATCCGGTCCAAGCAAGCGGGCCTTCCCATTATGACATGGTGGGAGGAAACACATGGCTGCCTGAACAAACACTCAAGTTGCTCCGGTAGATATCTACGGCAGGAGCGAAGAGCATCTTCTCCCCATCCTGCAAACCTTTGGTCTTTCCTTTCCACTTCTTGGGAGCGTGGGGTTTGCACAGCCAGCCTTTCAGGCAGGAAACCTACCAGGTACAGGCTGCCTCCCGCCTCCCTCATCCAGCCCGCCTCACTTCGGCAACGTCCGACTCGCCTGATTCTTCATCCGTTTCAAGGTTCGAATCTGCCACCCGACTGACAGGCCACTCGCACCTTCCGGCGTTCCCACTACCTGGTAGTTGACCGATCCCGCCCGTACCAGCCTGCAACCGGCAGCGGAATGCAAAAGGTCCGCCCTGAGACGGCTTCGTCTCGTGTCTTCTCCCCCAACATCATGAACTCCTAGTTATCCCGCACCCTTCTATTGCTTGTGCCGATTCCGCGAAATACCTATGATGCTGGATAGCTTATCTATCTCCATGTCACCTAGAGCTCCTCCTTTTCCTCAGCGCCCGGTCAGTGGCACGAGCGCCACGCGGCTTTCGACGATGCTGCGATGGTGCCTCATCATCGTGCTATTGGTGGCGTACCTTGTTCCACGGACTGCGGCCAACGTCCCGCCCAGGGTACCTCCTCGGTACTCTGGAGAGGCGCAGAAACTGGCGGATCCAACATACGGTCCAATACCGGGCGAGTCGGATCACTATAGCAGCTACTGGGGCATCGAGCGGCCCTTCCCCGGCAACATCCAGGATCCCGTCTTCCCGACCGAAGATGGCCCTCCAGGTGAGGACGACGAGGTGTGGCAGAACCTGCTGTCTGCCGAATGGATCATCTTCGAGTTCTACCAGCAGGGCATCGAGCGGTTTACCGACCAAGATTTCATCGCCGCTGGCATGCCCAACAACACACGCTTTCGTCTGATGGAGATCCGCAACAATGAGGCCGGCCACCTCCGCGTCTTCCAGAACATGATCTCGCCCACGTCCATCAAACCCGGCGCCTGCAAATACATCTTCCCGCTGAGCGACCCGCACTCATACCTCACGTTCATGACCGTGCTCGAGATCTCCAGCATGGCGTTCCTGGCGGGGCTCGCCCAACAGGTCAAAGCCGAGTCGGCCAGGGGTGCCATAGCTGCAATGTCGCAGACCGAGGCGCGGCACCAAGCCTGGGCCTTGATGGATCTCTGGAAAACCAACCCCTTTGCCGGCCCCGCCGACACCACCTTCCCATACGCCAACCAGATTCTGTACAGCACCCACGACCTGATCGTGCCCGGGAGCTGCCCGCCCGAGAACCCCGAGTACCCCCATCCCCGCCAGCTCTTGCCGGCCCTGTTCGCGGCCTCCAACACTACCAGTCTGTCGCCGGGCGCCACCATCACGCTGAACTTCACCGACGCGGACAACCAACCTGTCTTCGACCCCTGCATCCAGTACTACGCCGTGTTCTGCCACGGCGTGCTCAACATCAGCGTGCCCATCGATACCAGGGGGTTTCCCGATCGCCCAATCAATGTCACCATCCCGGCGGCCTTTGAAGCCAGGGGCGTAATCATCGCCCTGGTCGCAGACCAAATTGGCGCACCAACCAAGGAGTCGGTTGTGGCGGGTCCGGCTGTCATGTTGGAACAGCCTGCCAGGTTGGGGCCGGAACTGGTGCGCAAGAAGTACGAGTGAGGGACATTGCTACAGAACTGTGGTGTTTCGCTGTTTTTGTGATAATCCGGGCGGTGTGTCGGAGGTTCTGGATTGTCGCCGTCAGAGACAAAGGGGGTCCGGAATTGCCGGGACAACAATGAACAAAGGGGCTCGCCAGCTTGTTTACAAAGCGGTTGAGTGCTTAGCGTGCAGCGAACAGCAAAATTCAGAGAATGTCACGTAAGTGGTGTGCCTGGCTGGCCTGTGTCTGGAACAGCATGTCTCCTCTAGTATTTAACGCTCACCTTGCTGCAAAGTATCTTTCCCGTTCCTTCCCTCCATCCATCAACTCATTCTCACCAACAGCAGACTCCTTCAAAAGTCAGCACAATGGCCAAGCAAGCTACCATTCCGCAGCACCCACTCGTGCGAGTCGAGGTCATCCGCGCCTTGGTTGAGTCTCACATGCTGAGCGGTGCCGATCTGCTGGCACTCGCGCTTGTGAGCAAGGCGGTCTTTCGGCTTGTGTATCTGGAACGGAGGCGCGACAGGATCAGGACGGTTCCCTTCGTCGGCTACCCTCGGAACCCCGTCAGCTCCGCCATTGACGCCGATGACCGCGAGAGTCTGGAGGAGGATCTGAAGCTAAGCGAGCTCGATAAGAATGCGGATTGCCCCAACGGCCAGTTGCTTCGCGTCCACGGAGGGAGTGGCATCCACCTGCTCATGAGCTTGTGCATTCAGAGTGGCGCCCTTCGTTGCCTCGGGGTCCTGATGAAGTTGGCCGCCGACCCAGCGACTCCCTTCAACTTCAGCCTGAAATGGCTGTACAATAAGGCACAAGACGAAGCGCTGCGCTACGGCCGCCTCGAGGTCCTGTTATGGCTGCACGACTGCGACAAGGATCACACCCGCTTCGGGCCGCCGGACGCGCTCTACAAGACTCTCCTCAAGCAAGCCCGCTCGCCCGCCGCCATCGGCTGGCTGGCCCGCCGCCTGCCCCACGACACGGACTATCTGCCGATTCTTGTCACGCAGTGTGCCAACAAATACGCCCAGCCGGCTGTCCTGGAAGTCCTGATCGACCTCGTCCCCCATCACAGGCTCTCCTCGGCGGTCAGCCTCGGCGACAGCGAGAGCAGCAGCGACAGCGGTGCCGACGATAGCAACAGCAGAAGCAGCGCCGGCAAGCCCACGACGGCCCTCTGCGCTGCCGCATCCGCCCTGCACGTCCAGGCCATCGACATCCTCCTCCGCAGCGGCGCCCTCGGCTTCCAGCCGCCCAGCAGCAGCTCCAGCAGCAGTATCAGCAGCATCAGCACCAGCGGCAGCACCAGCGGCCCAGACACCGCCAGCACGACGAATACGAACCATCCAAACCCGCTCTTCACCGTCCTCGCCCACCCGCTGCCGACGATGCCCTCCCTCTCTCTTACCACCCCCGACTTCGACCCGGACGCCGATAGCGCCAGCGCCCAAGAAATCGCCCTACAACAGCGCCGCCGCTACCAGCGCCGCCTCGCCGACTGGCGCGCCGCCCTGCACCGCCTCGCGGCGCCCATGCACGCCGCCGTGGCCTACCTTGTCGACGCGGCCGCTTCCGAGTACGGGCGCGGCGGCAGGCATGCGCGCGACGAGCTGCTGCTCTCGCGCATGCTGGACCGCGCGGCGGTGGGGTATGCGCACGCGCTACGGGGGTTGTTGCTGGCTAGTTTGGGCGGGGTGTTGAGCGCGGCTGGTGGCGATCGCCAGGAGGACGATGACGGTTGCCAGGGAAAAGGCTTTGGGAACGGTTCCGGGGACAACAAGATGGACGTGGTTGAGCTGGCGCGGAAGTTGCTCTGCAAGGTCCCGGCCGGGGCGGTGGCGTCGGCGTGGCGGGCTGAGCCCGATGCTGCCGTGTTCTTTTTTCCGGGTGAGGGTGGGAAAGAGGAGGAGGAGGGAAAGGAGGAGCCAGCTGGTGGTGAGTCGCGGGTCGAGTACACCTGGCGTCCCGGCCTGTGCGGCAGCTGGGTGCGGGCCCGGCTGCGGGACGCAGGTGTGTGGCTGCCGGCCGAGATGGAGGAGGTGTGGAACCTGCTGCTGACGCCGACGACGGCGGAGCTGGCGGCGCGGTATCTGGTGTTCCGGGCCGACACGAGCGCGCCGCGGAACTCGGTGGACCTGCTGTGGGATCTGCTGGTTGCCGTGGAGAAGGGAGCGCCTGCTGCTCAGGGCGCGGCTCAGAAGGGAAAGAAGGCTGTGTCCGGTGAGAAAGAAGCGGTTACCTGTCGCGAGGAGGCCAACCTTCCTGGCATGAGCAGTTCTGGCTTCGCAAAGGGCAAGGGAGTGGCTGTGGTCGGTCACGGTGAGGAGTGGTGAGTCTATCCATTCCCCGAAGTTTGTCCTCCGGAGAAGTAGACTCGCCAGCTGCTGACTTTCTCACTAGCAAACCCCGTGCAGCCCTGTCAGTCCTGATCGGTGACGGCATCGTCGAGCTTCTGGAAGCATCATCGGACAGCGAGAGCGAGGGAATCCTTACTCCGTTGTCAGAGGAAGGAGATTGGTGATGATATTTGGTTAATTTTCCCGCGGCTATGAGAGGCGTAACGCACAACAGCGCCCAGATTGGTAGACTTTGCTAGGAAATCAACCCCCAACATAGCCGTCAAGCAACTCTGATCCTTCCTGCATTACCGATTATGTATGACAACGCATCATGATCTATGAACCATTTGTGTGATATCCCCCTTGATCTCGCATCCGTTCTGTATGATAACTCACTGTGATTCAGCATCCTTAAGAGAGCCGTAAATTCGCAATGATGATCTCCCCCCTTAAGAAAGGACAACCCCTTTAGCGACCTCAATCCCCGCCCACGTCAGCAATTTTTCCTGCGCAGCGTCGAATTCTTCCCTGAACTCCTTGGTTCCCGGCCGCGGCCCAGCCTTTTTCGCCATCAGGGCTGTGCACATACCGCAAATCCCCTTGGTGTAGTTGACATCCCCGCCAAAAGCCCTGCTCGCCTCACGGCAGAGCTCATACACATACCCATAGGTAACCGCGCGGATGTCGTCCAGCTCCGGAAACGTCTTGTCCTCAAACGCCGCCTCGTCGGGACGCAAGCAGCCCGTGACGACGAGCACCTTGACGACGTCCATCATTTCGTTGACCCACTCGGGCCCGCCCCGGCTGCGGCTGCTGAGGAACTTGCCCTTGAGGGCGCAGCGCAGCGCAGGGATGGGCTTGCCTTGGTCGAGATACAGCAGGGCGAGCGAGAGGCGGGCCGCAGGCAGCGGCTCTAAGTGGTCGGGCCACGGCGATGCGGTGGCCGTGATGGTCCGCAGCCTGGTCTCGACGGTTGGGAGGTCGTCCAGGTCCGGGTAGATGCCGGGATGTTTGGAGGCGCGGACTGCGGAGCGGAGGAGGTCGCGGATTTGGCGCTGGGCTTGGTGGAGGGGGCCGAGATCTCGGCTGCCGCCGAGCAAGGCGCGCTGTTCAGCCAGCTCGGATGTGCAGCGGGCGCCTGATCGAGTGGGCGTGTCAGCCTAGGACGTGCACTAATATCAAGTTCGAAAGGAGCACAGTGGGTAACTCTTACAGGAACAGTCGAAGAAGTACTCGCGCTTGAGGACTTCCTGGCGCGCGGCCACGTCAAAGGTCGGATCGATGTAGCAGATGGTAATCTCCTCCCCTGGAGCGATCTTCTTCAGCGAGCGGACCCGGAGCTCGCGGCCCTGGAAGAAGACCAAGGCGTTGGGATCGCAGGAGTGGTTGATTACGGCGGTCAGGAACTCGAAGGCATAGCCGACCGATTCGTTCTTTTCTGCCGGCCGCATTCTCACGCAGTTGACGCGCAGCTGTCCCCGACAGATAAGTGTCAATTACCGAGTCTGTCCTGATTGTTTGCTTGGCGATTGTCGAAGAGGGTAGAGGATTGAAAGAACTTACTGCCGGAACGATCATCCAGACGAGATCCATACGCGCCCGCTTCCCGGTCGCTTCCTGGACAGCCATGGCGATGTCGAGGACTTCGTTGAGACGGTCGGGATCCTTCGAGATGGCGTCGAAGTGCGTCTGCAGGAGCCCGTACGCCTTGCCCAGAGAGTAGCCGCGCTTGTGCCAGAAAAACAGGCGGTGGGCGAGTAGGTGCTGGGGCTTCATCGCGGGTGCGCCCTTGAGCACCTTGCACTCGTCCTTATGGTAAGCGCTCCAGGCCATCTTCTGGCAATCCTGTGTCGTGGGGTCAGCCGAGAACTGCGCGGTTTATCTCTTACCGTGATTATAATCTGCCAACATACCTTTGAGCAGAACCTCGCGGCTTTGCATGCCGAGCAGAGTTTGACGTTTTCTCCCGCCTTGGGACTCGACGCGTTGCTGACACCAAGCTTTGTGTCCTCGAAACACCAATCACAGAAAGACTCGTTGCCGGGGTCGACGGCGGCGAGGTCGGGGACGGCGTGGTAAATCTCGCGACCGGCGTCGATCCCGGCGGCGGCGAACAGTCCCGAGCCGACGCAGAGGGAGGAAGGGCGGATTTCGAGCGGAAACGGCGAGGCGACGCGGGCCACCATCTCCTTGCACAGTCGCTCATCTTCGTGGAAGCCGGCGTGGGGCGCCGGCACGTAGTCGTCGTCGTTGATATCGTTTGCGCGAGCGTCGTTGGTGGGCGGCATGGTGGCCTCGGCCTCGGCCTTGGCCTTGGTTTGTCGCTTCTTCGTCATTGTGAACCAATTGACTGCAGGTAGCTTGGGAGGGAGGATCGGTTTGCTGGTCTGGAAAGATAAAAGCGGAAATAAGAAGTGGCAGTCGGCAGGATGTTGAGGTACCTACAAGTGGAAAGCACGGCCAGCGAGTTACCGGGGTAAGTTACTGGGGCGAGAGAAGGCGCAAAGAACTAGGCGGGCTCTCATAAGTGCGCATGCAAATGCCTTAACTGGCTGAACTTTGCAAGCAACTCTCGGGGAGTCCGAAACCACGTAATGTTGAGGGAGATCGCCAGCTGAGCGTGGAGACGCAGAAATCCATTCCATCCCATGCTATCTCACGATTGTACTCTGCAGTCACCGTCCCACACAGTTGCCCGCCAACTGCAAAGTGCAAATATCAAGTACCATCGCTGCATGTGCCTGTATGTCAAGGCCTCACTTATGCCTTGCTGGATAAACAACCTGGAAGCAAATGACCCCCCAACCGCATGTCATCCGCCGACCACGCGCGCAGCACAATCATTACTCGTCCGCCATGGCGTACCTCAGCCAAAACGCCGACGCCTCCCGCCGCGCAGCCGCCACCCTCATCAACTCCCCCTCCTCGTCATCGTCGTCGTCCTTCTCCCCATCATTTCCCCTCCCCGCCCTCGCCCTCGCCCTCGAGACAGTCAAGTCGAACTTCCTCGGCTCCGCCGCGTTCGGCTTCATGTCGGCCAGCCGGCAGTCCACGAGCCGCAGGCTGCATTGGGAAAAATCGAGCACCAGGAAGCAGCCGCCGCCGGTGCCGTCTCCGCAGTGCAGCAGCCCAATTTCCCTCTCCCTCTCCCTCTCCCCTCCGGGCCCGCTTTCAGGGGTTGAAGTCGACCCGGTGTCATGGGAACTTGTTCTGCTGCTACCCGCCCGTGGGCGCCGGGAAGAAGAAGAGGAGAAGGAGGAAGAAGACCCCAAGGGCGGCGGCGACTCCAGAGAAGAAGCGGGAAACGAGGCGGCGCACGCGCAGAAGTGGTCACCGCAGTCCCGCGCAAGCCTCTCCCTCACCATCTCCGCCCTCACCCTCTTCCCTGTCGAATCCCCCCAATGGCCTGTAGCTGATACACCACCGCTGCTCGCATACTCCAGCGCATCCGCCAGCGCCAAGAGAGGCGACGTCGTGCCATGCGCGCCACCGCCACTGCCGCCGCCGCTGCCGATGCCGCACACAGCCCACCACCAGTCCTGCAGCCCCTGCCCGGCAGGCGCGGCCACCACGCCCGAGCTCGCGCCCGCGTAGGTCCGCTCCAGCACGCGGCAGAGCTCGCACAGCGCGATGGACAAGAGCATGGTGCGGGCGTGGGCGGCGCTGCTGCTGCCTGCCGACACCGAGACGGCGCCTCCGGCTGCTGCTCCTCCTAGGACCCCTGTTTTCGGGCCTGGTGGCGTTTGTCCGGCTGTGGGTGGGATGAGCTGCTGCTGCTGCTGCTGTTGTTGCTGCTGCTGCTGCTGCCTGAGCACCGACATGGTCTTCAAAAAGGCCAGGCCTGCGCGCGGCGAGGCGCTGTGGTCTGCCTTTATGAGGGCGGTCAGGAGAGAGGCGAGAAGCTGGAAGCTGGTCGTTTCGCTGTCACGCTGGCCGTTGTCGTCGTTGGCGGGGTTGGCAGCGGCGGGTGGTGGAGAGGATTGGCTGCTTGAGTTTGGGAAGGGGAAGAGGAGACAGAGAAGGGTGAACCTCTCCTCGAGGGTCGGCGGTAAGGTGGGAGGCGTCGCCGGGAGAGGCGTCCACGAGGGCTCGAGCGACCAGAAAGCAGTTGGGGGCGGGTTGGTGTGGATGAGGTGTGAAGCTGGTGCCGCGCCCAGCCGTGAGAGGAAGCCGATGAATGCGGCGTTGGAGGAAACCGGGCAGTCGACGCGGAAGAGTCTGCCGAGGAGTTCTGCTACACCCGCGCCAAACTGATAGAGCTGTTGGACGGGATCCGGTAGGTGCATGGGCTGGCCTGCCACGCATTCCTCGGGAGTGAAAGCCACGGATGAGGCTGCTTGGTCTGGAACCTGATCAGGAACCTCCTGCTTGATGTAAGTATCTGGAGGCCCGGGGGGCCAAGGGAAGGCTGGTCTTGGCAGGTTTTGAATCATATCGCTCGTCGGGAACGAGAAGGGCGCCGGCGGGGCTAGTGGTGACAGCGGCGTGGTGGGTAGGCCGCTCAGCGTAGCACTCTGTGCCTCCTTCTCGAGAATGAGGCTACGGAGCCTGGTGTTGTCGGCCTTCTCCCTTGCGATTTCCGCGTCTCGCTGTTGCACCAAGCCGCGCAGCTCTAGATTTTCCGACTTGAGCTCTTCGGCTTCTTCGTCCCTCTCTCGCACCAGGACCTGCAATCTGCAGCACTCGGCCGTCGCCTTCTCAACTGCCGCGTCCCTGTCTCGCACCGAAGCTTCGAGACTCAGCTTTTCCGCCGCGAGCTTCGCCCGCTCCCCCTGAATTGAGCGATAACTGCCCTCAAGACTCTTCAGTTTGGCGTTTAGATCCTTGACCTCAAGCTTTAGCCGGCGCACGTCGTCATCCGCCTTGGCTGCCGCCAACTTCAGGTCTTGGGCCTGCTCAGCGAAGTCCTTCCTCGCGTAGTCGAGCTTGTAAGTGGCCGCGTCGAGCTCCCGTCTCAACCCCTCCCCATGCGCCGACAGCTGCTCCATATCGGCCGCCATGCTCTGAATCTCGCCGCACATTGCGCGGCAGACGCCGCTCAGGCGGCATAACTGGGCGTTGATGTTCTCGGCGGCTCTCGCGATGGGATGGCTCAGCGCGTAGCCGCTCTGGGTGACGACCGTCTTGATGGTCTGCACCTGGGCAAAAATGCTGTCTGCAGCGGAGAAGAAAGCGCTCTCGTGGCGCCGGAACGACGGTGCTTCCGAGGTGTCCTCCTCCCAGGCGGGCTCAGACTTGGGCGCAGCGGGAGACCTGCCTCTGCCCCGAATCTTGAACTCGGTGGCCGCCGACGGCGCCTGCTGAACGGCGTAGCCACCGAGAAAGAGGGGCTTCGGCTCCGGCGCGCCGTCTTCATCCGACTTCGAGTCAAACGGCCGCGGGGGCGCCTGCCAACGCGCCTTCTTTCTGAGATGGCCTTTGGGCGACGTGGGTGGCCGCCTGAAGGGCTCCCCGCCCTTGTTGCTTTTCTCCATCCCGTTGCCTGTGCCGCGCGGTGACCGGTCGGTGAGGCGCTGCGCAACGCCTTGGAGCAGCTGAATTGAGGATTCAAGACCGTGAGGCGCCGAGACTGCGGCGCTAGAAGAATTGCGTTACGGTTGGCGGCGAGTGTGGACCCCATGGGTTAAGTATCCCGGATAGGGAAGGGTTGACCCCTGAAAAGCAAAGGTGAGAAGGCGCCAAACAGGGGTAGGCATGTAAATCGCCGTCGAAGTGTCGTGGTGTCGCGGTAATTCTCAAGATCAGAATGATTCCGCACAAAATATTCTTGGCAGCGCAAAGTCATGACACAAGGTGCAAATGATTGCCCCTATTGTTGGTCCCGCTGCTAGTAGGCAAGCAATGGGAAACCGTGACCATTCACCCACAAGCAGTTCAAAGCCGGTCGTCTACATCGCACTCTCCTTTCACCTGAACAAATCGTGAACAAAGACTAGGCGATACCGACCCCAAAATCGGCTCTTTCCTCCGAGTGAATCTTCCCACCAACATCACTGGCACTTGTACGTGGTGATCGCACCGACAGGCAGCGTCGTGGTCGTGGTGAAAACCCCCGGGGGCCCGTACCCAACCAGCCCGGTGCTGATGGCAAGCGAGCAGCCGGCGCAATCCAGAGGCACCGTGGTTGTCGTGTAGCTTGCGTACGTCGTCAGGGTCTTGCCCGCCGATTGCGGCGGCTGGACTATGTAGGTCGTCGTGCAAGCCGCCGGCTCGATGCCGCCGCCGGCGACCTTGGCTGCGGCTGCGGGGCGCAATGTCGGCGAAGGGGGCGGGCCGTTCGGCCTCCTGTTAGATGCGGAAGCTACTGGAGCACCGCCGGCGGGCACGGTCGGTGTTGCGGCAGCCGCGTTGGTATCCGACCGCTGGCCCGAGGGCCGACAGACGGTGCTCCAGGAGGTGCTCGCGACTCCCACGGACAGAGTTGCTGTGATATGCTGGTTGGGGCAGTTATAGAAACTTTGTGACAGGTCGAGGTAAGGGCAGCCGTGGCAATTGACCTCCTGGTACAGCACTGTTGTCGTCGGGTAAACGGTAGTCGTCCCGTCCCAGGTGCAAGGGAACGAGTTTTTCTCTGTCAAGGTGGTCGTGCAGCCCGGAGCAGGGGGGGTAAGGGTAATGGTGCCGGTGGGCGCAACCGATGCTGGATCGCCAATGTCGAGAGGCTCGCGCCGGTCGAGCGGCCGCCCGTGACGCACGGCGATGGGCGTCGGGTTCGGCGCCGGGGAGCCATGCACAGGCGCCAGGGCCGTCGAAAGAAGCAGAAGCGCCAGCAGGTCCATGGCGGGCTGGTTATCCGAGGTCAGAGGAGCGGTAGAGCTGCGCCCGAGGAAGCGGGATGTCAAGGATGGCCAAGAGCCGGACAGGGTTGAGGTCGTGAGGCTGAAAGGGAGAGCCAGCTCCGCGCCTTGCTTATTTATATAAGGTTGACTACCGTGGTAGTGTACGAGCGGGCGCGCGGCGTCGAGTCCAGATCACTGGCAGCCATGGATGGGTTTCCGGGTTGGCCGGCGGAGAATGCGCCGCGTCGCAGCCGGAAGAGCGCCGAAGGAACAGGAGCGTAGCAGTCGCCTACTGTGTATGGACACTAGCGCATCCTCCACTACACAGATGGCAAGATATTGCGCTGCCGGTGGGACGGCGGGGCGGTTGGCGTCCTGTGGTCGGAGGAACCGGGCAGGAAGTCGGGGCGGCTCAAAGGAGGACAGATGTGCTTCAAGAAGGGTGCGCCAACGGCTTAGGGCAACGCGGAACTGGGCCAGGCGCTCCGCGCTCGAACTAGCAATCTACCTATTGGACCGGCCCGAGGAATCTTGGTTAGCAAACACTACCCCTAAATATTGCGAGAATCGCAAGGGGCGCCGGGCTTCCTCTGTCAGTACCTCACCCCCTGACGTTATTTGATGCATACACTACCTTACCTACACTAGTGTACGAAGGATCAGTCACCCATCCCACGCAATGCACGACGAGGCAGCGTGGTGGGCTCGCCGGGGCAGGACGGCGCCGAGAGTTTTAGTGGACCAAGTCACGAAACCGGCAAGTCAACCATGACAGCCTGGTTCTGGAACAACCTGGAATTAATTGGGGCGGGTAAATCCAATTGATTTCTCCCATGGCTCCTGGAATTGTGTCCAGCTTGCGCTTGCCAACGGCCACCCTCCAATTCGGGAGGAAATGATCCAAGCTGGGATGGGTGGGTGTTCCCTGGCCGCGGTTTTTTGACGGAAGGGAAGATGCGGTCCGCTGCGTCCTGGGATGGATCTCTGCCGGTCGCCGAAATGCCTGCGCAAGGTTGGCTCCGTGAGAGGTGGCCGTCTGCAAAATTTTCCGTTTAATGTGAATGCAGGTGAAATTAAC